>NW_026118158.1:0-345583 GCF_001640805.2 Lates calcarifer
ATCCTAACCCTAACCATAACCCTAACCATAAACCCTAACGCAAGCTCAGAGAGACTCATGGCTGGTGCCGTTGGAAAGCCCATCGTGGAATTAGTGGGGGAGCATGTGGGTCTCATGACTCTGCGACCACCACAAAGTTATTGGGCCAAATACAACTGCACCCCCCCTCCATATTACTGTAGCTCGCTGACGCTAGCTCGTAGAGACATGGGGCTGGCACCGTTGGAAAGCCCATCGTAGAATTAGTGGGGGAGCATGTGGGTCTCGTGACTCTGCGACCACCACAGACAAAGCTATTCACCAAAAACCAAGTGCACCCCCTGGCACTTCTGGTTAAAACCCTCTATCATAGACAAACCTCAGCCAGAGTGAATTCTCGCTAAGGCTGCACCCATATATGAGGCCCAGAGAGCATACAGAGTATATCTCAGCAACGCAAGCTCAGAGAGACTCGTGGCTGGTGCCGTTGGAAAGCCCATCATAGAATTAGTGGGGGAGCATGTTGGTCTCGTGACTCTGCGACCACCACAAAGCTATTCGCCAAAAACCAAGTGCACCCCCTGGCACTTCTGGCTAAAACCCTGTATCATCATCATCATCATCATCATCATCATCCTCAGCCAGAGTGAATTCTCGCTAAGGCCGCACCCATATATGAGGCCCAGAGAGCGTACAGAGCGTATCTCAGCAACGCTAGCTCAGAGAGACTCGTGGCTGGCGCCATTGGAAAGCCCATCGTAGAATTAGTGGGGGAGCATGTGGGTCTCATGACTCTGCGACACCAGACAAAGTTATTGGGCCAAATACAACTGCACCGCCCCATCCATATCGCTGTAGCTCAGTGACGCTAGCTTGTAGAGACATGGCTGGCACCGTTGGAAAGCCCATCTTGCCTAACCCTAACCGTCACTGGCCTTTTCTTGGAATTTGAAGCCCTGCCCTGGAACCTTTCCTAACCCTAACCATGGGGATCTGACCTGGATGTTTACGTATAAAAGCTCCCTGTGAAATCTTCATTTAAAACTGAACCTAAAACTCAAAACTATCTAACCCTAAAAAGTGGTGCTCTTTGACCTCTGACTACTAAAATTAAAATCAAAATTAACTTATATCTGACTTACAACCAATTGACGATGGGACACACCCCGAGATTTGATCAACCTTGGCAGAGCCTCCCTCGGGTTAGAGTGTCTAGTGATAATGGTCGAAACACCCGATGGTCCTGGGGTCCACTACTGATGATGTGTCCTAAAATTAACATAATAACAAGAATTGACTAAAAACAAAACTTAATTCATCTCCGCTCTACATCTCCTATCTACTGGGGTGCACACCGGTGGGGAACCTTGCAGCGATATGTGCCAGCCTGTTGCTTTGCCTTTTACATTCCACACCAAACCGTTGAGTCGTTGGACCAAATGGGGAGTGTTAAAGACGTATTCCCACAAACCTAACCCAAACATGGTTTTTAAACCCATTTAATCACCCACTGGAATAACCAGGACCAGCTCTAACTGAGCAGCACTTTCAAAGTAATCCTAGGAATCTAACACTAAAACCCCTGGAGTCCCCCTCAGGAATAACTGGGACCAGACATTACTGAGCAGTGGCTTCCCAGCTACCCCAAGGGCAGGAAGGACCACGGCCACCAGTGACAGAGCACTGACTCCTTGGGCCCCCAGGACCCCCATGCTGTCAACCTCCCAGTCTATGAAATACACTGCCCCTTACATTTTCATGTAATAAAGTTTTATGTTTAAGTTCTAAGGTTTTAGTTTAAGTTTAGAGATTCATAGGTTTTTAGTTTTTAAATTTTAGACTTTACATTTAGGTATTTAGGTTTTACAGTTGTTGATTTTAAGGTTTTAAGTGTGTGTTTAATTAGGTGAATCTTTCTGTACCATTATCAACATTACCAGTTCCTGATTAAAATTTAATGATGCAAAAAAACAACCAAGTTAAGATATAACAATGATTTTACTTAAAAACACAGGAACACACATCATACATGAGAATAAACATAAATGTAAGAATCTATGGTCTATAAAAAAGAAAGAAACAGAAATACATGAGAAATAAAATACTAAAAAGTATGTAACTTGTCTTTGCATTTTGTGTTCAAGATTTTGTTTTTTGTTAATTTTTCTTTAGGTTAGATTTTTGATGTTTACATTTTTTTTACAATATGTTTAAATGTTTTGGTTTTTTAAGTCCTATGTTTTTAAATTTGGGGTTTTGGGTTTATGGGCTTTTTTGGATTTTTTTTTTTTTTTTTTTAAGTATTTGGTTTTGTCAGTTTTTGATGTTGAGTTTTAATGTTTGTGGGTTTTTATGTTTTTAAATGTTTGCGATGTCAAGTGTGGCTTCGAGTTTTTGCTTTTTAAAATTTTGAGTTTTGGTTTCTAATTTATTTGTTTTTTCAAAGTTTAGTTTTATAAGCTGTTGATTTATGACAGACATTTTTGTTTTGGCTTTAGGTGTTTGGGTTAGTTTTTTAAGTTTTTGTCATTTTTTTCAGTTTTTAAAAATTAGTTTACTTTTGTTTTTTTCAAACCATTGCTTTTTAATTTTCAAATATGTTTAAGTTTGTGTTTAAGTTTAATATTTGGGTTTTTTAAGTTTTCATTGGAATTTTTCAAGTTTTTACAGTTTTATTTCTCATGTACATCATAAATAACATCTAATAAAACACAATACGCTAAGAATAACAAAAATCTGAGCCCATGGAAGTAGGAGGAACCAGGTGCTGCAGCGTTGTCACATCTGATGACACCAGGGAGCTGAACAAGCATCCGCATCCTCTGATTGGCAAGGCATCAGCTCAGGTCAGGCCACAGTCAATCCTCCTTCAGTTTGGAAATCTCATTCAAACAGAGAGAAAATAATAATCAATTAGCATCAGAAAACAAAAAAAAAAAGGATAAAACAATAATATATTTGGAAAAAGTAACTTATCTTAAATCGGTCAATCATGATATCGAGGCATGATCAACATCATCAAGAAGGGAATGGTACAGCTTGGACTTCATGTCCTTGAGAGTCATCCAGGACACAACTTCTCTGGGCCACAGCATCCCACCCTGATTGATCTGGTAGCACAGAAAACTGCTGAACCTACTTCATCCTCCATCACCTCATAGCATCCTGCAACTATTTATCCAAGAAGTACAATGTGAGGTTTTCTGTTCCGTGTCATCCATCACTATGACTCAGATTCTAGCGGATTTAGCCTAATTCTGCAGGATCACAAGTCCTTGTATTTAGACATTAAAATTGTACGACTATACAGTATATATGTAAACACATAGTGTGGGCCTTTGCATTGGTTGGACATCAGAGATAAGTATGTGCTCTTTAGTGTGGGCCTTTGCATTGGTTGGACATCAGAGATAAGTATGTGCTCTTTAGTAGACATTGAGAACGAGGGTCATTACAGGAATGGGGAGGTGGTATAAAAACTATAATGGACTCAAAAATGTCAAGAATAATCTTTTTAGCACAAGGAATAACATATTTTACTGCAGATCAGTGTCAAAAATAATCAGACATTACATAGACAATATTAGCTCTAACAGGTTTTTACTCACCAGTCTAGAAGAAACAGACATTTCAGCAACACAACATCTGCAGCGGTGAAAAGCAATGCCACCGCACTGCTCTGACTGGCCCCTACATAAACCCAACCCCCATGTCTGTCCATCTGAGACTGAACAGAAACAATGCCAAGACAGGTCAAAGAGTTAAACAAGGCAAACAGCAATAAACAACTGTTTTCTAAAGACTCATCCATTCTAATCATCTGGACAACAACAACTGCTTGTACTGGCCTAATAATCAGAGTACATCACAACTTGGTCAGTTCTAGATGGGATTTCTCACAATGTATGATGCAGTCAGTAAGAAATTTACAAACCATGTTAATGCAGAGATACAGAAAATGCTGTCTGGAGGGATTTGCAACAATCAAAACACTACTCTAATTTTCACATTAATGATGTGAGGCAAGTTGTAACAGCTCCAGTTGTATTCCGTTTCTATCCGACACAACAACTGTTAACCTTAAGACCTTCTGAAGTCAGCCAACAGCATAATGTTTCGATTGTTGATAGGAAGTAACTCCATAGGAACAAACTGTAAAATATGGTGTAAATCCTGGTTCACCTGACACATCAGTTAGGTTTTTATAATCATGATTGCGGTTGTCCTCATCACCAACAAATAGAAAGTTAAATATACTCAAAGTGAGTGTCTATCACCTTCTTCACAATCATCTGAGTTGTCTCTGTCTGCCAGGCTTTCTCCCTCCCAGAGAATCCAAAGACACACCTGCCTGTTAAAATGACTACAGCGCAATAAACCAGTCCAAGGACAATCTAAAGGACGTATGAAACTGATCAAAATATCACAGTCAGTTGTTGTTACAGTGAATATCAGAGACTGATGTTACTGTACCCTGGTGAAGTGACGCTTTGCAGGGGTGGGATAAATTCCCCTGCTGGGAGGCCTCCCTACACGCCGAGAAAAAAATAAAAAACACACGTGTATGAAAGTCCGCCTGGACTACTAGACCTCAGAGTCTCCAGATGGAATTCAACTTGGCAGAAAAAGACAAGACAGAGTTTAAACTCAAAATCCAATTAATGCTGAAGTTACAATTAACACAAAATTAATATGAAACTATGGATGGTGATGATCTTGAGAGAATTAAAAAAAAAAAAAAAAAAAACAACTATCTGAATTGAAAGGATCTCTAATCTATACCTAGCCTGTGCAAGTACCTCCACCATTGGATGATGGAATGCTGGAACCAGGCAAAACAAATGACTTAGATGATTTTCAATTTTATTTGGCAACATCACTCAGGCTTTAATGTATTAAAAAGACTTAAAAAGACTGTTGAGATACCTGACTTAACGTAGCCTTTTAGGCTGTTTACCTGACCCTGAACCCCCCCACAGACCGAGAGAGACAGACAAAGACAAACAGTCTGTGTTCATGCTGTGTTGACGGTCATAAAACAAGGTAGCCTCCCTGAAGTTCCTCTCTCTGCATTAACCCTGGTTTGGCTGCACAACAAACAATCCCACCTCACTGTCTCCAGGAGTATTTTCTCTTCAGGTGGCCTCACAACATTCACAGCTGCTGGTAGATCTGTAAAAGGATCCATTAACTGATTAAGCATAACTGTACATGTTTGGTAAGATGAGGCAACAGACCACTGACAAAGCAAAAACCTGAAATGTTTGACCCTGATTAACCCAAATGTTTCAAACAGATTCATCAACAGTGTTTACAAGTCTGTCTCCACATCTGACTTCTGAGGTGATTGAACAGCTCATCTACAGAAGTAGTTCAGAGACACTGTAACCCAGCAATGTCAGAGTCAGATCTTAAGTTCTGTATGGGGACACGTCCTGACTGAAACACCAACGTTTGGACTGAATTTAAAGCTACGGTTTGATCTAGGTCACCACATCTGTCCCTAAATCACTAAGATCATAAGAAACAGCATAACACAGTCAGCTGATTCACAACACCAGATGGATCCTTGTCTGGTATTGGAAAATGCACAACTATGGCACACAACTGAGTAGAGTCCATGATCTGTACGTGAACTAGGGTTTTTCCTTTTTCCTCAAAGAACTGAATGACTGTTCTGACAGTGTGGACTTCCTCTCACACAGAGAAGAAGGGGAAGGAGAAAAGCCTTGCCTTCTTATGATGCGAGTCGACTCATTTGACCTCGTTCTCTGTCGTGTTAACAAGTCCTGGTTCATCGAATCCTGGTTCTGATTCGCCACATTAGAAAAAAGTGCAAAGGTTTGGTCCAACTATCACTGATCCTGTCACGACATGTGCACACAGAGAACTTAAGATCTGAGCATGACATTACCAGGTTACTGTGTCTCAGAACTACGTCTTCAGACGTCCTTTCGACCACGTCAACAGCCAAGTGTGTCAACAGTAACTTGTTGACAGAGTGAAGACGAGTCTGTTGAAGCACTTGGACAAATCAAAGTCAAACATTTCAAGTCATCTGCTTTGTCAATGGTCTACAACCAAATCTCACCAAACACATACAAACATGTTGAATCAGGAAACAGCTCCTTTGCAGATGTGTCAAAAGCAGCAGTGAATGTTGAAAGGAAACCTGGAGAGAAAATGAGACCTGAGGACAATGCTGCCAACTGTCTGGACTGATCGATCTATGCTGAGAAAACAGAGCTGATCTTTTTCTGAGGTGTTATAATGAATTTAGAATCTCACATCAAAAAGTTAAATTATCCTGCAACACAAACTATGCTGCATGAATAACAGCAAACACCACATTTATCAACCAGGAGCAATGACAATAAACAGCTACCTACAGATTAAAAGCTTTTACCAAATATGAATGATAACTGATGTGATCTGGACATTACCTAACTTTCAGAGTATGAGCTGAGCAAGGAGAAAAAAAAAGAAAAGAAAAAAAAAAAAAAACAAACAAACACACACACACTACTAAACTATCGCAAACCAATCAGACAGACAGTAATCATAGAAACCCTGACTATCAATGTGCCTGACTTTAATACTCTGACAGGATGAATGTGAATGTTAGCTGGTACATAGAGCTAAAGCCTTGAACACAAACAAAGAGACAAATGGAACTTGGATGAATCCGGGAACAATAAAAAACCACAGCACAAATAAGAACACTGGCAGTTTGTTTAGTTTGTTACTGTAAAACAATTTGTAACTGATTTGAAGCTCTACATAAATAAAGTTTATTAGTAGTAAACCCATTAAGAAAGAAAGGGTTTGTAGACACAGATCAAACAAACAGGTGCTGCTGTGATTGATGGCAGCCAGGAAAAAGATGGACAAACAAGAGATGGAGAAAGATGAGCTCAGGCTTTGTTACAGCAAAGACACCTTCAATACATAACTGACCACAGAGCTAATGAGACGGACTGTTAATACAACCTTCATTTACACCACATCACTAAAACATTCCTGTCATCAGCAGCAGCTCCATCAAATCATTTACACTGGATCTCCTCCCTGTCTCACATGATTCAGAACTAACAATTTAAAGACCAGTGAACCATCTGTCCTCACTGAACAATAAACCCTGTCTGATCCTCCAGAGTCCTGAAACAGTCTGTTCAGACTCTGAACCACATAATTCCATCTCTGACTCAACACCTGATTCTTCCTTGTCTCAGTATCACTGCCTCAGCAGATCCAAACAAAACCAGTATTTTTCCTTACTGCAGACACAGGTTCAATACAGAGAATTTATGCAAATGGTCAGAGGACAGCAGGACTGACTGAGAGTCACTCTGTTATCTGTATTAAGAAACCCCAGCACAATTAAAATAGAAACAGCACTTTGTAGATCTAAAAGTCTGTGATGGTTACAGGGACAGATGAACAGCGGACAAGCTTGGTCATGTTGGATGAACGAGGAAATCGATAGATGGTTAGATCGGCTCGATGGCCAAGACAAAGAGTGAGGGATAGACAGCAGATGGCTCTGTGGCCAAAAATAACAATTAAAAAAAAAAAAACAAAGACGCAAACCTGATGATTTGTAGCTGAAAACTGTTGAGACGGTTATGTTTGACTGAGTTTCACTTTGTGAATCAGTGACAGAGGAACAGAGTGAGGGCTTTGGATCAACATGTTGTCACATTGTTGTGTTTGTAATTTTCTGTTACAGATAAAATTAGTGAACACAGCAATGTGTTAACTTCTGCAGCAGTAAACAGTGTGTTAGTTTTAATCACAGTAACACGGAGCTGTAAGTCTAACCTGAGCTGTCAGCTGATGTTTCTGGACACAGCTCATGTCTCTTTGAGCAGCTGCTGTTTATCAGTGGAGTTCATGTTATTCATCATGTTAGCTGACAGTTTCTATCAAAGGTCACATCTGGTTAAAAACCTCATTCACAGGTTTCTACACTTTAGTTCTAAACAGTGAAAATGATCAACTATAACAACATGGTGGAAATGTGTTTGTGATGATGCATTGAGAAGTTTTCTACTCTGACAGAGTTAAAACAGACACAACCTCAGGTTTTATTACACAAGTCTAAACAGTACAAGTCTAGAGTAGGACTGAATGATCTGAAACACATTACAACAGATACTGTGATCAGTCAGAAGGAATTTTTCAGTTTCATTTCTAAAGGAAAAAAAAAAGTTTAACTCTCAGTAATATTCAGATGAAGTGTTCAGAGGTACAGATGAGCAGCACAGCAGCCTCAAACAACAACATAGAGTTAAAGAGAAAATGAGACTCACCGACTGTAGACTTACCTAAAAAGGAAAAGTTAGTGCAGAGATATTGATCCAAGCTGATCAGACAGAAAAAAAAACAGTAATAGCTCAGCAGCCACGACAACACACCTTCAATAAACAGTCAACAGGCTGATTACAGAGACTCCGACTTTAACACAACATCACAAACACTTTAGATCAATCAATGAAGATAAAACCCTCCTGTCTCAGTCTGTTCAAACTCTGAATCACATCAGTCCAGCTCTGATCCAACACCTGATTGTTCCTGGTCTCACCATCAGAACAGAGATGGTCAGCCTTTTCTTTACTGCACAGACAAAGAGAAACTGAATCTTTCCCAAAGCTGCCAAAGATTCTGCAGTCCTCTGAATAAACTCACTGTCCAAACAACACAAGACCACTACATGCTCTGATTGTGTTGAGGACATCTGTCCAACACAGTGAACAGCTCAGCTGTTCCTCACAGAGAGAAGAGAAAGAAGACATACAAATGAATGGGCGGCCATGTTGGACAGACAGAAGACATGTTGTCAGAAGACAGTAACAACACGGCAGCCGAACAAAGACAACAACACAAACATCTGAAGCTGATTAAAACAGAGACAGTCATGACACGGCAGCCATGACACCTTCAACACAGAGACAGAATAAAAAGAAAAAGACTTACTGGTTTGTAGATCTAACTGGAAGAAAAAGGAGAAAAGTTAGTGAGTAAAGTCTGAAGTCTCTGAAAGTTTGATCATTTCATCACCTTTAAATTCTCTCTGCGCTGTTAGACATATTATATACAGACTAATAAACTGGATTTTACAGCTCTGTGCTCACACAGACCACTTCTAATGACATTCATGCTAATGCTATGCTAAGTGGTGGCTAACAGCTAGCTTCCAGGTATGTCTTACCTTCTAACCTGTGAGGTCCAAAGTTCCTCCTGAAGTTGGATGAGTTTGTCCCAGAGTCTCTTTTCTTTTCCAGTTCTGTTCATTAAAAAGAAAAACAAGAATGTGAGTCTGGTCTCAAACCTCTGATCTTTCCTGGTCCTGCAGCAACAGTTTGCTAATTTCTTCTCTTTGAAAAGAAAAACTGAGTTTGTGAACAACAGAGAGTGAAAACCTCGTCTGTCAATCAGCTGCTGATCAACAGCAGCAGAGAATTCATTCCTCACTGCTCTGACACGGAATCTGTTCACTGTTAAAACTACACACACGCACGCACGCGCGCACGCGCACGCGCGCGCGCGCGCGCACACACACACACACACACACACACACACGGTTCGCGTGGCGGCCGGCGGCTACATTAACAAGTGAGAACTGCTCATCGGCCGCGAGCCACAGCGCGGGAAACCATCAGGAGATGATCACACTGACGTCAGAGCAGCAACATAAACCCATATCAAATAATCAATAACTGATGTCCGTTATCACAGACAGAGTCAGAGGAGAAAAATGGAGCCGCTGAACTACGTTCACCTGAAGCTGCAGTTGCTGCACGCGCACATCTGAAACAGACTCAACTTGTTTTTACCATCATCACTTTCTCCAGGTGAATCAGAGTCAGAGCTAATGAAGCTAACGGAGGTTCAGTCTGACTCTCTGCTGTTACAAAGTTTAAAAGCACACCCGCATACTTAAACATGACACGGACACGCGCTGACACACCTGACGTGATGTTAACGTGGTGGACTCACCTGAGAGTTTTCTGAGCGGACCTGGACCCGGTGTTTTCATCCTTCCTTTTGTTCCCTCTGGACTCAGTCTGTTCCGCCGCAACGTTTTGAACTCAAAGCCGCCTCCACGCGACCAATTAACGCATTTGGCGCCTGACGTCACGCACCTGTCCCGCTGTGATGCGTTCCAGGAGAGTTGTAAAAACCACAGCCTTCCTACGGCTGAAATGTTTGGAACCTTATTGATCTATGATCGAGTCTTGGAGCTGTTTCCTGCAGGAAATGATGAAGCCGCTGTTCATTTTTATTTTATTTTATTTTTATTCTTGCACCTGTTCAGTCATTTCCTGACACCATGTGAAAGTGCTGGAGGTGGGGGGTGAGGCTGTAGATACAGTAAACAGGTAATTTAATAGACTGAGGATCAGACAGAACCTGACTGGTTCATCTCAGCACAGATTCATATATTATACTGTTTTATTGTTTGATTTTTTCTTCCTCTATGTTCATGTACTTTGTTCATATTCTCAGTTTATTTGCCTTGTACAGTTTTATTTCTCTTTGGTTATTATCATTAGAATTATAAAAAGCTGAGTCCCAGCAGCTACAGGTAACATTAGCACCTGGATCCATCTGAACTTCAGCAGCTGAGAGATGAGAACCTGTGTTAATAATAAAACCTCATCAGTTCATCATTTCCTCCACACTCTGAACTGGTTTCAATTCAGTTCAGTACAATTTTATTTATATAGTGCCGAATCACAACAAAAATCATTTCAAGGCACTTTTCATAAAGAGCAGGTCTAGACCGTACTCTTTAAAATAGGTATTTACAGAGAGAGACCCAACAGTTCCCACCATGAGCAGCACTGGGAGACAGAAACTTCCTTTAACAGGCAGAAACCTCGAGCAGAAGAACATAGCATAAGACAGATTCCATGTAAACAAAAATGTAAAGTGATACCAATAATACAGTAATAGTAATGATAATAGTAATAATTGCAAAAGTAGCAATAAAAATAACAGCAGTGTAAGTAATTTCTATTTATAGCAGCAGGTGTTGAGTGGAGTTGTAGGAGCAGCAGGAGACTTGTCATCATAGATCAGACTCTACAGCTCCAGAGGCAGAAATACCTGCAGAAAGAGACAGAAGAGGAGAGAGAGACGGAAGAGCACAATACTACAAGAAAGAGATAGTGATACAGTAAGATACTGAGTTAGTAATATGTATTTATGGGATATGAATCCATACTGTGGAGAGAGAGACAGAGAAGCTCAGTGCATCATGGGAGATCTCCCGGCAGTCTAGGCCTATAGCAGCATAACTAAGGGATGGTTCAAGCCTGAGCCAACCCTAACTATAAGCTTTATCAAAGAGGAAAGTTTGAAGCCGACTCTAAAAACTGAAATGGACAAATATAATGGTCTGTGAAGTTGAAAACAGTTAAAGCTGAAAGACTTCACATGTTCAAACTGAGTCTGAATATGAAGGACAGTTTGTTTTCTTACGTTAGCATCAACAGTGATGTCATCATACTGTTTCCTGTGGGCGGAGTTAAGAAGTTCAGGTGGAGTAGTAAATATAATATTACTGTGTGTGTGTGTGTGTTTCTGATGCAGCTGATCAACACCATCAGGACGATACAGCTGCAGAATAAAGACGACCAGGAGAGGAGGAGGAGATGATGGAGGAGGAGATGATGGACTTGGAGGAGATAAAGGAGGAGGAAGGAGGAGGAGGTGATGTCTATCCACTTCCTGTCTGTCAATCTTCAACACGAGCCAGAATCTCTGTAGACTAATAATTTGTCAACAGTATGCAAAGAGTGATGTGCCTTTAAAACAAAGAGTACAGCAATAAGCTGGTTTTAAATAAGTATTATGTGGAAATGGTATTATCAGTATTTACTGTTCAAAGAAAACATGATATGTGTGTTAAAAGCCACTATGTGTGAGAAGACATATAATTTTTAATATGAAACAAGGAAGAGTAAAGAAATAACGTTGTAAAAATAAAAGGTGACTTAGTTTTAAAAAAAAAAAAATACTATCAGGACAGGCCAGAACATAATGGTGTAAAGCAGAGAGAGAAAAGGCCAGAGGAGGACAGGGCCTGCCCTGGCATGACCCTGTAAGCTGGAGCACAGCTGGTAGAAAAGCCTGGGTGTTTCCAGAAGACAGTGGCCTTGGAGATAAGAGCCCAGGTGTCTCCTGGGAACAGTGACCTAGGAGATAAGAGTGTATTTTTTGAGGAGCCCCAAGATAGACATCTAAACGAACCAATGTTTTAAAGGTGTAAATTTGACAGGTCAATACAATGACCAGAGAGGTGTGGAAAGCCACAGCCAAAACTGTATAAAAAAGGGACAAGAGTCAGTACAATTTGGAGCATTTCTGGTGTATCATGTATGCGCTGTGAACTGTTCCCGGGTTTCTTTGTTGACAAAGTCTGCTGCCTTGGACACTGCCGTCTCCTGATAATTTTTGGATGCCTGAATCAGATTTTTACTGATATTTTCTAATAATTAAAATCATTTCTGTGTAAACTCTGAAAAACAAAACATTCACAGTAAAAATGTCACAGTCAACTTTTCCAAAAACAGATTTATTACTGAACATTCCAACATCACAAAGAAGCTTGATACAAAAATAAAATACAAATGAAAAGAACAAAAAGAAAAGATGATCACTACACATAAAAACGTTTTTTCCTGGAAGCCATTTGTAAAAATAAGAAATAAAATCCTGTGTGTGTGTGTGTGTGTGTGTGAGACCTGAAGCTCTGCTTAACTGCATGCTTATTGGCCAAAACAGCCATCAATCAACTGACACTGATGACATCAGCACCAACACATTTCAACAAAAACAAACTGAGCTCAGATTATTTTTCTACTTCAACGTTTTAAACTTTAACGTTTTATATTTAAATGGCTCCGACTGTTTCCTGTTGATGGACAAAGAAAAACAAACTGCTTCACTTTAATATTCAAAAAAAAAATCTGTTGCCTGTACTGCAGTGACCTTTGACCCCAGGATTTCAGTATCAAACTTTCTGCAGGTTTTAGTTTGTAGTTTAATATTGTTACAAACAAACTTCTGCTTTTCAAACTTCAAACAGTAAAATATCATTTCAACATGTGAGAACTCAGATTACATTAGTAACCACCACCCAGCATGACTCAGTCCCAGATCCTGGACGAATATTTAGAAATTTACAGAAACAACGTCCAAACATTTCACAACAAGTGATGTCAAAGAAACCGGGCATGCTGGGGAAAAAAGAAACTCACAGTGACTCAAACAAAAAATTCCCAAAACTGTCTCAAAACTCTTCGGCTCAAGTGACAAAAAAAAAAAACATTTGACTTGTTTGTTTCAGAGAAACTCAAGAACCGACACACCCACCCCCCACCCCCCCACCCCCACTCTACTTGTGTCCCTTGCTGGTCTTGAAGGACACCTGCAGGACCTTGTCTCCCAGTCGGTATCCGTTCAGGCTGTGGATCGCCATGGCAGCCTCCTCGTAGTTCGTCATGGTGACGAAGCCAAAGCCTTTGCACTTGTTGGTGTTGAAATCTCGGATCACCTTCACGTTGACGACAGCACCAAATGGCCCAAACATCTGCCACAGGATGGCCTCGTCTGCATCCTGACCCAGGTTATAGATGAAGATGCACCAACCAGAGGATGAGTTCCCTGAAACCCCGCCCCCACTGCTCATATGATCCACGCTCATCGGAGAAAACCTGGAACCCAACAGGAAGCAAGGATAAAAAAAAAGGAAGTAAAAGGCAAGAAACAGGAAGAACAACATCCAATTTAAAATTGTTTTCAGTTTATGTCCAAAGAGAAAAACTTAGGCCAAAAAGATTTCATCTCTGAAATAAATCTAACGCCTGTATTCATCACACACACTAATTATTGATATTTTAGTTTCTCTCCTCAACTGTAAACATGTACTGAATTATTGTTAAAGGAGAATCAATTCTTGTGTTTTACCTTCGCAGTTAATATTTAATATTGAAACCAGGCCTGATCCTGCCTGGTCACATTACCCGGTAACAATCATTCAATCCATTTATTTATTTGTTTGTTTACACCTTCACTTTAGGATTATCAAAACAGGCCACAATGATGGTTAATGATTTACTACGGTTATTTAAAGGGGAACATTAATTTAAAATCCTTTAAACTATAATCTAAAATAACCTAAATAACAAACCGTGTGAATCTACATAGTCATTGACAGGAAACCAAAACTGTAAATCACAGATAACATGACGGGGAAAAACATGTTAATCGTATAAATCTACTGTTACAGGTGGAAGTCACTGAGAGCCAGGGTTAACCAATCAGACAACAAAGTAATCTATTACATCACTCTTATTGTGAGAGTACCTGAACCTCTGCGCCTGGTGATGGACAGGTCCTCCAAAGCGCCGTGATTGGCCATGGTACATCTGTGACATCATCTGGGAGTTCCTGGCCTGATTGGGGTTAGCGGCGAACTTCACCGTGATTGGCTCAGAGCTGCCGGGGGGCGTGTGCCCGTTCAGGTGTTTGACGGCATCTTCAGCCTCAGCTCGTTTATCAAACCGGATAAAGGCCACGCCTCGAGACAGACCTGAGCAGCCAATCAGAGCAAAGAGAGTCAGGACGAGAGGCTACGCCGGTCACCTGATCACCTGACTGCGGCACTGACCTGATGCCTGGTCCACCAGCACTCTGGAGTTGATGATGCGTCCGTAGCGAGCGAACATGTCCTCGAGCTCAGGCTGACTCAGCGTCCTCGGCAAACCGCTGATGTACAGATTAGCATCTTTGATCATGTCTGAACTCGGCCGTGCATACGACACCTGCAGGAGGCGACAGGAAGTGTTTCAGTCCATCGTCTTCACCACCACAAAGATTTAAAATCAAACAACCACTGAACAAAATAAAATGTACAGTTACATCAGTTTTATAATAAAATCCAGACAGATTTTAAATAAGTTTAAATATTCAATAAAAAAAACATTTATCCAGATTGGTCCCAAATAAAATTAAAGAAAAAGACAAAATGAAAGCATCCAAACAGGCTCAGATCATTGGGCATTTTTGTAAAAATAAAAGCATTGATTTCTAAAAATAAAAGTTCGGCACATTGAAACACTGAACTGAAGAAACTCACAGATTCAGTGTGGACATGTGTCGACGATGAAAACATGATTTAAAAGAGTAAAAATAAAAAAACATGACAGCAGAGTTTTAAAAATACCTTCATCCGTCAGACAGTTTGCAGGAGAAAGCGACCTCTACTGTCCAGGGAACATAACACATCTATCAGTTGAGACAGGAAAATCAAAGAGCACCTGTAGCACTTTACCTTGATAGTTTTAGACTGTAGCCTCAGGCCATTGAGGGTACTGATAGCCCTCTCTGCATCATTAGGGTTAACAAAGTTAACAAAGCCGTAACCTAAACTGTGGCCTAGAGAAACACAAAGGAAAACAACAAAATAAAATAACAAACTGTCTGTGGTACAGCTGCCACACATTCTGGACAGAAAGAAACATACGAAGGTCACATCTGAACACAGACCATCAAATCTACAGCAGAAACATCTTAACAGTGTTTGAAAAGAGAGAACGTTTCACTCTGAATAAACCCTGAAAAAATCAGGTCCAATCAATTTTTATCTGAACAAGTCAGAAGCTACAACGACGACGACCACCCCCCCACCCCCCCGACACCACAGCAGAGCCAGTCTATAACCTGACAGAGGTCTCGCTCTGCTCCGTTTTCTTTGGCCGACAGTTTAAAAGTTGTTTAAAGAGTCGCTTATATTCTGATCTGAGATCTGGACTCTGTGTTTGTGATTGGTCATTTCTGAAGGTATCACAGATTTCAAATCTCAGACGACAGTTTTAAGGATTTGTTCAGAACTACACGTTCATACATTCATTATCAAAATTTTACAAACATTGTCAAGCCAGCCTGAAAAATAAAATAAAACAAGTGAAAAGAGAATTTAAAACGTGTACATTAAAAATAATTTAAAATCTTAAAAACAAAGTTAATCAAAGGTTGGGCAATACGATAAACAATACGTCATTAATATCTCTGCTTTTATCAGACCACTGTCAGCAGGGTCATTTTAATTAATGCATCTGTTTAACAATGTGAGAAATGTAAACTTATATTGACTGTGAGTATTGATCCGTATCACCCAGCCCTGATTTGTTCAGTTACCATCAGATACCTGTTAAACAGTCAGACTGTCGTCAATAAACCTGATGTGAAAAATAAAAAACAACAACAACAGTGCAGAAAAGAAAAATATTCAGATACTGTTCAGAGAAAAACCACAGAATCATCCTTTAAAAAAAACCATTAGACTTCATTAAAACAAAAAACAAAGTCTTTAAAGAAACAGAAACAAAAATCGGCTGATCAGAAAACACACCCGAAAAATTCAAAAAGAAAAAACTTCAGAAAAAAAATGCTGCTGGAAAAAGATGAAGTACAAAGGAAACTGCAGGTACTACTAGTACTACTGATAATACAGCTGCTGTCAGTCCTTCTCAGTCACAGTACTTCTACTCAGACTGGAGCTACCTCTGAAGTACTGTGGTATTTATACTAACTAACCTCAGGAACAGACAGTAGTACTACAATAGCAGTACTGATACACAGTAGTACTGAGGTCTGATACTCAGCTGTGGAGTGTCTGATGCGCTGCAGGTTTGTAGTACAAGTAGTCAGCAGCATCAGCACAGCAGTGTAGTACTGCAGTAGCAGTACTGCGATAGTGCTGCGATAGTACTGCAGTAGTACTGTGTGGGGAGTTACCTGCTACTTTATCCCTGATGAGTTTGGCGGACTCGACATCACCGACACTGCTGAACAGACTCCGCAGCTCGTCCTGACTCATGCTCTGCGGCAGGTAGTTGACGATCAGGTTCGTCCGAGCGTCTTCGTCCTCCATCATCTGATCACTGAAGCCGTTATCATACAGCTCCTGAGGACACACGCACCTTTATGACATCAGCAGATCACTGACAGACTGACAACAAACTCAATGAAAACAGAGCACTCACCTTTCCAGCGGATCCTTTGGCGGTGTGCTGACTGTCTCTGATGTCACTCTGAGACGTCTGAACCTCACACACCTGAAACAACAGGTGTATTAGAACAGCACCTTCCAACAATCAGACAAAATAAACGTTCACAAAGAAACAAAAAGCAACAAAAAACATGAAACTGATTTAAAGACAAATAAATCTGATTACACAGCTACAAACAAAAAATAAAACAACAGTTCTCAGCCCAGCTGACAGGTCTCAGACCAGCTCACAGGTCTGGAACTCTTCAGCATGGAACTGAACCAACAGAAAAATTGCAGAGCCACATTCTGTTGTTGCTTTTGTTGATCTCTGGTGGTGCTGATTCACCGTGGGCGGGGCCTCCCAGTGAAGCAGGTTAAAACTGTAATGACTGAACTGATGGACTCAGACAACCTGCAGTAACCCTGTGGCTGCTCCATGACTCACCTTCAGGTACCTGATGTGTCCTCTTCTCAGCGCCATGGAGACGATTCAGGTGGTTCACTGGGTCTGAAAGAAACCAGCTTCATGTTATTGATCAGTGATCAGCAGTGATCGGTCAGGACTAACTCTCCTGACAGTAAACAACCACAGATCTGAGCCTCGAGACCAGGTCTAAACAGAGACCACAGAACCTGACACTCTGAAGCTGTGAGATGTTGATCTCAAGAACCTGAACTTGATTCTGAGTTTCATGGGAAGTATCATATGAGACCTTTGGGAGGACTCAGTGGGTCCATGTGAGGCAGGTGAAAAGGGTCCAAACAGGATGAAATGAATGGTTAAATAATGATCTCCATCTCTCTGGTACAAGCAGGTCTGACCTCAACATTAAGGTTATGGTCTGGATTTGAGGCCTGGTCTAGATTACTTAAGAGTCAGTTTTACAGAAGAGGAGAGAGAACCAGGACTTCCTCAGTTTAACTAAACGATCTTTGATCGGGTTTCTGTACAAAACAACAACCTGAGACTCAGACAGACGTTGAACTGAACGTTGTCTCTGTAGAGACTCTGTAACAGAAACAAACAAAAGCAGAAAACCTCCAGAGGAAACACACGGAGTCTGAATGAAGGTTAATGTCACTGTTAGTAGCTGTTTGTTAAAGCTAACCTCCACCGTATTCCCAGGTTAAAACTTGACTACTCTTCACACATATCAACAATCACCTTTACTGACAGGTAACTGCAGGTAAACTGTTTGTACTTTGACCAGATGTCCCGGCAGGTGAACTGTTTCTTACATGACGCTGAAATAATTCAAGATATTAATGTGCTAACACCAAGCTAACACCGTGCTAACACCAAGCTAGCTTTAGCCGCATGTTAGCCTCGCGGCATCACAAAGATGGTATCCAGCTAACAGCGCGTGCCAATTTAGCTAACAGACCTCATACCTCTTACCTGTGAGTGTGGCGGACAAATGACTCCGTCTGAACTCTGGCTTATGACAACCCGCGGACGGATGTTGTGCTGAAATTACCACACCAGCTTTAAAACGGCAGATAAGCTCTTAGCTGTTAGCCGCTCCCCGCTCCACACAAAGAAACCAATTCACGCTGAGTGAAGGATCGCGAGACCACAGATCTTCTTTTTCCATATGATTAGAAATTGATAATCAATTGATTATCGCCACCTGCTGGGCTAACAGAGAAACACACGGTCTGTATTTATACCACCGCTACTATTTATACTACTGTTATTGTGTATTTGTAGTACTGTCACTGTGTGTTTATACTACTGTTACTGTTACCATGTATTTATACCGCCTTTTAACGGGACAGAATCTTGTGATTAAATTTAACATCTGAACTGAAATGATGAAAAAAGAACAAGACTCTTATTTTGATAACACTCTTATTTGCTTTTTAATTTTTCCAGAAAACTATGTGAAGATCAACATTAACAGAAATTATTCAGGTCAGTGAACACCTCACAGTTCATCAGTACTAACAAAATAGTCAGTAAATGCTGCACAGTTCATCAGTACAAACAGAAAGGTCAGTGAATGCCTCACAGAAACAGGTCAGGAGGAAGACGTGGATTGAACCTGTGGAAACACCTGGTCTCACCTGGTTTATCACACCTGCAGAAAGAGGAAACTAAATCCCTTTAGTTTCATGTTTTATCTTATAAATCCATCAGTTTACCCATGAACAGATTTTTATTAATGGATTCAGATGAAGATAAGTCACTGCATCAGTTTAAGGGATACATTTTTACCATAAAAACGCTTAAATTCTAAAAACAATTAATCACAAATATCTTAATACAGTATAATCCATTAAGGGTTAGAGTACCTGAAACCTGAGGCTCCAGATGAGGTGTAAATCAATTTACTTTTATCCATTAAAATCCCTTAAACTGCAGAAAACCCCTTTATATACCTTAAAATATTACAACTTTTAAGATATTAAATTTTGTTTTAAATATCTTAGAAATTACATTAACATGCTTCTTATTATTTATTTGTTTTCATTACTGAAACCCTGCAGATGATCCATTCAAATCCCTTAATAATTAATGGGTAAATTAATGGAAGTTTAAGGTAAAATGTTTTGTAGTGATTTAAGATGTAGACTTTAAAAGAGCCTAAATTTTTTTATTGATAAGGTGGAAATTTAAGGATGGCTTTCTTCATGCTATGTTGTAAGATGTGTTGCTATGTTTAAGGGTTTTTTAAAAAGTTTGAAACTGTGATGATAATTCATTAAAAAAAAACAAGTTTTGAGTGAAACATTTAAGGTCTTTTTAAAGTCCTTAAACTCAACTCCTCCATGTTTCTCTTCACCTCTCAACATAAAGAACAAACCACTTTATTGCACTGACACCAACATTAGTGTTGGCGTGAACAGACCTGTTGTGTTTGTCTGAATTTCTTCATGTTCGGTGCATTTACTTTCTGTAGTTTTTTTTTTTTTTTTTAATCCTCTGATGTTTGTTGTTCAGCCTCACAGGAAGTCCAGTTTCTTCACTAACAGAGTTTAAAAAAAAAAAAAAAAAAGATCCTGAAACAGTGTCAACACTTCAGTCTCTGTCAAAGCGGCCATTTTAAACAGTCTGAGAAGGAAACTCCAAAAAATAATATTTTTTATATAAAAAAGAAAAAAAGTCAAAGCAACAGAATCAGGATCAACCACCTGCTTTGATTCAACAGAAACCTCATTTAAATGTATTAATTACCAAATATATAAAAATCTGGAAAAAAATACCGGTGGATTATTTGAGGACATTTACTTCTAAATGTGTAATATTCTTTATTTGAACCATGACAGTAACGTTACATAATTAACACACAGTTTTGTCGCTGCCTTGTGAAAATATGAATGACTGGAGCAGTTCACCCTCTTGTGGCTAAAATTAATATTACAGTTAGAAACAGTTGCCTTTTATGGCTTAATTACATTAATGTTTGACCTAAGGTGTAAGGTTTACCCTGGTTTCTAATGGATAGTACAATGTCTAATAGTTCTAACAATAATATTGATCATTATCAGTAATAACAGAGTATTAGTAGTGGATTACCTCAATAGGTTTTCTGATGTTTCTGTTTTCTGTGGTCAACTCTTTTTAAAATAAAAATGTAATTTATTAAATTCTAATTTATTTTTTGCCTAAGCTGATTAAAATGGCCACTGTGCACAGAGCATCATGTGACCTGTACAGAAAACATCACCTCCTCTGATTGGTCAGTCTGCTGTGGAGGGGCCGGACTTTGGACAGGACTTTGTGAGGCGGGTCCGTCATGGTCATCACGCACTTCGTATTGGCAGGGAGTGGTGTTGCCGGGGCAACAGTGGGTAAGAGGGTGGACGGGGCTCCTGTTGTCATTGTCATCGTGGTCGTGGTTGTTGTTGTTGTCATTGTTGTTGTTGCCATTGTCATCCCTGTCACAGTAACAGGAGTCGGGTTGTTTGTACCTGTGGCAACAGGTTTGGCCAGGGTGGTCTGGATCTCGGCCCTCCTAGCCAGAGCCGTCCTAAGCTTCTCCCTCATCTGTTCAATCTGGTCCTGCAGCTCCTGCAGCTCGCCGGGCTGGGGCGGAGCCACTGTGGCAGGAGATGGGGCTACTGAAGCTGCAGGAGGAGGAGCTACAGCTGCAGGAGGAGGAGCAGAGGTATTGGGTCGCACAGAGGAGGAGGAAGATGAGGATGAGGATGAGGAGGGGAGGGAGAGCACCAGACTGGCAAATGAAGCTGCTGGTCCTCCGTTCTCACACAGTCCGCTGTTTGGCCCCACCCTCGGCTTGGCTAGCCCCTCCCCCTCACCTTTAACAACCCCTCCCTTGGTGTCGGAGGCAGCGATGCGGGCAAGCAGACGGCGGGTGTTGAGGGTCTCTAGGTTGAAGTGAACTCGTTTGAAGTCTCTGGCGTCCTTCATGGTGGCGGCAGTGTCTTTACTAGTCTCATTGTTCCACTTGGCAGAGGCTCCGGGGGCAGGGGGGCCAGGCGACTTCTGCAGGTTACAGCTGAACACAAACAGAGAAACAAGATGGTCGGCCAACGTGTCCTTATTTACCTATACCTATGTGTGATGTGGTCAAAAGCCTCAGAGTGAGCAAGTAAGTGACTCTTGAGTTGAGACTGTTCCATCAGTTTCTAGATGAACTTTGATCATAATCAGTCTCATATCAGGAAAATAAATAAATTCTGTTTTCAATGTAGATAGAAAAATAAGTCTTCTGTCCTGTTGTCTGTTATTGTCTCTTATGACAACTTCAGGGACAATACCTATCTGAGCCACGTTGTGAAGGAGGCCAGCGTCCCACAGACCCTGATTATCTTTGACTGGCAGGGCCTCTGTATGACCAGGTCTACTCAAAACCCCAAGGCCCCTCTACCCCCCCATCACTGTAAGCCTGAAACATTTCCCAGAGATTTAAAGGAAAAACTCTCTTGTTTCTTGTGCAGTAAATATGATAAAAATGAAATATGATCTTGTACCACTGACTGTCAAGTCTGATGTGACTAAATTAATGTACTGGACTGGACTGGACTGGACAGGATAGGACTGGACTATGATCTGTGTTGAATTCACAGGTTTTTCGTTTTGTCAGTAAGAGTAATCATTATAATCAGACAGAAGGATGATGGAGTTACAGACCTTTTCTCTTTCTCAGCTCTCTGCCTCTTCACGTCTTCATACGTCATGTTCAGAGCTCGATGGATTTTCTATCAAATAGAACAACAGTCAGTGAACCTCAGAACCTCGTCAGCCTGTCTGTTCAACACCCCAACACTTCTGGAGCTCTGGTTGGTTTGTTAAGATTTACTGAACAGTTTAGTGATGGGTCAGTTTCTTAAGTTGTAAGTATGACCTACCCCAGCTGTGTACCACTGAATTACCAGATTGCTGAATGGAGTCTGGTGTTGTCCTTAGTTTAAACCAAATTAATACCACCTGTGTTTATCTCATAATATGAATCTGTAGTGAACATAAACACACACTCACCTGGGAGGTGTGCAGCCAGTATTTGAGGTTCTGTCGGCGGCGGATGTGTGGCAGGACGAGTCGGTAGAAACCATGTTCACCTGCAAGAGTCAGCAAAGCTCCGCCCACTCCAAAACACAACAACACAAAGAGGCCTGAGAAGTGGCTGATCCCCATCTGAAGAGTCTGAGAGAACCAGAAACATTTAGTTAACAAAGCAAACAGCGAAGGTCAAAACACCTGTAGAATAAACTAAATCTGTTGTTGAGTCCTGATGTTAACAGCAGGGAAATCACTTGGACTGTGAGAGCTCACTGCTCTATATCCTCTGTATTAACAAGATGTCTTGTCCATATTTTGATTAGATTTTTACTTGTTATACTCAGACATTTGGAGGCCATATTTTACTTCCTATTGTTCATCAAAGAGGGAAAATTCATCAGTATTTCTGTTAATATTCTGTCACACAGACACATGTGGTGATAGTTATGTATAGTGTGTATAGTCTATATAACTAATGTAGACTGACCTCAGTGACAGCGAACACTCGGTTCCCACAGGGAACCACTTTGTACCACTTGTCGTGCAACAGGTCCATGTAACCATCTGATTTATATCTGCTGATGAACTCGGAGATGTTGGATGTCAGAGGAGAGTTCTGAGGCAGGCCGATACCATAACCTGGAAACAATTATCAATAGTCAATAAACAACAGGCTGAAAACAATACATCAGATGTTAAACAATTTAATTCAAGACGAAAACAAGTCAGACTGACAGAACAAAAATGACGTAAAGGTCAGAGGTCAGAAGGCTTGAATCAGATACAACACAGGAACAGTCCAACATTTAGATTTGCTACCACAAAATAAGATGTGCTAAAATAAGCCCCCCCGATCAATACCATAAGGTATTAGGGTTAGGGTTAGGGTATTGATTGCATTTAGTGCCCGGTATCTGTTGGTTGTTTTTCTGAGTCTCTGCAGGACGAAACAGATAAGTGTGAATCTTTAAATTCTCATCTGGTTAAGATGTTTTCAATGATGAAACTTCATGAAACATGCTTCAATAAATATAAATGTTCAAAACTGAAAGACAATCCCAGAAACACACAAAGACATGTTTGTACTTCTCTACTTGTGAGGACACTAACTGACAAAATGGATTCCCAAAGCCCCCTTAAATAAACCTGAACCTCAACCTCAACCTGAACCTGAACCCTGAAAACAGATCTGACCCCTCAAACACAGAGTAAGGTACTGTAAAAATGTCCCCACTGTCTAAAAATGTCCAAACATCTAAACCTCACAACAACAGAAGTTCAGTGGTATAAACACACTCCATTACCTTCAATGGCGAATGGTTTCCCAACAGTCGCAAGTTTACAGTCGGCATCAATGGAAACTTCGTAGTCCAGCAGAGCTTTGTCCATGATGAAGGCGTCGAGCTGAGGAGGATCTGTCCTTCAACACAGAGAGACATGGTTTCTACAGAAACTACAACAACCAGCCACACAATCAACTACTGATAGCAACTATTGACCACAACTACAGCAACAACTGTCAGGAACTACAGCAACAACTGTCAGCAACTACAAATACTGGCAATATACAGCAACTAGTGACAGCATCTACAGCACCAACAGAAACTACTGACAGCAACTACTTAAGTCATAAACTGATCTGAGTTCTGTGGCTTCTCAGACAGGCCAAAAGTCTGTTTCCATGGAAACCAAACATAAAAAGATTCTTACCCGCCTCCTGACTGGTTGAGTGCTCACAGAGACGATGTTGTGATTGGGTGAAATTGAGCAGAAAGTTCAGATCTCAGGTCAGCTGTTGACATCAACACAAAGTGTTGCTGACCCTGACCTTGTTTCTGTGAGAGGATTATGGGTGATGGAGTTCAGTAACAGGCACCCTGATGGTGTCTCTGTTCTCCAGCTTCAGACTGGACTCTGAGTTTTTATCCTGTTTCTGTTTCAGTCAGAGTGTCTCATTAACAGCAGCTGAACTCTCTGTGATCAGCTCCTGTTGTCAGTGTATCATAGATATTCAGACAGCTCTCACTGGATCACTGTGATACTGAAGGAAAGTTAAAAACAGGAGGATTCTGAATGAAGTTCTGCAGCCTCTGTTTTCTCTGAGCTTAATTCTGGATGGACATAATGATAATAATGATATCCTCAGAAAGTGAAGTCACACTGAATCAGATCAACATGTGTTTCATGTCTGAGTTCAGATCAGGATTCTGAAGGAGGAGGAGGGTTTCTGATGCCTCTTACATGACGCCCAATGAGTCGATTGTATTTAAAAAACAAAGTCAACAACACTAATTGGTGACATCGCATCTGATCTGGCTGGGTCCAGATCTAAAACCAGATCTAGAACCCCATCTCAAACCAGATCTAGAACCACCAGATGGCGATTGTGCTCTTACTTGAGAGTGGCAACTCCTTCAGGTGTAGTTGGTTCATTGAAGCGTCTCATGTACTCATGCATCTCTGGAAAACTCTTCTTCATGTAATCCTCAGCGCTGCTCTCCCTCACCGTCCCAAAACGAAAACCCCGGGAAGGGTGGTGCAGCTGACACCATCAAAGAAGAGGAGGAGGATAAAGGAAAAAAAAGAATGAAAGGAGAAATTTAACAGAGGTGATTCACAGTCACAGTTATAAGAACATGTGTTCATGTTAAAGGTTCTAGAGACTCTCTGGACAAAACTACTTCTTCTGGTGCTACAAAACCAAAAAATAAAAAACAAACAAGCAAAAGAGTTACAGCATGATAAGAGCAGGATGAAATCACTGTCATAAAGGAGTTTCTAACATGAGTTTCTCTCTGTTCTTTTCTACACCTGAACAAATGTTTTATTAACAACAACCTATTTGAGAACATGACATTACAGTCTTTTTGACCCTGGTTTGATTCCATGGAGACGAGTGGCTACACCTCAACATTTTGTCCAGATAAAGAGATTTATTCTCAGATTTTATTAGGTAACTAATTGAAATGTTTCATGTGTGAAGCAGGGTCTGTCTATGTGCATCATCCATGTTTCTATCTCACTTAAATAATTTAAACTCAGAGGTCTGAGTGAGACCAGGATGTTGGTTGAACCAGATAAGTTATACTAAACTATCCATGCAGATGAAAAGGTCACATAAATCTGCAGAACATAAGATCAACTTTTATTTTGGAACTGTTACTGGACGTGTTGGGGAAACGTTCAGACAATGCCTCAGTGTTTGCTGAGCAGCTGCAGATCAGAGCTGCACTCAGAGTCTCTGCACATTAAAAATAAAAAGCTAATCACACACAGATGGACGTCCAATTAAACCCCCCCCCCCCCCAGCTCCCAGTAGCCCCGGCTGTATAAACACTCACAGACGTGTTTCATGCTTCAATCAGCTGCTGAATTAAAAGTGTAATTAGGGCGAGGCAGGTGATCCACAGAACAAATTTAATCTGCAATTATTTCATGACAGGAAGCAGAAAGAGAATGAATAAAGAGTTTGCAGCTCAGAATCTGTCCTGATGGCTGTTTGTTTCATGTCGTCATCCTCTGTTGTCTTATTTACTGCCTCCTCCACTGTCTGATAAAGACAAAAACACCTAGACAACATTTTTGAATGAAGACCTTTATCATCAGGCAGAAAGCACAGGAACAATGCTACGTTGATCCCAGGGCTGAGGAACTCTAACCCTTACCCTCATGGAAACTGCAAATGTATTTCTACCTGGCTCTATAAGACCTGCTATTGGCTGCTGTTTGATAGTGGTGACATCACAGGTGCCAATGTCCAGCCAATACCAGATGACACTTCAGGCCTTCACCTGATGTCAGGATTCAGATTTGGTTTCTACCGCTGTTTTCACACATGCACTGGAAACCTGAATTTTTCTAGACATTGCCCAGAGAAGCAGCAGCCCAGAGGTTTGGATGTTCTCTGATATTCATGTGAGAAAAACAACTTACAAAACACGAAACTTCTGCTCTGTGTCTCTGGGGAACAGAGACATGAAATCTAAAGAAAATAAAAACATATTTTATTATCTCACCTTGGCATCATGAATCCCTGAGACCTCCTCGAAGGTCTTCTCTCCCACCATGACGGCGGCAAGGTTGGCAGTGTAGCTGGACAGAACCAACAGGCAGAAGATGGCCCACAGGTTCATCAGGAAGCGACCCGTCCAGCACTTTGGTGTCTTGGAGGAGACGGTGCGTCCAAACAGGATGGCATAGCAAAGGTTCAGAGCCGACGAGTACGAGAACACTCTCATCCTGTTGCGTCCGTGAGGCGTCATGCCAAACGGACTCTTCCACTCATAAAGAGTGAGGAAGAGTGCCGTGATGTGTAGCGCCAGGAAGATGCCGACCCACATGGACCAGTGCAGGGGCCACATGAAGGCTCCGATGGGAGCCGCCGTGTCCTTACTGCGCACCAGGATGCCCAAGCTGGTGGAGAAGAAGGGCGAGGTGAAGTCAATCACCCGACTCCGAGCGGAGTTGATACTGAAGGAGGTGACGGCCATGTCTGCCAATCCATTAAGAAGATCCCCCACCAGGCCAGTCCAGCGGCCCCCCTTCCATGCGCCGTACTTCCCATCTCCAACGATGTAAAGGTCGAACTCAAAGCCCAGGTCCTCGGCCAGCTTCTCCAGCAGGTCGATGCAGTATCCATAGCAACACTTACTGTACTGTGCAGGCAGGAAGCTGCCGTTCCCACCAGCCACCTCCCTGAAGTACCTCTGCAGAGTCTCTGAGTTGTTGGTCCCGGCATCCAGGCAGAACTGACCGGCTGGGCAGTTGCCCTCGTCGTCCACGTCCCGCGTGAACACAAAGGGATGTTCCACCAGAGTCACCACCCGGACCCGACTCCCAGCCACCGGCATACCAGCCCTCCAGCGCCCCCTGGTCCTCCCGCCCATCCCCTCTGTCCTGTGCCGAGGTTTGGGTCCCTGCCAGACTCCCTGGTCTTCCACCTGTAGCTGACCCCCCTCCCAGCTGCCCACTGTCACCCAGGTGGGTTGGCCCAGAGCGTCCCGCCGCAGGCTCCAGATGTGGAACCGCTGTGAGGTGAGGACGTGAGACTGGTTCTGGTGGACTCGGATTGGACCCGTCAGACCAGAGAAAGACGTGTTGGACAGAAACCTGCAGGAGCGGAAAAAAAAACAGGTGATGGACAGACCTGCTGGATGTGGGGCTACTGGGTGAGGTGTCAGTTCATTGGTTGATCAATCTGACAAGCCATAACCTGTGATTTATTTGTGATTTTGGGGTTCTAAGTTTTCACATTGCACAGAGCAAATCTGATATATAGCAAAGTTTATTTTATTAGATCTCTAAAATTATAAAGGCAGTATAAACAAACAACATAAAAAATCCTGTCACATTTTTAAACTGTTTTTTTCAGATCAGGTGCTTTTCAGAGGGAAACTTATAAATCTGAGAACTTATTTTCTTTGGCTCTATGAAGTTCTATCTTTAAAACAGTCAACTCATTGAATGCTGTTTCACAGGGATCAGTTCTGTCAGTATATCATTGTTGTCAATTAACAATGATACTCCTTTGGACTGTGTAGATAATACACAGCTGGATATTTCCCATGAAAAAAATGTCTTTTTATCACTTAAAAAATCAAATCTTATCAAAAAGTACTTCTATCAACACCAGAACTCTCTGGTATTCATAATCTGGTGAATGTGGTTGTGAGAACCTGAGATCTGCTCAGGCTCGTATTTCTTTATAAGTGTGAAGTGAATTATCTGTTTTCATTATTACTAGTAGGAATATTACTATTAATATTCCTGTCATCTCTAATATTCTTATTATTACTCTCATTCTCTGTTTTATTTTTTTCTTCATCATGTGAAGCACATTGAAAAGTATTTTATGAACAAAGCTGCTCTCATTAATCTGCTGAGAGAATCAATCAGACAATATTTTTTCTAATAAACAAATCCACTGTGTTCACTACTGAAGGCAGCTTCTGTGTGACAGAAGATATTTGAACACAAACATTTATTCAGCATTTTGTTTTTAATTTAGACACTAAAAGATTTTCACTGACAGATTTGATCTGATGTGAAACTAAGTGTGAATAATTGATCCTGGTGATCATGTGTGACAATTTCTGTGTTTTCATCAATTTGCTTTAATGTGCTGATGTGTCTCAGGACAATGAACATCAGAGCATCAGTTTTATTTTCTGATCATTAACTCTGAGTGTTCGGACTTCACATTAAATCTCCTATGTTTATGTTTCTTTTCACGTTCTTTTGTTCTTTTGTTCTTTTTTTCTTTACAGCAGATAATCCATCCTCTGAGGTTTTTATCTCTCAGTCAGAGTGTAATTTCATTTACTGTGAATGTGTTTGATCTTTTTCTGTCAGGAAACTGAATCTGAATGTAGCTGTTAAACCTTTTATCCTCCTCAGACCCACAGTTCACACAAACACACAGTGTTTCAGCTCTGAGTGTTTCACTTCACAGTGTTTCAGCTCACAGCGTTTCAACTCACAGTGTTTCAGTTCACAGTGTTTCAGCTCTCAGTGTTTCATCTTGCTGTGAGCCGACAAGGCTTTTCTTGACAGAAAAAGATCAAACATATTCACAGTAAATGAAAAATACATTCATATATATATCCAGACAGAGACAGAGACAGAGAAGAGAGAGAGAGAGAGAGAGAGAGAGAGAAACAGAAGCTTCAGGCTCCGTAATAAATCTCCTCATGAATAAAGGTTAAACCTCCAACATGTTTATATTTTCACAGAAAAAAAACAGAACACAGAGAAACTGTATTTATGAATATATATTAATATTAATGTGTGTGTGTGTGTGTGTGTGTGTGTGGTGTGTGTGTGTGTGTGTCTTAACTCCTCCCGTCTCAAAGGTGAGGATGAAGGATTCAGAGTCACCCTGACAGATTTTCCTCCATGTCACTAAAAATACTTTCATAATAATTTACATCAAACAGCTACAGGCTGCAGAAATATTGGAACTCATTTATTTATCATTTGTACAAAAATAAATGAATAAATGTAAATATGATACAGTCTGATTAAATCTGCTAATGAGGACTGATTATAAATTGGTTACTTCTATTAACTGATCAAAACTAACTGATTAAAATCTATTTTTATTAGCAGCACATAAACACTAATCTTCAAGGATTTGGATATGTTTTGGGTCATTACATCCCTGAGAAGAAGGAATTGTAATAAGTGACCTGTGAAACTGAGGAAGCAAGGAGGAGATTTCCCAGAAAACAACAATCTCTGAATCTAGATAAATATATAAATATAATAATATAATAATATATATATTATGTATTATGTATACTATATGAATGTATGATATAAATACAACATTGATATAAAGACAGAAATATAAACTCCTGCTCTCCTGTTTGTTCTCTTGGTAAAATATATTTCAAGTGTTTCAAATACACGTTTGTTGATGAAGAGATGCAAGGCAGTGATAAACCTGGTCTGAACTGGTCTGAACTAAGTCTGTCATTGGTTTGTAACTGCCTGCAGGAACTACAGGACTGAACAGATATTTGTATTTTTGTAATGATTAAACTATTCATTTAGAGCCTACAGAATGTGAGACACAAGTATGTGGAAGAACTGATCTGACCTTCAGAAACAGTCTGACAAAGCTGATGGCAGTGAGTCAGTGTGCATCAGTATTTAACATGTGGAGTCCCACAGGGCAGTATCCTGGATCCTCTACTGTTTTTATCCAAGTAGATTATTTAGAATCTGTTTTTGCTGAAATGTATTTTTATATGAACTTCACATGGAGGGGATCACAGTAAAGCCAGTCTATAGCCTCTTTTACACAGAGATCACGGTATACTGGAGTTATGTCACCTTTGCCTTTTTACACTGAACCACACAAAGCCGGTGTAATGCCGCCCCGCTGTTTGATTTTCTTTTTGTTAGATTTTTCAGAGTCGTAGAATCAGAGATGTGTAACACAGAAGTCTCTGCATCAGTCTGCATCAGCTCTCCCTTTAACACATAATTTCCCCGAGGGAGTCATCCCAAAGGGATCAATAAAGTTTGTCTAACACAGAGATCGATTCAGCTCTGTGACTACTTCCACTCTCAACTTAAAGGTGGGACAACAATGACCCTCCTTCATTCTTTCATACAGAACAGAGAGGCAGAATAATGGAGCACTACTCCTGCCTTGGACAGGCTGTGTAAAAGGGGCTAATCGTGTATGAAGAAGACAGAGAACAGGCTCAGACAGTCTGTTCTCATCTACCATCTATGGAGAACCTTTGTCACATGATGCATTTGCTCTCACTTCCTGCTGTCTGAAGCTGACATTAAACGATGTGACTTACCTGGACAGGTACTGTCCTGATGATGGCACCTCGTGCTTGTTGGGTTTGTCATAGCAGTTCACCATGTTCTGGATGAGGGCCAGGTCTGGTCTCACCATGGTTGCTGCGGCAACTGCCCTGGTGATGAGCTGCAAGGCGTCTCTGACATAAAAGTCAAGCGGTTTCCTGTCCACCTGTCCGTAGGCTAGCAGGCCCAAGGGCAGCCCGATGGCATGCAGTTCGTCAGGGTTGAGCGGCTGACCCAGCACCCAGTGCACCATGGGTAAGGTGAGGCCCAGGTCCTGGGCGCTGCGCAGCACTGCTGCCGCGCACTGTGGATCAGTTCCAAAAAGCAGCACTGATGCCGGCGGGGGCTGCGTCTGTCTGAAGTGTCGGGACAGGAAATCGTGGATCTGAGTGTCGTCGTGGGCCGACCGTGTCAGGTTCAGAAGGGCTCGCAGGTGCCAGGTTACCCCGCTCCCACCATCCCATGATGCATCGCTCCCACCCTCGAGTAGCCGCAGGAGACCTCGAGCTTCCTCCCAGCCCTGACAAAGAACCACCGTACCCTCCCTCCAACCAGACTGCCGCAGAACCGTCAGCAACAGTTCAGACAGACCAGACTCCGGAACCCCCGTCACCATCTGCAGGTGGAACCGGTTCTAGATGGATGGTTAGAACCAGGAGGAGAGCCAGAAGAAGAACAGAGTTAGAACACGTCAGAGGTCAAAGAGAACAGGATAAATGATCAATCAAAGCCCACATAATCAAAAATAAATCCTGCCTGGTGTCTGGAGGTAAAATCTGTCTCTGAGAGCAACGTTCCACCAACCAACAGAACCAACAGAGAACCTTTACCCATGTCTGTTTTTGTGTGTTCAGAGGAGAACATTAAAGGCTTTGTATGTTGGGTTAGGGTTAGGATTAACCCTAAATCCTTAAAAACACCTCAACTCAGTTTCAGATGGTTCATGGTGGAAGAAGAAAATTCTGAATAATAATAAATGTTCTTGTACATTTTGAGTGCAGCTCTGCCACATTAAAACATCAGATTCAAACCCTTAAATCCTTGAATAAGCTGTGAATCAGACAACAGTTTTCACTGATGCAGATTCAGTGAAACACAGAGTTTTATCTTGAGACTGAAAACTGTAGTTTTACCAAACGTCTCTGTGGACGTTTAAGTGAACGAGGCTTCAGGCTGAAAATCATCATCAGAGACACAACAAACTAAAATTCAACAAAGAGATGAAATAAACAGTTTGATTCTTTCATCATGTTGACTGAAGATGAAGGAAATGTTTTGACCCTGCAGTGCAATCAGACGTTTCCTTGTTGTGATGAGAAAACATTTAAATCTTCAAAAAATTCATCCTGGGTTTCCACAGTTTCCAGTTATTGATCTGTTCATTGATACAGTTACTCAGCTCTACGCTGATCAGGAATCTTCTAGTTTGCTCAAACAGTGAAATGAAATGATCATGAAGTTCAGGTGGTTTGACCTCTGACCTCTGTTAAACATCACTAACAGAGACTTTTATAATGTTGTGCTGCTGTGGTGAAGGTTTAGTTAGAGGACCTTTGTTGTCATGGTTACAAGAACCAACACCTGGTTCAGGTAATAGATAGCAGTCTCTTTGTTGCTATAACAACGTCATATGACCTCCTCTGCTCCTGTTACTGATCTCTGAAAGATGATTGGCTGAATGTTTAAGGTCTGATATATGTTTATTTGCTCATTGTAATTTGAAGTATGTGTTTTGATTAATGTCAGTAACCTGAGGGAGTTCGTTTAAAAATGTTGTGAAAAGAGGATGTTGTGGAGATACATGGTTTATAGAGGACAGTGTTGTACCTCTCTATGAAAATGATTGGCTTCCTCCTCCAAGCCTGTTGTCATCAGGTCTGCAGTAGCAGTTTGACCTCTGAAGGTCGTTCAGTGTTTCACATTAAACTGCTGCTCGCTTTCATTCTGCCTGAAAATCACTTGATTCGCTTCACAGAGCCGTTTCCCTCCTGACCAACCGTCAGCTAAACTCCACCTGACACGCAGCTAACAGGCTGCAACACATGAGCTTCTCCTCCGCCACCCACCCCTCCATCCTCCTCCTCCTCCTCCTCCTCCTCCATCAGAGGGAATACATCTGGTTCAGTCTGATCTGATTGGAGGAGAAGTGATGACATCAATCACATCTGACCTGCCCACACAGGTCACCTGTTCCCACCTTCAGGTACGACTCAGAGGAGTGAACCAGCTGGTGGTTGTTCCAGTCATAATAACTACGGCCACTGTCTCTGAACAGACATCACTGTGGGTCATAATAATCTGCTGCAGACGACCTGTGGCCTCGTTCTTTACTGGAGTTCTGTCACTTTATTTCCCTCCTTCTCTTTACGTTACTTTGTTTGACTTCATGGTGAATGCAGCTTTGTCCAGGGGTCCTCAGATGAGTTCAGGTGAGTTTGGGCACCTGATGACCTGTTGGTCTCTGTCTGAATGAGACAGTTTAATTTCAGGTGTCACAGGTTTGAGTCGACATCCTGTTGGTCCTGATCAGAGTTAATCACCTGAAACTGCCGACAATCAACAACAGAAGAGAAAAACATCATGCTGAGATTACTGATCAAAGAGATGCTCTCTCTCTCTCTCTCTCCCTCTCTCTCTGTCTCTCTGTTGTTATGGCGATGCAGGACACGTCCTCCATCACCGTGACAACGCTCTGACAGGCGGATCTTTAAGGATTTAAAGTGTCAAACCTGCGAGAAGAGAAATGTCTGAGGATAAAGAGAGAGAGGACGTCAAACTGAATTCTGATGCATGATGGCATATCTGACTTTACTTCACTATTTCATCTTAACTCACCTGAACTCACTCGACTTTACACAAACTCACCATCAGCTCACTGTACTTTAACTTTAATCTTCACTGTTTCTGTGTCACATCACTTCCTGTCAGGTGTCTTCACCTAGCGTCTCCTCGCCCTTCATCACCTGACTTCATTTCAGTGTATTCGGCCCTCCTCACAGTTTTTAGCAAGAAGTTGCTGCATGCTGGGAATGTTTCTGACATCAGACAGGTGTCTGAAGTCACTGAAGGTCACCTATTACAAAGGAGGAGGAGGATGAAGAACTGTGGTGTCACCACTGACACCTTTAACACCTGGACTAGTATTTCATCTTCCTGTTCTTGTGTGTCATCCTCCTGTTCATATGTTCATCAGTTTCCTGTTTTAGCGTTGGCTGTGTTCCATAAAGTCCAGTGTAACTTGTGTTGAAACAGTTTCTGTGTTTCTGTCGACTGAAGCAGGAAACGTTTCCTCAAGAGGAATAAAAACCAGCTGAACACACTAAACATTTCTCTACGCAGCTGAATTCAACCAGTCCACACCTCTGGGGCCTGTCTGTCCTGGGGCATCCTGGGTAATGTAGGAGATCACTGACTGAAGCAAAACTGGTTTTTAAAACATGACAAACTGCATCTACTAAAGAACAATAATCCTCAGGGTCGTTTCCTGTCTCTGATTGGATCAAGTTCTCAATCCTCACAAAAGCAGGTTTTACCTGAGTTACACTTTTAACCTGAATAAAGAGAAGAGACAACAAACACCGAGCTGGGGACAAAATGTTTAGAGCCCAGATTCCAGTTGAGAGCTGCAAACACAAACCATATGTTTTAACCAATGTCTTAGCCTTAGACTGGCGACACCCTGAACCACTGCTCCGTCACCATTGGAGCTCTGGAGGTCGACCGTCCACAAACCCACTGAGAACCAAGATTGTCACATGATCCTGGAGCTGAATGAACTTCAGGTAATGTGGTTTATTTACATGTGCGTCTCCCTTGGCAACACACAAGTGACATCATCAGTGGCAGATTTCAAACATGTTTAAAAAATCTCTATGAGAGCAAATGAAGATCAGAGTCTGTACATATCACACACTACAGGATTTTATCTGCCAGACTGTCAGAACTACCTGACCCAGACCAGAACAAATCACCAGACCCAGACTGGAACAGACCTGGTCCATAGTGTGGGTCCTAATCCACTAGATGACAGCATGGAGCATCTTTAACCTCATGTCCTGAAGTTTTAAAAAAGTTACATCAGATTAAAAATGGAGGCTCTGGAGCACATTCTGGATCTATGTGCCAGATAATATGTTACAGCGCCACCATGGTTGTCTCTCTGGTGTGGTTTAACTTAAAGACTGATTCACTAAGAGTCAAAACATCAGGCATCAGAGCATGATGTTAAAAACTGAAGACTTCAAGAAAAAAAAGTTTCTGGTGTAAAATGAAGAGTTTCTCCAGAAAAAAACAAAATAACGCAAACACGTCTGCAGAGCTCATGAAAGACTGACTGAACAACAAACAAAAAAACAAACAAACAGCTACCTTTTCTGGATCAGAGCTCACATCCTTCACAGGAAATACTGTCTTTTCACAATAAGAGCCATTTTAAGATTCCCAACCTTTAATCTGAAAAATTAAGCACAAACAACGTCAGAAAAGACGACAACAGCAGAGATGCAATGAGTTTTCATACTAAATAAGTTTGATTCCAAAGAGTTGTAGGTCTGTTGGAGCTCTGTGTGGGTCTGTTGTTGTTGTCGACTCTCAGGAACAAAGTGAATCAATAAAACAGAGAAACAGAAATGAGATCAAAGCGAGAGAAGGTGATTCAATAAAGTCTGAATAAAATATAAAGATGAGGAGATGAAACAACAGAGGAGATGAAAAGATCCTGAGCTGAAACACAAACGTGAATTCATTCACAACCAAACATCAGCTGGAGAAAAAGAAAAACACACATCTGTGTAGATTCAGATGAGACTGATCGACCAGACAACAGAAAACTGTCTGAACCCAAAGGTCGAATGTGCAGCAGCTCCTTACGACCCACAGTTACCTTCTATCATCAGGTACCCTCTAGTGGTCACAGTATTAATGACAGGATCAAAGAAGGAATTCAGGTGACACAGGAGATCGCTGTTCGATTCCTGAGTGTGCCACTGGAAGAGTTTGGACATGTGGTAATAGCCTCTGATGTTTTTACCATCTGTGAGGAAGGAGTATAGACCTGAGAGTCATCTGCATAGAAACAAACTGAAGGTTTGACCTCATATTAACAGAGGAATCACAGAGTTAATGAGTGAAAGAAATAATCAAACACGTCTTCAGCTGATTTATATGTTACAGTGGACATAAATCAACAGGACTGACTGTTTGCTTGTTTCCTCTCTGAAGGACGAGTTATTAAAACTGAACCTGTCAGTTTTTATTTTTGTTGAACTGACCCTTTAACAGATCCGAACACACAGCAGATAAATCACACTGAGAACCAGGATCCTGATCCACTGATGCCCCTGAAGACAAAGTCTGATCTTAATGATCAACAACAACAACAAACCTGGGGATTCAAACATGTATAATGTCATGACAAACAGACAAACACTCCCTGCTGAGGAAGATCATGTGATGTGACTGAAAGCTACAGAGTGATGACAGTGTTGTTAATGGTCGTCGTGTTGTAATGAAGCTGTTTCTCCTGCAGCACTTTCTCCTCCATCATCAGTGTGAATTTACACAGCTGCTGTTATTTCTCTGTAATAACTGAGCTGACAGCAGAGCCGCCGGCTGCTCCTCTCTCTTTAAATATTAACCAGCAGTTTGTCCTGTTGTAATGTGAACTCATTACTCTGAACACAACACACAACACAGAACCATAGACACACAAAACACAACCGCAGACACACAACCACCAGAGACAACCACAGACACAGTTTGTCTCTGATGATATTTAATGAACAGAGGAAGAAAAAGATGAGTGTTTGTTTCAGCTGATGATGAAGATGATAAAGATGATGAAGATGATGAAGACAATGATGAAGATGAAGAATCTATCTCCTGTTCGATCAGCTCTGATTTGATCCCTCTGACTTCCCTCTCTCTCTGTGACAGATGAAATATTGATCAGGGTTTTAATGGTTTGTTCTGATCCGACCCCCCAGAGACTGAAGACCTGGATCCAGACCAGGACCAAGGCTCAAATTAAAAACAGGCTGAGGACAAAGACCCACTGTCTCCCCAGCATCACATTCAGGCTCAGAGGCTCGGCTTGTGTCCTGTGGTGAGTTTTATCAGCAGAATTCAGCAGCTCGCTCTCTTTGTTGCGAGGAGCCTGAACGTATCACAGCTGAAAACCAGAAACCGTCCCAGGAGGAGACGACAGGAAAGTCCTGCAGTGGACTCTGGGCCAAATCCAGCCCCCCGACGAAAGCTGAAGTCTCTGCTTTAGTTACACCAACATTTTCACACATGAACTGTCGACACACATTCATCACTCATCGACACATTTTCACACATTCATCACTTTAAGGTTTCAGTGTCGACGCTTTGAGTAAAAACGTGTGACCTCCACAGTTCACACAGAAACAACAACAAAGGAGAAGCATCGACAGAACGACACGATGAGACAAGCACGACGTCAGAATGATGTTAGAACAACGTCACACAGCGCCTCCACAGGTGGAGCTGAGGAACTGCAGGACTGTAATATCAAAATACTCCATTACAAGTCCTAAAATAAAAATGTACTTTCATTCACAGTTCACAGTTAAGGAGGTATATGTTCCTGGATTATTGCTGTATCTGGAGGAAGTTTAATATCAGGTGAAGATCAAACAAACCTTCAGTTTCCTGATGTAAAACAGATCGGAGAACAGTTCACATCAGTCTGTTTCTCTCTCTCTCTCAGTGTTAATGATGCTGACTCACCCATGATGAAAGATTTACCTCCTTCAGTAAACACTGAGTTGACACTTAGCTGTTTCTTTCTTTTACCTGTGTTTATCTCAGTGGAGTCTCAGAGTCTCAGCAGCATGAAGCTGGTATCAGACAGTAGATTTAGAAAAAGGCTGTTGGCTCAGAGTCTCAGAGCTCGGAGCCAAAACTGTGAAAGGACCTGAGTTAAATGAGTTTTTAGGAAAAAGGTTCTGAAAGAGGAAACTGCAGTGAGATGGTTTCTAATGCTGTTCTATGATTAAAGACTCAGTCTGCATCAAAGAGTCAGACACATCGAGTCACATCATTGAGTTATATCAAGTCACATCATCAAGTCACATCAAGTCACATCATCGAGTCACATCATCGAGTCTCCTCCACCTCATTCCTGTAACCATCCACGTGTGTGTGTGTGTGTGTGTGTGTGTGTGTCTTTGTCTGTGTCTCTGTCTGTGTGTGTGTTTATGTGTGTGTGTGTGCCTTTGTGTGTGTGTGTGTGTGTGTGTGTCTGTGTGTGTGTGTGTGTCTGTCTGTCTGTCTGTGTGTCTGTGTGTCTTTGTGTGTGTGTGTGTGTGTGTGTGTGTGTCTTTGCTTTGTGTGTGTGTGTGAGATGTGGTCCTGATGAATACTAACATGATCTGGTCCTGGTCCTGGTCTCTGCTGATGGACAGTCTGTGTTCAGTCTTTGTGGCTTTTTAAACAGTTTGAAGCTTCATCTCACTAAAAGCTCAGTCCAGACTCTCTGCGTCTGATTAAAGAGAACAGACGGATCAATGAGTCCTGCTGGCTCTTACTGAGCCCACATCCATCACATCAGCCACAGAATACATTACACTGCTGCTGTTTACATCCTACATTTAGGTAATCACTGCTCCGCCCAATCACACGGGCCCACGGCCAGCTGGACTCCTCACTGCTCCACCTACGCCTCCCTGATCCACTGCAGACCAGTTCACCTCCTCCACTAAACTGAGCTGTTACCAGTGTGTGTGGGGGGGGGGGTCCAGCTGACAGACTGGATTTATTGGTCAGACTCTAATTAAAGGTTAAATTATCTGTTAAAGACGAACTGGATCCTGAAAAGTACAAGCAAACCAGTTCAGATATTTTTGTCATGGTCTGTCCGTCTGTCTGCTGTCATCTCTGAGACGACCGACTCACGTTCAGGTCCCCGTCAGTCTGTTAGACCCTGACCCGAGTTATCTGGTTCAGGTTCTGCAGGATCTTTAATTTCCTGCGGCTCTGATCCCATCAGAGAAAGTGGGTCAGGTTTGGTCTAAGCCCCGCCCCCTGCTGATGTCATCAGCAGCAGTCTGAGTCAGAGCAGAGGTCAAAGGTCAGTTGATGTGATTGTTGTTGTAGATTGAATTAACTGAAGGTCACAGTCATTACAGCCTCACGCATGCTGGGTAAATACGGCAGCCTGCCAGGTCAGATTCAGCAGACGTTACAGAGTGTGACAAACAGCATTATCACACACACACACACACACACACACACACACACACACACACAGAAACACACTCTGAGTTAATTCAGAGCATCTGATTGGATGAAGAGCAGAAAATAAACAGAAAGACATGAAAATAAAACCAGGTGTCATTAACATGAGAGCCTGTTCTGTGTGTGTGTGTGTGTGTGTCCGTGTGTGTGTCCATGTGTGGGTGGGGGGTGGGGGTGTAACTGACCCATAACTGAAGCTCCAATAAAAAACATCTCACATTCAAACTATGAACACACCTGTTTACTACCAGTCCTCCAACCCTAACGCTCACACAGGTCACCTGCTCCCACCTTCAGGTACGACTTAGAGAAGTGAACCAGCTGGAGGTTGTTCCTGTCATAATAACTACGGCCACTAGATGTCTCTGAACAGACGTAACTGTGGGTCGTCTGCTGCAGACGACCTGTGGCCTTGTTTCTTCTCTGGAATGGAACACATTCATTATCTTCAGAAAATGTAGCTTTTTCCACAGATTTCATCAAACTCATGGCGCTGTTCTGTGTATAATAAATCTCACATGCAAAGACTGAAATAAGTTCTGAATATGAGATGAAACATACAGACCCCCCCACCCACCCACCTCCATGAGGATTTAGCTGCTTTTTGTCAGTGTCTCAGTTTGAGTTGACCAACACTTTACAGACTGCACAGAGACAGCCTTTCACTTTGATGCTGTCAAACTAACATCCAGTCTGAATTATTGATGATCCTGTGACGCCTCCGTTTTTAAACATTTTTTCTTCCTTTAACCAGTCACAGTGAACCGAGCTGCAGTTTTCCTGAGGGCTGACAGAGGTGGGAGGAAAAGTGGAATTACAGCGGTGCTGCAACAGATGCATCAACAGTTGCAGCATCACCTCATTTGATGAAGAGGAAACAGATCAAAGAGGAAACATCTGCAGGCTGAGAGGATCCTGCTGAAAGTTTAACTCTCAGGATGAGACCACAGCTCGTCATCAACAATCAGAGCCAGAAACATTCAAACCTACAGCAGAGGAGAAAACTGCAGCATACACACCTCCAGGATGTTTCACTCCTGATAATAATGAAGTCACACACATGCGTCTCTGACAGTGATTCCCAAGCAGGATTTTATTTACCTCAGGGGTTTTACTGCAAGTACGAGGGAATGTGTGTCATCTACTTACACTGTAGGAACATATTCAGTGAGGAGGTGTATAACACAGCTGTTCTTATTATGTGAAGAAAAGTCCACAGCAGAAATAAAAAATACAATAAAGTTTCTTTAAAACAAACAAGCTCCCTCCAAATTATGACATTATATACTTCATTAATATTTTAAAACATGACGTTTAAGGATCAGTTAAATGTTAGCTGATGGTGGGGTATTTTGGTGGGGTATGATGACGGGGTATAATGGTGGGGTATGATGACAGGGTATGATGTTTATGATGGGCGGTATTGATGGTGGGGTATGATGATGGGGTATTTAGGTGGGGTATCATTGGGGTACTGCTCTGTCATGCCCCTCTGACTGTGTTGTGGAGGTCCATCTGACAGAAATGACAGAACTACTGACTGATGATACACAAAGATCTAATAACTGATGTAAAACTGGGACCTGAGAAAATAATATTTCAGAGCGTAGGAATCACTCACCCTGAGTTTCTGCTCTGCAGTCTGGAGAGTTTTCAGTTTACAGCTAAAGAGCATTTTAACATCATCATTTACTAAAGTGCAGCATCCATCCAGCTGAAACGCTGCTCTGTCTCTGCTCAGTTTGGTCTGTGCCACTGTAAAACATTAGTAATAATGGGAGTCTTCCCCTCTGTGAGCTCTGAATGCAGATCTGAGAGGCTGAAGAAAAGCTCTTTATGAGAGAGAGACATCCACAGCTGGATGCTGAAGATACTAAACCAAAAATAAACTGAGCACACATACAGTTATTTACACTCCTGTTATCTATTGTAATAACATCTCCTCTTGTTATCTACCGCCAGTCAGTTACAGACAGAAACAGTCAGTTACAGACAGACAGGTCAGGTCTGTCTGTGTCTCTGTTCAGACAGTAGGAGAATTGGTTCATTATTCTGTTCTGCTCTCTGATTGGATGGCGCTATCAGACAGTACCCCCCCCCCCCCCATCCTCCTCCTCTACTCTCTCTCACACACACACACACACACACACACTTTTCTTCTTCTTCTATTAAAGTCCAACAGCAGCTGAGGAGGTCGATAATGAAATCTGTTCTGTTCTCTGCTGAACCTCTCTGATCAACATCTCCTCCTCCTCCTCTTGTCTCTGTTCTCCTTCTTCCTTTTCCCTCCTTGTCTTCCTCACCCTGTGAACCTTCCTCCTCTCTGTGTGGAAACATTAATCTTTTCATTAAGAGAATTTAATTGCCAGCAGACGGAGACGAGCGACCAGAGAAACTTCAAACACATCAATGGAAAATAAAAGACGATATTTCTGTCTTTTCACTGACTTGTTTCTAGAAAAAGACTTTTTTCAGCAGCTTGACATATTAAGTTTGTCCTGAGGGGGGGCGCTAGAGGAAAGATGGCGGAGTATAAAACCTCGTAGACAGCTGGATGATCCCTGTGTAAGATGTGATTGTTTTAACATCTGTGTGACAAACAGAATATTTATTAACGACAATTTTTACTGATTACATCATTAGTTTGATGATGAGATTTTACTTTGTCATCTTGAAGAATCTGTTGTTGCGGAGGAAAATGACCTGACACAAACGTCCAGGTCCAGACAAAAGAAACTGAAGTAAACATAAAATCTGGAAATGAACTTTGGTTGAGACCTGACTTCAATTTGTCCCGAAGGGGGTGCTACATGAAAGGTCACAGATTCATTCAGAACTGAAGGGTTAAAAAAGCCTGCCAATGCAATCAAAAAATTATTTAACTTTCAGTTAAAAGTCAAGTGTTTGTTTAAAGGAAAGACGTTGAAATTCAGGTTCAAACATGAGACTTAAATTCTGGGTCAGATCCAAACAAAGGTAAAATATATTTGGATAAAAATCAATATTCTCCTGAAAACTGTTCCCACTGTTTGAGGCTCCATGAAAATGTGATGATGTCAGAAAGTTTCTGGTAAAAGTTCCAGCTGTAAAGTCTGAGTTTACTGTGTTTAAACCATTTTAACCTCATGTTTCAGTGACTGAGGCCAAACAACATGTTACCATCTGTAATTAATAATCTGTGATTAAACATCAGTCAGTCTGATGATGAGGACGTCTGTTAAATCTGGACCCGTCCGACCCTGCAGGGAGGTGGACTCTGGGTTTTCCTACGTTCATCATGACTCTGATCAGACTGCAGCTCATGAATCACTCAGACAGATGACGGACTGTGTGTCATTAATCAGAGTCGACTCAGAGACTGAAAAGACTGTGGAACTGATCAGAGGTCAGTTTCTCCTGCTCACACTGTTTGAATTTAAGTTTAAAAACTGACTGAGGGTCAGTGTGACGTCTGTTACAGGTTAATCGGCCAATCACAGTGATGAGTGTCGGTCATTCTGCTTCCTGCTGGAGGTCAGACTTTAATGAGCTGCTACATCAACACCAACACTGCAGTCAGACTCTCAGCAGGTGAAGGTGACACCTGATACAACAATGAGGATGGACTCACCTGTTCTGGACAGAGACAGATGGAAACAGCAGCTCTCATTGTTTAAGCAAACCAAACTGTTTGACTGTGTCTGTGTTTCATCCCCGAGCTGACGAGGAGTTCTCACTCTGCTGTTTATTTACGAACCAAAGCACCAACACGCAGAAGCTTCCTGCCACTGAGAGAGCAAAGCCTGCTGGGAGAACAGCTGCTCTGATTCTCTGCTTTAAACAGAAAATTTAAACAGAAACTGATGTTCAGAGCAGCTCAGTCAACTGAGAGCTGAGCAGCTGCTCACTGTGTTTGATGCTGCAGGTTTATTCCTCTGTCAGAGCAGAGGTTTGATCTGGTTCACAGACAAGCTGAGATCCACATTAAACTGGACCAATGTTAATCTGAAGGTCCTGTTTTAACCCTCCACAGACAACAACCTGAAAACTGATCCAGGATCAAGCGCTGGGCTGATGACGGCCACAGCAACAACACACTGAAAATAACTGTCACATCACAAAGTCTGAAAAACTGAGGAACAACATCAGAACCACAGGAACTGAAACCCTGGACCCCCCATCAGGACCCCCACCAGGACCTCCAACAGGACTTCCACCAGACCCCTGGACAGAACCCCCCCACACACACACATACACACACACAATCCCTACAACAGTAAACAGATGGTCCACTGATCCAGGACCAGGACAGAACAGATCTCTGGGTCAGTCTCAGCAGGTGGTGATCAACTGAAGAAAAACAGCAACTTGTGTTTCTGTGGTAAAACAACAGAAACACTTGTTCATCCAGTCGTTCATCTTCATCTGTCCATCATTTAAAGCCAATGCACAGCTGCTGTTAGAAAGAGAGAAAGTAAAAGACAGGAGTCGGAGTGACAGCACAGAGACGAATAATCCTCCACTGATCAAAGACTTTCTAAACACTGAAGAAATGTTTGGTTTCACTTCATCCAACAGCTCAGAGTCACATTGGATTTATTTTACACTGAAAACACAACAACAACAAACTGTCACTGTGACACTGCAGGAAACAAATTCAAAATACACAACAGCAACTACACAACTGCCTCAGACTGGATCCTGAGAGAAAACAGTTCTGATGAAACTGTGACGAAACAAAGAGAGAACAGAGTCTATCACCGCACATCCTATTCAACCACAGAGTCCAGAGGCTTGTACTACGAAGCGAGGTTACTGTCTTATCAGAGTAACTTCAGGAGTAACCTGCTGATGTCAGGTGTAACTTCCTGATTAACCTGTAAAGGTGGATAGGTTTTACCTGAGGTCTGCTGCCATGGTAATTTACTCTGCATCTCTAAACTGCTCCGAGCAGTTTATGTTCATGGTTAACTCGGTGTTACTGGTGTTACTTCTACCTAAGCTCCGCCCCACAGGTGGATCAACCAATCAACAGAGAGAGGCTGACTCTGCAGGACAGGGGTTGTCTAAAGACCATCAGCCCCCCACCAAAATAAAAACAGTATGTAGTGGATGCTAGAGATATGTGGACCAATATTTATTATTATTATTATTATTTTATTTAATTTTATGCTCCATAGTTTCCATTTTCACTCTCAGTTATTTTAATTTTTTTTATTTTTTTGTATTTTTTTTTTTCTCACAGTCAAGCAGCAGAATTTAGCGTTATTAGTGTTGAATATTTTCAATTAGAATAATCCTTTGGGGGGGCGGTATTGTCCTGAAAGACAATATAATGCGACAGGCTGTTGTAATTGTAGACTACAGACCAACACATGCAGCATTAATGATGGAAATATGAATGTGAACCACTTTATAGAATGTTTCTATTTGATCCAGATTCAGTTTCCACTGAGGCTGAAATACTGTTAACATGAAGTTCATCCTGAACATAAGCATTACATTCATACATATACAGCCTGAGTGTTCCAGGCAGAACATCATTAACAGGAACAGCTCATTCTCAGACATGTGACCCACGTGTTGACTGTAATCCAAGTATCTGAGAAATGATCACATATGTTCCGTGTCCTTCCATCTCATATTACAGATGAAGAATCCAGAGAACATGTGACCAGTCTCCCTGTCTTTGTTGGTTTGACATTGTGTCGTTAGAGTCTCTTTAAATTCCTCTAAACCCACTGAATTAACGTGCGTTCTTCATCTGAGAGATACGGTGCACGCCCCTTTAATCAACACGCACTAACTCTGATTAAGTTAACACCGACTCAGCTGACCCACATCTGAACCACCGTTGTACCGTTTACACACAGATCGAGGCAGTCAGGGTTTGTCAACCCCGACTTTACCTGAGAACCTGAGTTGAACCAGAGGAGGTTCAACTCTCTTTGTAGTACAGGCCTCAGGTCCGGGTCCAGGTCCACAGTGTGAACACACCAGAGTCCAGGTCCAGAATACAGGGTCCAGGTCCAGGGTCCAGAGTCCAGAGTCGGGACTCTGAAGTTTATCTGCACTGTGGAGCTTCAGGTTTGCTACAGTTCATCTGTCAGGGTCTGAATCCGCTGCTAAAAGACTGAGGAGAGATGACAGGAGTGAACAAACGTCCACCTCATCGTCACATAGAGGACTGAGGAGACCTGGGCCTTGTGGAGTTTATCCACATCCTCCACCAGCCCGGTTATTATCTGAGCTCCTGGTCTCAGGTCTGTGTCAGGGTCACAGAGTTCAGTCCAAACACAGCACAGACCTGGACCCGTTCACTGAGACCATAACTAAAAACAACCTTGAAATCAGGTGAAACGTGAGTTTGTTATTATTCAGTCAGAGTGTGAAGATGTTTCAGAAATAAAATCTCATCAGTAACCTACTTCAGTTTTTATACTGAGTGTTTTTATTTTCTGTTATCTGTTGGAAATGTCTCTCACTGACGTCTGAGATGCCCGAAGGCAGCTCAGGGCTCAGAGTGTGTATGTGTGTGTGTGTGTCTATGAATGAAGCACAATTCATACTGATGAATGTGAACTGAATTTATCACAAACTGGAGACTCGTAGTTCTCATTTGTCCCACAGGACTTGAACACATCATCATTACATGGTGGTCCACTGTAAGATAAGATAAAATAAGATAATCCTTTATTAGTCCCACAATGGGGAAATTTACATTTACTGTGACTGTGTGTGTGTGTGTGTGTATGTGTGTGTGTGCTTAATAAGTGGTCTCCAGCTGGTCTGGGACCAGCCTGATATGTTATCAGCAGCCTGTTTATCAGCCTGCAGAGGCCGCAGCATCAGCAGCTAATTATCAGCTCGTTAAGTCTCCTAACGAGGCGGCCTTAATGAGATTCTGGACTCAGTCTGACACCTTACACATGAACATGTTTGTGCTTCACTGATAACAGGTCAGAGGTCACAGACCTCAGCACTTCACAACAACTACAACTCCCAGAGTGCACCACTGAAAGAACATTAGAGACACGACAGACCCCTGAACGCCTCTCAGGCTGATAATAAAACTCATCAACAATGAAAACAGTGAACGTTACATTTTCTGTGATACAAATCAAATTACAGAGGAAAGTTCACGTCTTTGGTCTGTTTGATGATCAGTTATTTTCTAAACTGAGTGTCAACTTTGTCTTTGAAATAAATTAAATAAAATGTTGACTCAAGTCCGGTTCAGTCTGGTTCGATCCAGCTTAGTCGGGTCTGACCGGGCCGGGTCATCAGCTGACATGACATCTACTGCTCTGTCATCTTCTCTCAGCTACGGCTGTTTCTCTTCGTCTCTGAGGAGAAAAACCTTTTGATGAATCTGTTTTTTTTTTTCTTCTTCACAGTTTGATCGGTGTTTCCTGACATCTCATTGGTCCCTGCTGAGCTCTGAGCTGAAGTATTTTTAGTTTGGATGTCTCAGTCAGGTGTTTGTGTTTAAATCTCAGAGGTGAAATGAAACCAGTCAGACCTGCTGAGGTCAAATAAAAAGAGACGACTGAGGCATGATGGGAAACTAATCTGCCGCTGCTCGTCTTCAGAGGGATTAAAAGATTCAGTTATTTCACCGTCAGGCTGAATTTAACAGCTCCACATCCAAAACCACATCAACACGTCTGAAACACCTGAGAGGATCTGATCTGATCCTCAATATTATTATTGATCTGATCATCAGCTGTTCTCACTGTGACGTCATCACCTGTGACTGTTCTCTTTTTCTGATTCATCAATAAACAAACACACATCATGAACTCCAAAGTCTGATCAATACATCTGATCAGTGATGAACCTCAGTGATGAACATCAGTCAGCTGAAAACATCTCTCCATCTGCTGTTATTGATCTCTGATCAGACTCTGGATCCGGACCATCACAGTCCAGATCAATAAACACAACACTGAACCTCAGCATCACGTCTGCTGCTTCAGATCAAACCTGACACACATTTCTCACGTTTTGATATCAGACAAGCAGAACTCACATCATGTGACAGGAAACCAAAGATCCATTTGGGTGATTGATCAGGTGTCTCAGTGACAGACAATGAGGAACGGAGACAGAAACTGGATGTAGACCGACTATGACCTGATCAGAGGAATCTGCTCTGTAAACATCAAACAGCAGCGAGTCTCTGAGTCTCTGAGCAGATGTTGGAGCTCCTTCAGAGAAACTCTGAAATCAACAACAACAAACAGCAGCAGGATGAGTGCAGTCGGCACAATCAGCTGTTTGTTGTTCATGTGTCAATAAAGCTCATTCAAACTATAAACCAGACATCATCTTTAAACACCAGGCTGATCTGTAACAGAGATTAATCTTCATTGATTCTGATGGGAAAATACTGCAGAAACATACACTGAAAACTGTAACTAAAAACCACAGAGGAAACGTTTTCTGATCGTTGTTTTTTTTTTCAGTGAAACTCTTGTTGTTCATCTTCATTATGTAAACAGCTGTAAAATAAACTGAACATCGACCAAGCAGCAAACATTCATTTCATGTTGACCTTTAGTGAATGAAGCTTTGAGGCTGACACAGCTCAACCTGTTCACCTCCACCTGCTGATCACTGACCCCCCCCACAGTTTAATCTGCTGCAGCCTCTGTCGCCCTGCAGCTGAAACTGGGCCACAGGGAGAAAAGACCTCCCTCCACCCTCCACCCTCCTCTCTCTGTGTGTGGTGAGCAGCTGAAGTTGCTGCCGACAGCAGACAGAGGATCGACTGTGACTCTGCTGCTTCATCATGTGACAGAGTGATAATCCTCCTCTGATCTCTGATTGTTCATCATCCAACTTTAACCTGAACACAGACTGCTACTTTTAACACAGGTCATCAATTCAATTCAGTCTTATTTATACAGCGTCAAATCACAACAAAAGTAATCTCAAGGCACTTTTCACATAGAGCAGGTCTAGACCGTACTCTTTAGATTATTAGAATTACAGAGAGAGACTCAACAGATCCACCATGAGCAGCACTGGGCAAGAGTAGAGAGGAAAAATTTCCTCTACGAGGCAGAAACCTCGAGCAGAACCAGACTCAGGGTGGGAGGGGCCATCTGCCTCGACTGGTTGGATCTTCACCGTCATCACCGTTCTCCTCCTCCTCTTCATCACTCTGTCTGTACAGTTGATTCTCCAACATGAAAACCTCTCCACACCGACAGGTGGAAATATCTTTTGCCTGGTATTTCTTTCACGTGTGTTTGGAAGTTATCACGTGTTTGACAGGTGATCCAGTGACTCTGCAGTGATCCAGTCTGCAGTGATCTGGTGTGTCTGCAGTTTCAGCTCATGACCTGATAACAGTTTGAGTTTTGGATTTGTTCCGGTTAATGAGACGATGATGATCAGCTGTAGGAGGTGGAGGGTGGGGCAGAGTTTACCTGAGTGAACAGGTGTGTGTTTGGACTGACTGAACTGTGTGAAGGTGTCCGAGCACCAGGTTTCTGATCAGCTGATCATTTCACTGTTCACACGATGATCAATAAATGAATTGATTGGGTTGGTTCTGTTTAACAGTCTCAGAACATGAAGAGAAAAAGAGACAAAGTTCAAACTGTTTGTGTTTGTTAGTGAAGCAGTAACTGTCATTTCACCCTGAGTCCTGTCTCCCAGGTAGACCTGATCCCTCCCCCATCACTGAGACCAGCAGACTAAAACCTTGTATCTGTGTTTGACAGTCACATCTGACAGAACAATAATAATGAGTCAACAGTCTCCTGTCAAACAACAGCAGATAAAGAGCAGAGCAGCAGAGCAGAGAGGACGGATCAGTTCTCAGCCGCTGAGTCCTGAACCAACAAAACCAAACACACACACAGTTCATACCTCAGGTCAACAGTCTCATCTGGTCCCTCTCAGTCCAATCCAGTGCAACCAATCAATCATCTGATCCAACACTTTGATCGGACTCGTCCATGACGTTAGACTCACTCACAGGCTGAACTGTTGTCAAATGTCAATGTTTTCTCTTTATGTTTCATCTTAAATCTTCTGTTTTACATACGTGAACCTGACGAAGCCTCTGATTGGCTGCTGGGCTGAGGGTGGAGGATTCGTCCTGACCTCAGTGTTTGATATGTGTGGATCAATAGATGTGATCAGCTCAGATTAAAGGTAACAGCATCGGAGTGTTAATGTGTTGATCAGACAGCAGCTGATTTATACTCTGACACTCTAATGAAGTAGCTCCTGATGAAGCAGCAGACGACTCTCAGTCCTGATCCTGGATCCTCCACCTGCTGCTCCATCACCGCCAGTGGAAGAAATAGAAAACTGTGGAACGGTCACGACTCCCCCCAAAACCACCACCATCACCGCCCATGTCTGACTAACAGTATGAACAAAGGGGGAATTCCAGATCCAGACTCTGGTTTTTCAGGAGGAGGAATCAGCTGAAAACAAAGTGACCTCCTTTCAGTCCTCAGATCCTGCAGAGTCCTGATCCTGATCCTGTTTCCACTGACACCTGTCTGAGTCTGAGGATTAAATCTGGATGAATAATATTCTGTGTTGTTGTTGGATGAAGGACGAGATTAAAAACCAGGAAACCCCTGAAATCCTCCTGCAGCTTTAACTGGATTGTCTTCACCGTGAAATGAAAATCCCTGCAAAGATAATCTCATCAATACACACTCAGGCTTTTACTTTGAAAGCCCACAACAGGAAGTGCTCACACACTGAGTCCCAGAGGAATAAAATAAAATGAAATAATCAGAGTTCACAGACTCTATAAATCAAACTGTCGCCTGCCCCAGGTGTAGCCCAGGTTTTTTCCACTGTGAGCAGAAAACGACCAATCTGAGACGTAGAAATACTGGAGTCTGATTGGCTGTCAGGTCATTTCACTGTGTGATGCTGTTACGAAGTCGAACTTTAGGGTTAGGGAGAAAACGGAGATACGCAAATTTTCTGGTGAAGACATTGAAACTGAGACAGGAAACATGATGCACGGCTAACGCTAACTGTTAGCAGTGTTAGTTTAGCTCTGCCTCCTCTTGGCTAACAACACCAAACTGCTCTGATGTTTGTTTTATAGAGTTCTAGGGCTAGCTGGTTTGCATGCAAACATCAGAAGAAGAACAAAAGTAAAATATCAACATTGTTTTCCACCTGTGGAGAAGCTGCTGATGGTGAGGGAATGAAGTTTGATGTTGAATTCAGTGGTGAGTAAATAGCTGCTAATGCTAACGTTAGCAATGTAACAATGGAAGAAAACTTGCGTACAGCTCCTTTAATTGATGTGCTTCATGAAACAGGATATTTATTTATTTATTGTATCTGTGCCGTTTACTTTCATGTTGGAATGTCTCTTGGAAATGAGAAGGTTCATCTCAAAGTTTCATAATAAAGTTACAAAATAAAATAGATCAGAACTGATCAATAGAAAACTGATCCAATAATCAATGAATCATTTCTCTTGTTTCTTTGAGTTTAATTGTTGTTGATTCTCCAGGTCTCAGAAAAACCAAGCAACTGATTCCTTAATAAAAACAACAATTTACATGTCATCAGGTGAGGGAGAGGAGCTGGTTCTAAAGTTCAGTCCAGGACTGGTTCAGTTTCAGATCAGCCAGAAACACCAAAACCACCAGATCAAAACCTGGTCTCGGGTCCTGGTTTCTGCAGACTAGAAATACGAGGTTTCCATCTCACTGTGACCTAATTGTTGAGTTTAAATCTCAGATGGTTTTTCCTTTGTTTCTTTTCTCCTCCTGAGTCTGTGGAGGATCTCATGAGGACCAGATCCAGACTGGGACACAGACAAAGGTCAAACACAAGAAACACAAAAATCAAATGAACTGAAGCAGAAGTTTTTAAGCTTAAAATACACGAATAAACCCTAACCCCCAGGACCCAGTAGCTGTGCCTTAATTCTGTTTGAACCGGTCTCAACAGCTGCACGCGCTCAGTTGGTGTTACACAAACCTCCAGACACCACACAGGTCAAGGTCAAACCGGATCAAACAAACCTGCAAACCCCAGACACGGACCGGGCTGAGCTGGACCCGCAGGTCCACGCTCCCGGAGCGCACGTGTAGTTTTAGAGCTGAAGACTCGTACCTGTGTGCGGAGCGGCTCTCCGTGTTCAATGACGCTGAGGAACGGGATCTCCAGGAACGAGGCCATGAAGTCCACCTGTAGCAGCTCCTCGCGGCTCTGCGGGAAGGCGAGCACAGCGGACACTCCCTGCACCACCACGCCCTGACACAGGCACCGGAACAGGGACTCCGGGTCCGCCGCGGCCGGCTGCCGGGAAACCAGCTCCAGGCTCAGGTTGTATGGGAGGAAGTTGTCCCACTCCCGGTCCCGGTCCGGGTCCGGATCCGGGTCCCGGCTCATCGCGGCGGTGGCACGGCTCAGCGCCGCCTGCACCTGGACGCGAGCCGCCCTCTGCGCCGGCAGGAGCGCACCGACGCGCACCGTGTGTCCGATCTGCGCCAGGAGGTGGCACGGCTGCGGGTGGAGGAGGCACGGCGGCACGAGGAGGAGCTGCAGGAGGAGGAAGGCTCGGAGAGTCCGGGACCAGGAGGAGGAGGAGGTGAAAGACATCCTGCCGCGCTCTCAGCATCGCTCTGCCGCTCCGTCGGTTTCTCCTCCTGCTCCGCCGAAACACCGAGAGGCTGCTGCTGCTGCTGCTGCTGAGAGGAGAGGAGAGGAGAGGAGGCTGCTGCTCCTCCTGCTGCTGCCGAGGGGAGACTGAGGAGGGAAGAGACGGGAGGGGAGGAGGTGGCGTCCCAAAAACAGGAGGTGCAGAGGAGGAGACGAAAGAGGTGTTGGGGAGAAAAACAAAGTGAGGGAGGGGGAGCAGGGGGGAGGAGAGGAGGTGCTAGAGAAGAGAAAAAAGGAGTGAGGAGGTCCAGAAAGAGATGGGAGAATGTGAAAACAAGGAGGTGCAGAGGACAGACCAGGAGAGGAGGAGGTGTGTGGGACACTGAAAAGAGAGGAGATGGAGGTGACAGTGGAAAAGATGTGGAGGAGAGGTGCAGAGGAGAGGGAGATGAGGAGGAGGTGGAAAAGTTGAAGGACAAGATGGAGTGGAGGTGCAGGAGGGAGGTCCTACAAAGGAGTAGAGAGGAGGTGAAAGTGAGATAAAAGAGAGGAGGGCAAACTGAAGAGGAGCTGAGGAGAAAGTGAAGGATGAGGTGGGAGATGAAAGGGTGCAGGGGGGAGAAGAGGAGGTGCTTAGGGAATAAAAAAGAGAGAGGGAGGTGTAGAAGGAGGAGAGGAGGAGAAATGGAAGGAAATGATGTTAAAGGAGGCGTGAGAGAGAAGGGGGAGAGGGAGGTGCTGGGGGGAGAAAGGGGGGTGAGGAGGTGATATGGGTGGTGAGAGTAGGAGGAGGAGGAAAAGAAAGAATTCAACAGGAGGTGCAAAAGGAGGAAATGAAGGTGTGAGTGTGTGTGGGGGGGGGTGAACATTTTATTTTGTGAGAATTTGTGGAACATTCTTCAGCCTTTCAAAATAAAAGCAGGTCATTATAGTTACTGTCAGTGATGTCATAAATGATCACAACAGCTGATGACAGGGTTAGGGATGACTCACACCAATAACAACCTATCAGGTATCAAGGATTCTGATCAATAAAGCTCAAATGATTTCTGATCAGAGTCACATGATTCTGACTCAGTTCAAAAGTCCCATTAGAAAAACATCAAGTTTTATCTGTGAAGGTCGATCAGGTCGTCAATGAGGGTTGATCAAACGTGATTAACATGTGACAGGAAGACGTCAGGAGGTCGATCAGGTCGTCAGTGAATCTACAGGTTCAGGATCAGACGATCATCACAGGTGATTGACGAGTGACAGGACGACAACGAAGGATCAGACATCGTTGAGGAGGAGCTGCTCAGAGTTTCTGGGGAGAATCCAGCTCGATTTTCCTCCGTGAGGTTTTGATTCGTCATCCTCTGAACATCACAGCTGAGAGCTGGGCCACTCTTACATAACACACACACACACACACATATATGTATGTATATACACACACAGTAACACACACACAGATATATGTATATACACACACAGTAACACACACATGTAAATGTTACCATCGAAACCAAATCTCCTTGAGAAAAAGTGGAACAAGAAAAATCAACATTAATTAGAAAAATAAAATGATGAAAAGTGAAAAGAACAAACTGACCTGGAATCAGCTCTGACTCTGAGCTGCTGCTGGTCCTGATTGATCCCAACACACCCTACCCTATCCCTACTGAACACAGCGAAATACAGACAATCAGCGAACACATCAGCAGGTCCATTACCTGTCCAGGTGATCGATCAGTGGACTCTACACCTCAGGGTGTCAGACCTTTACTTTGGCAAGGCAGAACATTTCCTCTTCCTGTCAGGAGCAGAGTTCAGGTGTCAGGTGGTGCAGACCTGACCTCAGAACAGTTTGATGAGAAGGTGAAACAGGTAAATTCTTCTCTCACCTGAGGGGAGAGGGGGAAACATTTCACAATAAAAGCATCTTTAATGTCATCAACTGATCTGAAACCAGCCCTGGACCGTGGTCCGGTCCTGGTCCAGGTCTGTGACCACGTCAATGATTACAGTTAACGTCAGACTAACTGGTCTGAGGTCAGTCACAGGGATTGTAAGTTTCACCTGGTCCACAGAAAACTGATCCCAGATCAATAAGGAGGAGCAGAGGAGGAGAGGAGGAGAGGAGGAGAGGAGGAGGTGACTGACTGTAGGAAAAGACTCAGAAACAATAAAAACTCTTTTCTCCTCTGATCTGAATCAAACTGATACGAAAGTTAAATCAGGTTCGAAAAAATCAAGTTTTTATCGACTGTTCTGTTTTAACAGGTTCAGTTAAGTCACATGATCACATGTTTCATTTTCTTTTTCCAATTAATCAGAAACCTCAGGACCAGGACCAGCACCGGGACCAGGACCAGGACCAGGACCAGTTGTGTTGATCTCAGAGCAGCTGCTTCACATGTTTCTGTCTGATTAAAGCTGCTTTGGCATTTCATCGGCCTCACCTGACTGTGGGCAGATCTGCACCGACCCAACACAACTCCTCCTCCTCCTCCTCCTTCTCCTTCTCCTTCTCCTCCTCCTCCTCTTCCTCCTCCTCCTCCTCCTTTAGTCGATGCTGTGGGCAGAATTTAAAAACCTCATCTTTGACATTTAAGTAAAATCACTGAGTCGTTCGTTTGTTCAGAAGCTTCAACATTTTCAGACTCCAAGACAAAAACAGTTTGTTAGACTAGTTAACCAGTTAGACCAGTTAACCCAGTAAGAGCAGTTTGCTCATCAGACCCTGACAGGTGATAACAGAGGTGTACATTAAACTGAGCACAAAGGTAAGACTCAGACTCAGAGCTGAGACTCAGACTCATGCATACAGCTCAGTCTCAGAGAACTGTGTGGGTCCAGGTCTACAGGTCTCAGAGACTGTGAAGTGGATTTTCTTCTCTGTGTTTGGATGATTTTATTCGTACCTAATGTTATTTCCAGTTTTTCTGACAGCAGCTGCCACTGAACCTTCCTCCTCCTCCTCCTCCTTCTCGTCATTACCCAGCAGCCCCTCTGTCTGAACGCGTCCTCATTTCTGACATTTTCACACAGACAGCTTCAGGTGATGAGCAGAGTTGGAAATAATCAGTGAACTCATCAGCTGATCGTCAGACGTGTTGGTTTCTTTGCTTCACACACATTTATTCAAACATCAGAAACTTCATTAAAAACTACAGAAACATTAGAATCAGTGAAATGTTTCCATTAATTAGAATTCATTCTCTCCATGTTTTTGATTTAAAGATTCAAGTCGTAATAATAAACAAATGAACTGATGAAAATCTCCTTCACCTGTTTCTGCTGATTAAACCAGTTATTTCAGATGAAAGGTTACTGATGAAGATGAACAGGTGAGTGTTTGAACATCAGACTCTTCAGCTGCTTCACCTGGAATCAGAACAACAGAGAAAAAGAACAGCCTGAAGCTGCAGACAACCTGTTTTCTACTGCCACACACACACACTATATATATATACACACTGACAAACACACACTTTACACACTATACACACTGACACTCACACACTCTGAGGAACACGTTACTTTGATGATCAATAAGTTCAAATATGAATATATGAATAAGTAATAAATGATAAATGATAATAAATAAAAAAAATCCAGTCAGATTTGTTGTTTATATTGTCTAGAAATTATATTTGTAAAGTGTCTAAATTATTATTGATAATTATCTAATTAGCAATGATGACATCATTACTGAATCTAAGTGTTTAAAATTTATTGATCAGCCAATCAGTGATCAAGTTAAAATTATGATCAGTGATGTTGAGATTATGTTGGAAGACACACATTAAAAAACTAAAGATAGACTCAGTCTGTTCTGTTATTTAGGGCCTGAACACTAGTGCACAAAGGCCCTATTGTAATCCTAAGAATTATTCTTGTGACGCTAAAATCTCATTTTTGAGGGCCTAAACATGCTCAAAAACTCACAAAACTTTGCAAACACATCAGAACTGGTCTCATTCAGCGCCCCCTTGGATATACTTAAAACCCCCTTGCCATTGGGCTTAGTTTGTCCGAGGTGAACAAAATTCGGAGGCATGATGTAACATGCCAAGATGCACCAAAAAGTCTCTTGACATCATGGCCTCAAACCTACAGGAAGTCAGCCATTTTTATTTTAATTTGAAAATTTTGCTCATTTTTGGCCCTTTTTTGGCATTTGGAGACGTTGTATTTGATCAAACTCCTCCTACAGATTTTATCATATCGACCTCAAACTTGGTTAGGATATTCTCAAGGCCTCTGTGATTAAAAGTTGATGTCGAAGGGCGTGGCCGTGGCAGCACCTCAAATTTCCATGACTCGCCATGAAACAGGAAGTTGAGTTTAAGTTGCTGTAACTCAGTCATACACTTCAATCAGCCCCAAATTTCACAGTGATGATGAGGTTCCCGACATGAACACACCCACATGTCAGTATTGACAAAAAGTTATAGCGCCACCTATTGGACAAAGGAAATGACACGTTTTAGACTTTAACGTTCTGTTAAAATCAGGCTGATGTGATCCACTTCAGACTTGGCCAGGAAAGCCTTAAGGCCTTCATTATGCCTTATAGTGAAAATTTTGATGTTCTGTTGGAGGTTGTGTCTGTGGCGCTGTGACGAATTTCAATGTTTCGCCATTAAACAGGAAGTTGATGTAACTCATGCATACATCGTCTGATCTGCCCCAAATGTCACAGGCTTGACAACTGACATGTTCTGAACACATCTACATTCAAATATACAGATATAATCACAGCGCCACCTATTGGCAACAGGAAATTATGTATTTTATTTAAGTAGGTTGATCTGATTCACCTCAAATGTGGTCAGACAAGCATTAAGATCATAATGGTGACTGTGAGTCTTCATGGGATGCCCTTGCTGTGTCGCCATGGCGAATTTCGATGCTTTGCCATTAAACAGGAAGTTGTTGTAACTCCCACATCCAGTGTCCAATCTGCCCCAAACTTGACATTTTTGCTAAGTGTCATGGCCTGAACATATCTACATGCCAATATGTGCTGTCACTCAGCAACAAAGTAGATGAACTCCAGCTGCTGGTGGGGAAAAACAGAGACTTTTATACATCTTCGGTTTTGTGCTTCACTGAAACTTGGCTGTGTGGATTGATACCGGACTAGCTAGCAGGCTTTCATCTCTTCAGAGCAGATCAAGACATACAACTTTCAGGCGAGACAAAAGGTGGAGGAATTTGTTTTTACATAAACAGTGGCTGGTATACTGATGTGACAGTGATTCACCAACACTGTTCTACTGATCTGGAGTCTTTTTTCATAAACCTTTCTACTCCCCCCATGAGTTTGCTTCATTCATACTGGTTGGTGTTTACATCCCACCACAGGCCAACGTGCAGGAGGAGCCGCACATGCTTACCAACCACATTCTGTGTGTGGAGCGGACAAACCCGGACTCCTTAGTTATTGTCCTTGGTGACTTTAACAAAGGCAACCTCACCCACAAACTCCCCAAATATAGACAGCTTATTATTAAATACCTGACCAGAGAGGAGAACATTCTGGATCACTGTCACACCACAGTAAGCAACGCTTATCACACCATCCCCCGTGCTGCACTGGGTCACTCTGACCACATCATGGTCCTCCTGATTCCTGCATACAGGCAGAAATTAAAGCTTTCTAAACCTGTTGTGAGGACATCAAAGAAGTGGACCAGTGGGGCTGTGGAGGATTCCAGGCATGCTTGGACTGTACAGACTGGGATGTGTTCAGGACTGCCACCAACAGTGTGGATGAGTATACAGAGGCTGTGACCTCATACATCAGCTTCTGTGAGGACTGCTGTATACCAACACACACCAGGGTGAGTTACAACAATGACAAACCCTGGTTCACAGCCAGTCTCAGACAGCTAAGGCTGGAGAAGGAGGAGGCGTTCAGGAGTAGGGACAGAGACAGGTTGAGGGAGTCAAAGTACAGGTTCAGCAAGACAGTGAAAGAAGCCAAACGCCTGTACTCTGAGAGCCTACAACACCAGTTCTCAGCAGGTGACTCTGCCTCTGACTGGAGAGGGCTCAGGCAGATCACTAACTGCAAGCCCAAAGTCCCCCACTCTACGAACGACTCACTCCTGGCCAATAGCCTGAATGAGTTCTACTGCCGCTTTGAAAGACAGTGCAACACTCCTGACACCATCGCCCATGACACCATCCACCAGCCCTACCACACCAACCTCTCACCCTCCCCCAGCACAGCAGGGGTCAGGGCCTCTCAAAAGCTTCACACCTTAGAGGCCCCCTCCTCCCCCACCACAAGGACGTCAACAGACTCTTTAACAGACAGAACCCCCGCAAGGCAGCCGGGCCAGACTCTGTCTCTCCATCCACCCTGAAGCACTGTGCTGATCAGCTTGGTCCAGTGTTCACAGACATCTTTAACACCTCACTGGAGACATGCCATGTGCCAGCCTGCTTCAAGGCCTCCAACGTCATCCCTGTCCCTAAAAAACCAAGGATCACAGGACTTAATGACTACAGACCTGACGCCCTGACCTCTGTGGTAATGAAGTCATTTGAGCACCTTCTGCTGTCCCACAATCAATCACCGACCCACTCCTGGACCCCTCACAGTTTGCCAGAGCCAACGGACCTGTAGATGATGCAGTCAACATGGCCCTCCACTTCATCCTGCAGCACCTGGACTCCCCAGGAACCTACGCCAGGATCCTGTTTGTGGACTTCAGCTCCGCCTTTAACACCATCATTCCAGCACTGCTACAGGACAAGCTCTCCCAGCTGAGCGTGCCCGACTCCATCTGCAGGTGGATCACAGTCTTCCTGTCGGACAGGAGGCAGCATGTGAAGCTAGGAAAACACATCTCTGACTCTTGGACCATCAGCACCGGTTCCCCTCAAGGCTGTGATCTCTCCCCTTTACTCTTCTCCCTGTACACCAACAGCTGCACCTCCAGTCACCAGTCTGTCAAACTCCTGGAGTTTGCTGATGACACCACCCTCATTGGGCTCATCTCTGGTGGGGATGGTACACTGCTGCTGGTACATTGCTGCTACTGCCAAGGACAGAGGCAGACTGCAGCGTGTCATCCAGTCTGCTGAGAAGATGATCGGCTGTAACCTGCCTTCTCTCCAGCACCTGTACACCTCCAGGACCCTTAGGTGGGCAGGAAAGATCATGACCAATCCCTCCCATCCTGGTCACAAACTCTTCAGGACACTCCCTTCTGGCAGGAGGTTGTGGTCCATCAAAACCAAGACCTCACGCCACAAGAACAATTTCTTCCCATCTGCAACTGGGTTCCTCAAGAAGATCTACCCCTCCCCCCCAACACATACACACAGACTGTCACAGACTAAAATCCCCCCACCCCCCACACCATGTTACATTAACATTATACACACGCCTATGTGTTACATTAACACACATCTCTCCGGACAATCACTGCCACCCTCAAACATTTGCATTCTACACTTTACATTTTAATTATGTATATTTATGTTCTTTGTAAATATAGTTTTTGCTTTTTGCTCTCTACTTGTTAGTCTTACTTCTACTTCTCTATATCTATTATTATCACTGTTCTTTAGCACCGATATACCAAGACAAATTCCTTGTATGTGCAAACTTACTAACTACTAACTCGATGCTTCGCCATTAAACAGGAAGTTGTAACTCCCACACGCACTGTCCAATCTGCCCCAAACTTGACATTTTTGCTAAGTGTTATGGCCTGAACACATCTACATGCCAATATTCAGGTATAGTCAAAGCGCCAGATGGGGGCAGTAAGGGACTTCTGACTCATTTCTTCTGTGTCTGGCGGTCACGCAGTTTCAGAGCCACGTCATACGACCTGCGGGGACACTGCTTGCAGCTTTAATTATTATTGTTATTGTTGTTGTTGCTATAATTGTTGTTATATATTGTCATTCCCCCTGATGTAAAGGTCAAATTGACCTCAGGAAGTAAAATAATGTTTAAATTCTTCAGTGTAACCTAGACTGATGAATGAATATTTATAACCACATTTATCATTTTTACTTTTTAAAATGTCACATTTACATGATTTGAACAGAACAAGTGAGACATCAGAGAGGAAACACAGAGAGGACTCTTCCTCCTCAGTTTCCTCCTCTTCATCATCCTCTCTCTCTCTGATGGTTTAATCTTTTCCCTCGGCTTCACCTGACAGGTTCACATCAAACACTCTCAGCTGTTTAAACTTCAGGTGTGTTCACCTCTGTCGTCTGCTGTAAAATGTAAACAGAGTTCAGTGAAAATATAGATGAACATTAGAAACAACATGAATGTTTCAGCTGCAGGTTTTAATCTGGGACAGGTTTAATATTTCTAATGTGTTTATATCTTTAGATCATTCTGATTAATGTGTTTGTGTTTGAGCTGCTGTCACTGAGCGGCTGGATCAATAAAGGTTGGATGATACAAACAGCAGCATTTGGTGATGTTTTAGTTTAGTAAAATTAAATCTCTGTCAGGACAATGCTGATGGAGATTAAAGCAGATTTTAGTTTCTCTGTTTAATCCTGAGCAGGTTTGAATCAACAATCACTCCAGTCAGTCAATCAGTTCAATCAGTTCAATCAATCAGTTCGATCAATCAATCAATCAATTCGATCAGTTCAATGATGATTTTATATTCACTTACAATAAAACTGCTCATCAGATCAGGGTCAGTGTCAGGGTCAGGGTTGGGGTCAGAGTTAGTGTTGGACGATGGATCACAACGTTTCTGTTACTTTAGATTTTATTTGTTTAGAATCAGTCAGAAAAAACTTCAGCAGCTTCAACAGCAGTCAGAGGTCAAAGGTCAGAGGTCACAGGTTCTCTAGACATAACTGGACGTATAGAATTACAGTTCCAAAACTAAATATAAATTCTGCTTACACATCAGTTGTCATTTTTTTTACTCTGTCAACTGTTCAATATTAAACTGGTTATGTTGACTTTTCAGCTGTGAATTAATTATTTTTGCTGGAACTAAATCATAATAACTTAGTTAATTATAATAATGTAGTTACTTTAGAGTATTAATATTAATTCTACATATAAATCTGACATTTTGAATTCAGCCTCTGTACGAGACCTCAGCTGTCAGACAGATATTTCTGATCATTCAATTCTTCATCCAGCTGCAGGTCACAGCTTCACCTCATTATCAATAACTTATCATTTACTAATACCATTTATTGATCCTTCTGTTTCTAGGTTTCATTCTCCATGACCTTCAAACAGAGACAGAAATATTCTCCACTCACTCAATCCACTTTCCCAGTGTTTAAACGCTGCTTTTTTAAAATGAAGAAACGATCAGAGGTCACAGTTTCTAATCTGATCTCAAAACAGTTTCTGTCCGACACTCAAACCTTCAGATAATAAAAACATTTTATTTTTAACAACACAAATCTGGTCTCAGTTTGACCCCTTCAATCTCTCAGGGTTAATTGAGGTCAAGGACTGAAAAATCTTCTATAGCCCAGATTCCTTCACAATAAAAGCCCTGATTCATGTTCAGTCACAAACATGTCGGTCATTTGAAGACTGATTGGTTCAGTAATCAGATTACACTGAGCAAAATAATCAGATTACTCCAATATTGAGCTGATGTTCAACAGTGTTCTAATGAACCTGAATCAAAACTAATCTGGTTACAGGTGGTTGGGGTAGTTGAGGATAGTTAAAGGCAGTTAAGGGCAGTTGAGGGCAATTAACATTGGTTTATGGCAGCTGTGGGTGGTTTGTGCTGAGTCAGAGTTAGTTAAACTTGCTTTAGTTAACAATAAATGGGACTAGTTAAAGATAGTTTTGGGTTTGTAATGTGTAATAAAAAGTTAGTCAGTTAGCTGAGCATGCTGGGAGGTAAATGTGGGTAACTGGCAGGAGTCCGGGAAAGTTATGAGATATTAGCGATAGTCATGGGTTAGTTATAGTGAGGGGTGGTTGAGTTATGGGTTAGTTATGGTTAATTATGGTTGGTGATAGCTGGTGATGAGTTAGTTATGGTCAGTGATGGGTTAGTTATAGTTTGATGGGTTGGTTATGTTAGGTTTAGTTATGGTTGGTGATGGGTTAGTGATGGGGATCTGTGGGTGAACTAGAACAGAGTCACAGGTTTTGAGCAGCAACAACAAACAGCAGACAGGAAGTTCTACAAAAACGAAAGGCTTTTATTTTTTAAACAGAAATCATCAAAGAGTGTGTGTGTCTGTTTTTGTCTCTCTGTGTTTCTGTGTGTGTGTTTATGTGGGCTTTGTGAGCAGCTGGCTGGAGAAGTCGTACAGATCCTTGTTGATTTTTTTCAGAGTCTGAACTTCTTCTTCCAACTCTGCGACTCGAACCTTTGTGTTTTCACCGTCACCGAACACCGACTGAAACACAACGTGCACACAAACAAATACACAGTCATTAAACATATTCAGAAACCTGAACCTAACGCTGGTTAAACTGGTCTCAGTCTGTTGGTCCTCCTGCAGCTGTTTCTTCTTCTCTTTCTGTTATTTTTGGTTTAAACCTGACAGAAAACTTCCCAGAATGCAATGTGGTTTATTTTTCAGTGATTTTAATCAATGATTGTAAAGTGTGTCCTGTCATCTGTCTCATCATCACTTCAGGCCAATTCTGACATTTTTTATTTTTGTCTCTGACATTTCTGCGTTTATAGTCTCTGACCTGTGACTCAGTTCTGATCTGAGGTCAGTCTGTGAGTCACACTGATGTAACATGACCTGATGCATTGTGGGATTGTTGGACAGTAGAGTTTGTGTTGGAAAAACCCAGAGACTACAGGTAAATCACCTGAGGTTTAAGCCCCGTCCCCTCTCACCTTGTCAGTCACAGCGTTCATCAGAGAGTTCAGCCTATCAGCTTTCTGGAGGTATGTCTCCTCTTCCTCCTGAAAACCGTCAAAACACCAAAAACACTTAAATATGTCTGAGACGTCAAAAGAGAATGACAGCGCCACCTACAGGCTACAGGTTTATAGGTTTATCTTTTATTCATGAAAATATTATTCATATTTTCTGTTGTTTTATTTTGAAATAACAAACTGCAGAAAAAACAAACTAATAAACATCAGACACATTCATCCAGGAAACTGTATTACAGCAAAGAGTGTGTTTCCTGTGTGTGCGTGTGTGTGTTTAGTGTATTATTTCCTGGCTCTTTCATTTCCATAAACTCTGATGATTTCATCTTTATGAATGTGTTTGTGTGTGTGTGTTAATACATGAACATCAGTCATCGTTGACACAGAAATTCATGTGTTTACCTCCTGAACACAAACATGTTTTATTTAAATCTGAACCAACGTGTTTTATATTTCATCACTCAGTTTTCACAGTCACTGCGGCAGGTGAATGATTTAATAATTACATGATTTCATGATTATATGATTTAAATGGACAGTACATAATCTACAGTTACAGTTTTAACTATCACTTAAACCTAATTCCTCTCACTGTTCCTGTCCTGACATTAACTGAGAATCGTCTGAGTCATTTTCATCTGAACTATGTTAATGATGTTAATGATTAAATGATCATCAGCTGTAAGAATCCGTCCAGAGGAAGTTAAAGAGGTGAAGTAAGGGGGCTTTGCTTCACCTGCAGACTCACCTGTGTGCAGAGACCGAGCCGGACACAAACCTCTCCTGACTCTCCGGCGTCGACCTCGGAGGCGTGCAGGTGTCGGCTGAAGCGCGGAAGAGGGACAGCGGGCCGACTGTCAGGCAGGAACATGTTAGCCGGAGCCGCCATGATGGTGGCATTCGTCACCGGACCTGAACACAAAAGGAAGTGATGTCAGAGAAAGTTCACTGTAACCATGGAGATGCCACCCTGTGCAGGTTCAGATTGATAAATTAGTTAAATGATTAACTGATTAGCTAAACAGGGGTCCATTGATCCTTACTGATCAGTTGATTCTAACTGATCCATTGATTGGTTACTGTTAAGTTAGTTTCTAATAGATCCCTCCCTGAGCATCATCAGATTAAAACCTTCAGTTTAATAATCAGCTTCAGCCTTCATTAGATCACTTCCTGTGTTTATGTTTCAGAATAAAGTTCATGTTTTCATCCTCAGGGTTAAAATAACTCTCCTATAAAAGCTGCAGCAGTCCTTCACTTTATTCTTTTATGGGACTCTTCAACTTTTGAACCTGAGATCTGATCTGTGATTGGTCCATTACTGTCAGTCCTCTACAAACAGACTGTAAATCATCTGCATTCTGCAGAGCAGCTCTGAGCTCTGATTGGACGGACGGCTTAGACTCATTCTCCGATCTGACGGGCAGAGGGCCATCTGGATCACAATCAGCCTCCTCTGCTCTAAACAACACTGACTTTGTTGTTGTACTTTTCCTGTATTTGTATATTAATCAATAATCTGCTGACTGACCCTCACTTCCTCTGTTAACAGTTGGATTTCTTATTGCATAGTGTTTCTGAATTTACAGGTGTTACTGCTCTTGTTTGTTCAGGTGTCTGATCTTATCTTCTATTTTACAGCTGTTTTTCTTTACTAATCCATTGAACACATGTACTCAGAGAATAAAGACTGATTATGATTTATTGTCTGGAGTAAAACTCTGCTCAGTAATTCTGGAAACAGAAGAATGACACTGGACAAGAATAAAGACAGAAGAGCTTTCCATCTCAGCCTCAGCTATGTGACCCTGAGAGGTCAGAACACTTTGGTCACGAGCCGAAACATGCCACAGTGAAGTTGTTTGTTGTTTATATAGAGTGATGCTGCAGGTTTTAGTTTCCTCTGATTGGTTTTGTCCTCAGCATCAGTTCAATTGTTATTGTTCTATAATATATCAGAAAATGCTGATAAATATCAAACATAACAGCTGACAGGACGAGGAGATAAAATGTCTTGAATCTGGAATCGTGATGTTTGCAGAATTATTTTCTTTTAATCGACTAATCGATTAATCATTACAGCTCTAAAACATGAAAATATCTCACACTTTTCTCTGACATCACTGTCACCTCCCTCACTGATTGGTCAGCTGTGTACAGGTGAGAAAGTGAGCAGGGTCTGAAAATGACAAGAATTTATCAGTAAAATATTCACTATCATTAGTTTCCCTCTACTAGTGTTAAATGTCTGATTCTGTTCTTGTTGGTTTCCTCTGTGTCAGGTTCAGGACTCAAAAATGATTCAACCTCAGTGTATAAGACTGAGAATTTTTTTTAGTGTAAAACAAAAACCATCACCGAACTTGATCCAGTTTTAACCAATCAACAGTCGGTTCTGGTTCCTTTTGAACTGGACCAGCAGGTCAGAGGACAGCCATGAGGCTCAGTGTTGTTTATTTTGCAGTATTTAGTGAAACTGCTTCGTCTTCATTTCTCTTTTCTCTCCACATTCTAAAACATTACCCCTCCATCACACAGCTCTTGTTGGCCCTCTGTGACTTCCAGCTAATCAAACGTTAATGCTGCTGCAGGTTTTCAACACTTTCTTCTCTCTGCGTCCAACAAACTGACAGAAAGATCGACCATGTATGAACTGACAACTCAAACTTCCAGTCAATACGAGCTGTAGTTGGTATTCAGATGAACTGAAGGCAGAGTGAAAACTGACCATCAAACTTTCATCACAAGTCGACAGGAAAATTCAAGAAACCCAACATTTTGCTCAAGAAATCCTTTAGATCACAGTGTGAAGATATATTTATTTTGTTCTTTTATTTCTTTTCATTTTAAAATGAACCATTAAAGCTGAAACCAACATTTATTTTTTCTAATTTTTTAAATTTGTAAACTGAGAAATCACAAACAAGAAAAAAATCACCGAAATTATCAACGGTTATGCTGATTGGATCAAACATGACCCAGGTCTGTCAGACAGGCTCAAGTCACTGCACCAGGTCATCTTACCCCTTCACCCGTCACCCGTCACAGGAGAAACAAACCTCATTACCTGAATCCTGTGATAAAGACTGAAGGCTCAGTCGTTCTCTGTAGAACCAGAACAACATGTTCTTCATTAAGTTCTTTTAAAGGATTTCAGAGTAAAATATTAAAGATGCTGCTTCTGATTTGTCAGTAAAATATTTAAATAGCTGCAGTCTCTCAGTCTGACTTCATGCTCTCTGAGGAAAACTCTGCTGTCCTCATCTTCCTGAAGGAGTTATGGTGTCAGGTGGAGCACAAGGACAAAGGGTGGAGAGTGAGGACGAGAGGTACAACACAACAGCTACAACAGATGGACCATGAGGATGACAGGTGGAGTCAGGTTCAGTCTGAAGCCGTATGAAGACCGACTGTTGGTCAGGTGACGAGTCCTAACATTAAAACATTTCTTTAATCTCTCGGTTACAAAAATGTCCTGACTGAAGGTTTTAGATTCACCTGAGCTGGGACAAACTGACAGCCTCATCAACAGCTCATCAATACTTATTGATCAATCAGTCGGTATCTGATCTCTGGGCTGATTGAGAACAGGCAGACAGATAAAGTCAAACTGTTTCTCTGTGGTTACAGTTTAGCTGCTTCACTGAGTCACTTTCTGCTCCAGGAGCTTTAATTCCTCACAAACACTAAACAAACAGGAAGTGTTGTGATGTTCAAATCAGATGAGAAGAAATCTGCAGCGACCTGTTAAAACCAAACAAAGGAACCTCAGGCAGCAGCTTTAATCTGCTCTGCCTCCACTTTAATCTGTAAAAACATTTTCATTCCTTCACCAGAAACAACTCCTGATTTGCAGCTTATCAGGGGGAGGCCATAAAGAGAGAGCGGCTCTCAGCTCTGCCTTCAATCAGTGAATCGGCAGCCGAGCCGATGAGGTGACACTCTGCCAGACTCATTTCATGCCAACAAAAGCTCCACATCACAGCAAAGAAACAAAACGTGGGAGTCGATTTAATGCCGCTCGGAGAGCAACAACCTCCGACCCTCAATCTGTCCAGAAAACTCGAATCCCTCCACAACACAGACCCATTCAGTGGTTCTCCTTCTGTACAGTAGGTTTTCCTGCAGCGCTGAGCCTCGGCCCACTGTCACTTCAACTTCCTGTCGAGGGAGTTTTCAAATTAATTTTCCTCAGATTACCTCGAGGATCAATTTAAGAGGCTGCGAGACGACAGACCGCTGGGACCAGGAGGATGTTTGCAGTAATGACTGAAGGAGCAGAGTCACGCTCGCTGATAAACGTCTGATGATTAAAACAGGAGGCTGCTCATTTACATACTGAGGGAAGATTAATACGAACATGGCCGACGGAGCGGACCGTCGAACACTCTGATCAGGTGTGACTTCCTCACTCCATCACTTTAAATCATATTTTATGTTTACTGTGAGCAGTTTTACCTCCTCATCCTGCAGGAGACGATCCACAGCTGATCACAGCAAACATCCGGTTCACAGACGGAAAAACACTTTGAATCAAACAAACCTAACAAATGTCTTGTTAAAATATATTAACTGAAAAAGACAGTTTGATTTCTGATATTTGTCTCTTCAGCTCAGTGATCTCATTGAATCGTTTTCTGTCTGAGGTTTTTTCACACGTCTGACAGGAGATGAGATAAAACCTAGACCTTTCCTTAAACCAGAACTTGTATTGTTCACTGATCAGTGACTCTCACCATCACTGCCTTAAATTCTTCAGTTGTTCCTCTGGTTCTGACCTGATACAGAAACAAAGGTGATTTACTTTCTGCAGGTCTGGACCAGGAGCACTGGACTGAGACTGGTGAATCCTCTGCAGAGAATCAGCTGCTCTAATCACATTAAACCCAAGAATCAAATCAATAACTGAAGCTGATCAGATTTAGAGATGTGAACCAGGACCTCCAACTGTTATTAAACTGTGTCAGATAAATTCAACACTTCAGATTTAATCAGACTGGACAAACAAACAACAAAACACAGACTCTGACATTTAGGACTGAACCAGTGGAAGTGTCTCTGCTCTGATATCGAACCCTGAACCCTGACAGTGCCTTGCTCAGTGGAAGCGGTTATTGCAGAAGAAGTGTCTCTGAAACCGAGCAGCTGAATAAAACATTGAGCTGCAAAGACTCATGGGAAACAATGAGCAGGGAAGAAAATGAAAAAGAGGGGAAAAAATTACCAGGTGACAAACAGGTTATATTATGAACTCAGATTTCAAAATAAAAGACCCTCCCTGTGATCAGTCTAAAGCCAATAAACACGATTAGTTTGACTAACGACAGCTGAGGTTGTTGTATCTGACAGAATCATCACAGTGAAGTCTAACATAGTGAGGACACTTCCTGTCCTTTGGACCTGAACCAAGTGAGACTGAAGTTTGAAAATCAGGACCAGAACTGTTGGTCCTGACTCCCTGCTCTGAGAGGCCAATAGATGTTCAGAACCAATGTGTCCCACCATCTCCCTCTGAGCTCTGACTCCGAGCCAACACGTCCATCAGCAGCCGTCTGTCCTGCTGAAGTGTCCTTGAGTAGGACTCTGACCCTCCACCTGCTGCCTCATTAACAGTCTCTGAAGACACCGCTGAATGACTCTAATGTAAATGTGAAGAGACAACAAGAGGAGAACAAGGACACAAACAGGCTGAAGGCTGAGGACACGCCCCCTCCATTAACATCAGAGTGGGTCAATGAAACCGCGCTCCGGTCGCCACGACGACACAACATGAATAATTCACAGAGATGGAGACCAGCTGTGAAGCGAGGACACTCAGATGCCAGGGCCCTGTGACATCATGAAGACCTGACAGACTTGTCCAACATTTGAACTGGTCCATCGTTTATACTGGTCCAACAGGTAAACTAAGACACAGGTAAACTGGTCCAACACAAGGAACTTTAGCACAAGGTTACGGAAAACATGCTGAGCATGTACAATAGACCAGATGAGCTGAAGAGGTCTCACTCTGTCAGTCTTACCAGGGTCCTTTAGGGATTGTGAGACTCTTAGTGGAGCAGTGTGATGTCTGTGAGACACCTTTTCAGTTATTTTGGTCTTAAGTCTTCTTAGACTTTTGAGTTGAGATTATTGTGTAACAGTAGAGTCAGGAACAGGTGAGTACAGGTGAGCTGAAGCTGAGATCTCAGTTAATTGAACTGTGTCCTCCAGTCCTCAGTGTTCAAACAAACACACAAGTCTGAACTTTGCATTGAGACAGACTCAGGTGTGTTCTCCAGGTGAGTAGAGCTGTTTTCCCCAGATGAGTGTGTCCGGTGTAACTTGAATCAGTGTGTGCTGTTTTCTCTGTCAGAGTATCTGCAGTGCGTTGGCAGCTCTTCAGCCTCCAACACTCTCTCAGTCTGATTAATGTCTCCATGTTGGACCAGTTTGGGACCATTAGTGTAATTCCAGCAGCTGGAGCCAAGCGGCCGATCAATATTTGTAATTGAGTGGGAGATAATTAGCCAGTTTCTATTACCACAACAAGCAAGAGATATACTATCACTTCTCAGTACAAAACTCGGTCTTCGGTCACAGACTGTAGTTTTATTCAGACAGGAAGAGTTTCACTGCTGGAGGCTTTTATTTATGATTTACAGCAGTGAGGACACGTTAAAGAGAGAAAACCTTTTAACGATGTGATAAAAACCAACCTGGACAAACCATAAAGACCATTTATCTTTAACATTTCTTCAGATCATCAGATCAAAGCACTTTTCACACAGTCACAAGGCATTTTATTCACTATGATTTCTGTTTCTGTTAAAACCTAAGATGCCAATTAAACATTTATATTTAAGCCTGTAGAGTAGAAAACAAAGACCCACAGCTCCACTTTGACCTGATGGACTAATGACTTCACTTGCTGACCTGCAGACAATTCAAATCAAAAACTCTAAAGTTTGTAATAAAATACAAGTAACAACTAATCAACTTCATCTTCTATCAACCAGACAGCAGCAGCAGGAAACAGAAGTGGGAAAACTGAGGAAGGTTGAAACCCCAACCAGAGGTCTGGGGACTTGTTGTGGGGTCTGGGGAGTAGCCACATTTTACTGTGATGTGTTCAGGTGTCTTTGTGTCCTGGATACTGTCCTGTCTATTCTAGCATGATGTGTTCAGGTCCCCTTGGAGCTGTCAGCATTTCTCTCCCAGTCAGTGGGGGTAATGAGTCCTGAGATGAGGAGCAGTTCAGATGGTGTCAGAGATGGTTGCTGAGTGAAGAGGTCTCGCTCCGACGCCTCCAGCAGAGTCGCTCTGCTGTCAGACGGATGTTTCTTAATAACAGTGGCAGAGATTTGACACGTTGAGACTCGACAGCCTCGAGGAGACGGAAACACTCAGCTCTGCACAGCTGCAGATATCAAATTGTGGAACTGATTCATATCTTCACTGCTCATGAACTCTGACTGAACCTCACAGTTTATATCTGTTTATATACACAACTGAAGAGTGAAGAATATTAACACACGACTTGGACAAACTAGATTTAACTTGGACGATCATTTATCACAGAGATTCGATTTTTAATGAGGGAGAGAAGAAGAAAATCTTCAGAGTGAGAAACTGGAGCGAGTTAATATAAAACTGTCAGAGACTGATGTGAAATGTTGATGGCTCTGCTGTGTTTTCACACGAGGACAGACCGTCCATGTGTATTGATTAGAGATGTAAACGGTTTCAAATCAGAAAACCAACAACAGTCAGAGACTGACAGCTACAACTTCACTGATACACAACCACACATTCGACCCAAATTCTGCCTGAAGTTCATCAAAAATTTATACGACTGTCAAAAAGGATCCAGTGTCAATCTGACGAAGGCTCAGCCAGAACATGACAAGAATATTTATCAAAATACAAACAACTGGTTTAATTCATTCAGTTCTGAGCTGAAATAATATGAAATGGAATCATCTGAGAATCCCAGTTAATCAATACAGATTTAATCATTAATCCATAACATTAGTATCTGTATCAAACACAGGGATTAAACTCCTGAAACTAGCTCATTCTTCATTCAACACTGTTTGTTCATCAAACAGTAAAATATGAGACTCTTATACTCTGCAGGTGTTTGCCTGTTTTATAAACATTTCACACATTTTCTCCTACAACTGAGAAAACAGAAGGAAACTCACATTAAATCACATTTTTTGGGATGGAAACTGACTCTTGACATTAGAGACTAAAATATGAAAACTTAATTTTATAATAAAACTGTTCATTTTTATTTCAGGTTTTCAGAACCTTTCATTTATTTTCATCAACATTTCCTTCATGTGTTTTTGTTTCAGTTTATTCATCATTTCTCTTCAGTTTGACTTTTAAAACATTATTTTCCCCACAGGCTTCTTGTAGAATCTCCTCCGGAGAGCTTCATCAGCAGATCAGCGTGGATTGTGGAATACAATATTAGTGGGTGATATTTGGAGTTACTGGATGGTATTTGGTAGTATAACCAAATATTATTCGTTAGTATAATCTGATATTATCTGGTGGTATAGTCTGATATTATTGGGTGCTATTATATTGGATGGTATTGGTGGCATCTATTGGTATTTTCCCAACATGCAGAAAATACTGCTGAGACGAATCAGTTTGAGGCACTGCTGTCACGGAGGATGAAGCTCTTCTTTTAACACTCAGTCTGGTTTCATTGTGAGGAGTGTTGGCAGCTGCAGGAAGAAAAATCTGGAAACGTGACGGAGGCGGGAGACGAGTCCATCGGTCCAGCCAAAGGAGGGATTATCGTCTCCTGGCGGTCCGTTTGAAGTAAGGCGGCCTTCAGCATAGAGAGGATTTGGTTAATTACAAAGTGCCAGTCATGATCACGGCGGGGCGTTTCTTCTTCGTGTTCCTGTCAGCCACCGCACGATCGCTTATTATGAATGAGATGGAAAAGTAAAAGCTCCTCCAGAGAGACGTGGCCAACGGGGTCAAAGGATTCATTAATAAAGCAGCAGCAGCAGCAGAGAGCAAGAATTAGCTCAAACACAAAGGTTAAATTCAGCTTCACCTCCAAACCTCTCTGAGACAACAGAACTGATTCAGTCCTATCTACATCTGACATTTACAGTCTGAGAGAAGCAAACAGGACAGCCCTGTACGAGGACAAGTTAAAATCAGCAAACAACACAGAGACAAGTTAGAGCTGTGGAGGGTGGATGAACCTGATGAATGGGTCACTGAGTTGATGAACGAATGAGTTTGTAATTGATGAGTTTTAAATTAACACAGGTGACGACAGTGTAAATCTGAAACAACCAATCAGAGCAGAGAGATCCCCTGTTGAACACAGGTCGTCTTGAAGAGTCTTTTAGTGTGAAGGAGCTGAATGGCTATGAAGCAGATGGAAGGCTTTAATTTTGAAGGACTGTGAGGGCTTTTATTGTGAATTAGGTAACAAGGCTTTTATTATGAAAGAGCTGGACAGGTTTTTTTTTTTTTGCAGTAAAGGAAGCTGGGGGGTTGTTGGTTCAATCCCCAGACCAGTGAGATAAAACTGAGCCTGTGTCAGACCTGAGGCAGGTTCAGGTCTTTGATCAGGACTTTTATGTACCTGAGGAGAAACCCTGAGTTGATCTGAACCAAAAGGGTCAGGGTCATTTGTTTTTAACATGACATGATGTCATGTTAAGGGGCGGGGCTTACCTTTGTGGGTGAGGCAGCGGATGCTCTGTTTGCTTTGGATATCCCAGAGTCGAACCGTCTCATCATGTGACCCAGAGGCAAGCAGCGTCCCATCCATTGACACCGATAGACAAGTCACCAGGTTCCTGTGGAGGACCAGACCGTTCAGATCACCTGCCAGATCACTGCTACAACCCCAATTAGAGTTCAGTTGGTTCTGTTTTAATCAGGTCTCTGTCCGTGAACCTGGTCTCACCTGTGCCCCTTGAAGACCTGGTTTCCATCGTTGTCGGACTGGAACGATTTGTCCCGGCTGAGACTCTGCAGAGGAAATGGTTTGAAACAGTTAAACTTTATCAAAAGCAAAGATCGATTGATTGATCTTTAATTACATCAGTTACAGGCTGTGTTTCATCAGACCTGTCGACAATAATCTGAATCAGAGCAGTCTCTTCTCCACCCGTTAATACAGGTTTAAAGACAGACCTCCACCTGCTGGACTTTCATACTTGTCCACAGTTATCTCTGATCAGCCAATCAGAGAGCAGAGCAGCAGGTCAGGAGGGGGAGGTTAAATCTATCAGTATGGATTCACTCTACTGTCTTTTCTTAGGTTTCTACTGTGTTTTACTGTGGTTCTCTGATGTGTTTATCTGAAGGTGACTAATGAGGGCGGTGTCAGGGCGGATTATTTTCGTTTAATAAACAACCCCGACTAAAGGTCTCTCTGTGACACAGCAGGTGTATTCATCACCTCCACCTTCAGGTGGAGCATCAATTAGGAAACTGTAGATGGAAATTATTTTTAAAAGAGGTCATTTATTAAAAATCCAAATCTGCAGAGTGTCAGATTTTCAGCCAGTAAACATGTGAAGGCGTCAAACTGAGATCTGAATGAATCAATAATCAATAACCTGCAGACTGATTACAGTAGCAGCTCCATCAGTGAGAACTCAGGTGTAGATATTTACAGGTTGTAGCTGAACAGCTTTAAACCTCCACAGAGACAAAGACAGGATCAACTCTCTGTTTCAGGTTAAATGATTTGTAGTACGAGAATCTGCAGGAGCCTCAGTTCAGAGATTTAAACCTCCTCAGAGACCGGAGACAGTATCATTCAGGGCAGGTGGAGGTGGGGGTGGCAGGGTAACTGAAGAGGCTCTCTGGTTTGTTTGGAGGATTAACTCGGCAAAGCTTTAAAATGTAAATCTGCTGTGAAAAGAAACAACAGCGTGTTGAGTCAGAGAAGAAGAAGAAAAGACGGAGATGAATGAATCACAAACACTCTCCAGGATTTATCCATATCCACACGATTACACTGCTCCTCTCAGATCAACACAAACACTGCAGCACCGTCACAGATCAGACTGAACACACTGATCAGTGACTTGTCAATATCAAACTGTTAAATACATCAACACACTCAGAGCTCCAGTCCATCCAGTTTCCAGAGCGAACACATTTGTCTGCTGCCACCTACAGGACGAACGCTGAACGTCCGCAGCTCCTCCTCGGGCCTATCAAAGATACTGGCCTTGAGTACAGGACTCCAGGACGGCACCATGATGTTCACCTGGTCTCAGATGGATCGGGTCACAAGCCCTCAGACTGATCCACAGAGTCTGAGGGTGGCGTCCTCAGGTTGGTGGTGCTGGTCCTTCATCCAACACCAATGGTGACATGTTGTCAAGATAGTGTTGTCATAGAAACAAAACCTTCACAGAGACCTGATCTGAACAGGATTCAGGACTGACCTGATCCAACCCTCACCTTATGGACAGAGGACAGGATTTAGGATGTAGGACACAGGATGTTGTGACATCATGATGTAGACTCACCTGGCTGCACAGAGACACCTGGAAAATGTTGCCGTCACTTCCTCCACAGAACAGGAAGTACTCGCACGGGTCAAAGGTCACAGACATGATCTCCATGTCAAACAGGACGGACAGGAGCAGCTCACCTGAGGACAGCTCCCACACCTGGACAGATCAGAGTCTGTAAACAAACATGGCTGCCAACAACTTATTTTATTCTCCTGATACAAACATCAAACACAATCCTCAGACTTCACTGTGTCGGCCATGTTGAAAACATCAAACATTCACAGTGTTGGAGAAAGTCAGTGAACGCCTCAGCTGACGACAAACTGAAGCTAACAGCAGCTAAAAGAAGCTAACAGGACTTAAAACTGGAGCTGCTCTGACTGAGCAGCCTAACCCTTACACTCAGACATCTAGAAGAACCTGCTGATGTGAACCAGGACTCAGAGACCAGATCCCAGAGACTCAGGATGAAGAACTGATGATGAACATGAAGCTGAATGAGTCGCAGAAAGTTTAAATTCATCACTGCTCCACAAGTTTGTCACAGAGCAGCTGGAAACTGTGACTGATGAAGCTGAGACTGAACTTTTGGTGAAGAACATGCAGGTCTACGTCTGGACTCTGCAGACCAAGATGAACCATCACAGTCCAGAGGTGGAGCAGGGTGGACAGACCGTCATGATCTGGTTCTGGACAGATCACCATCAGTGTCTCAGTGTAATTTCGAGGATAACGTCAGGCTGTCTGTCCACCAGCTGAACATCAGACCAGACATGGACCTGAGTCCCGACCTGGACCCAGCAGAGATGCTGTGGACTGAGCTCAGAGATGTTCACATCAGACATCCTGAGAATCTGAGTGAAGCAGGAACAACCTGACCCACTGAGACCAGAGGAGCTGAGAGGACTCAGGTTCAGTTCACCGACTCTCTCCTCCAGGACTCTGACTGTCTGTTGTTTGTTTGTTATGAACTGAACTTTGTTTTGTTTGTGAGTGAGATGAAGATCAGTTCACATTTTATAGAAAACCAGGTGCTTTAAAGGGTTCACTTACTTTTCTTTCCCTTGTTTGCTCCTGTTTTCTGTTTTTGTGTTTTTAACAATTGTAAGATCTGATCGGACCAGATCCTGGTTTTACCCAGAACCATGTTCCTCCTTTATCTTTATTTTCATTTAAAGAACATTTGGACTGAGAGGTGTAGAGGGAGGTGGGGGGTGGGGGGGTACTGAAGACAGGATGTGGTTTGTTTTGCTGCCAGATGACCTTTGACCCCTGCCCTCCCTCCTGTCCTCAGTGTAATAGAGCTGCTGGCTCTGCAGAACAGCGGCTGTTCCTGTTCCAGACTCCACTTAAAAACCTGATAATTTAAAGAGCAAGCTGCAGCGATGCCTCGGCTCCTGTTCAACACCTCCTCACCATCTGTTATGATGTCACGGCAAGCTGACGTGTCATTACAAAGATTCCACCTCCTGTGATTTATGTCGCAGGAGATTTTACCGAAATTAAAAACGGATCTGAGGACGACGAGAGGAGACGCTACCTGTTTAAAGGTATTAATTACTGTGATCAGAGATGATCGATGACATCACAGTCGCTCCGTCTGATTGGTTAAAAACTGAAAGCTCTGCCTCAGTGTTTCTGAATAAGCTGATTTATCATATCTGACTCTATCTGACTTCTGATTCTATCCTGTTTTTTTCTACAGATATCAAACACTTCTGATGTTCACTCCTCACTGAGACAAACAGGTGGACAAAATAATAGAAACACCTGTCAGTACCTCCTCTTCACCTCCTCTCTGAAGCATCATGATGAGTGAGAATAATTTGTTGAATCAAACTGTAATAAATCCTGAATTAAACAGATTGATTATTATTTATTGATAACCAGCTCCTCGTCAGTTTGAGACTCTGAAGTCTGTTTCTCATGTCACTTTCCTTCATTAAACCGCCCATCATCTTCAGTCTGACGTTGTCTCTGAGAGGACACGACCTGCTCACCTGCTCTACCTGTCTGATTGCCATGACGGCCGTCAGGTTATCTCTGTTTCCACACAGCGCCTCAGTAACGAGCTCATCCATCAACCTGACGAACACGAGGTCGGAACCGATGCTTTCAACCTCAGTGACATTTAATCTGCGGTCAGACGATGGGAGGAGGGTCAGAGACACACCACAGTAACTAAGTAACAGAGTAACTGAGTAACTGAGACCCGGATCCAAACTGGACAACATGAAGTGATTCTATTAATAGAAACCAACAGAGTCTGACTTTAACTGCGATAGAGACGTTTTTAATAAAGCTTGGTCTGAGCGTCTGTCCCCGCAGGGCGACCAACCAATCAGAGAGAACAAACGACGAACGTCCACCAATTACACTCAGAGCCTCCGGGGGGGATTTATCTCTGCCGCCCGTAATTCACTTCCTGTTCAGAAACACAGTGAAAACATGAAGATGTGTTTCATCTCTGCCATCAGTTTTATTTAATCCTCAGACTCTTGGCTGGTTTTACAGAAACTCTCAGAGCTGAGGATCAGCTGAGACGTTGACAAACCAAACCTCATTAAGAAAACGTCACATTCTGAGACACTCGGCTGATTTTTAACAGACAGGTTGTTTCTTTACTTCAGAGTCACAGCTGATCATCAACACAAACCAAACCTCATTAAGAAAACGTCACGTTCAAGAACAGACAGGAGAACTTTGACTGGATGATCAGCTGTGACAGGAAACAAAGAAACAACCTGAAATCAACACAAACCAAACCTCATTAAGAAAACGTCTCATTCTGAGACACAAGCAGCTCGTTAGTGTCTCTGAACACATTTAAAGGTTTTCTGATCTGAAACAGCAGAAACAAGTTTCACACAGATATAAAACACTGACTGACTGATACTCAGGAGAACCAGGACAACACCAAACCCAGAGACCAAAGTCCAGAGGGAGTGAGACATGAGCATCTGTCCTTCACAGATTAAGTCTGGACATGAAGCTACGACTGGTGAGGAAACCAAACCGAGGACAAATGTTTCAGATACGTGTCACACCTGATGTGACCATATGACAAATGATGAAGATTTCTGAGGAGCTGCTGTTTGTGAATAAAACCTCCTCTTGACTGATCGTCTCCTCATCATCAGCTTCAGTGAGCTGCTGCCTGCAGGTTCACTGATATCATCCTGTTTCTATTGAGCGTCTCTGACCGTCTGGGCCTCACAAAGTTTCTGTGACTCCACAGAAAGTCGAGCAGGTTTTTTGTGGTTTAAACATGATGAAGAGTTTGAGGATGAATATTTAGCTGTTGATCAGATAAATGTTCCATCTCCTCAGTTTATCAACAGAATATTTAACAGTGTTATCTGAGGCAGATACGTGTGTTTGTTCTGTTCACTGGAAACATAAATAACTCTGCTGATAAACACTCACTTTTAAAGGTCAGCCAGAGCTTTTAATTTGAAGGATCTTCACTGCGTGTGGGTGTGTTTGTGTGACAATGACTGTAACTCACGTTTACATCAGTTTCCTTCATTAACTCCAGAATCGACAGTTTTCTGATGGAGGTTTTGAATGTGGAGACTGAACAACTGTTTCACACTTAGACAAACTCTCCCCTGAACATCCAGGTAAACATCCACCTGTCCACGGAGCATGTCTGATGTAGCTGAATTCATCTAATAACAACTCCACTTTTACCCCACCTTCAAAACAGTTTAAATATTTAGTTTTACAGGTGGAGATGACGGTGTTCTTCCCTCAGAGTCCGTCATTAAAATCTGGATAAGCTTTAAAAGACCAATTTTTTCTGTCACAGACTGAAACTGTCGTACCTGTGCAGGTGTTATAAACAGTCTTACCTTGACGGTCTGGTCTAAGGAGGCGGTGGCGACCCTGGCCTGAGCTCCCATCAGGCCACAGTGCAGGTCTGTGATTGGTAGAGAGTGACGGGACAGGACAGTGGCGAGGCTCGGGGGTATGGCTTAAATCAAGCTGGATCACACTGAAACAAACACAGGAGATGTCAGAAACAACATCCTGGTCTCTACATTCAAAACCTCATTCAGAAAATGGCTGATTATGATTCAGAGAGTTAAAGGAGGAAACTGATTCTTTAACTGTTTCCTGTTGTTTTTATTATCAAGGATGTTTGAGAAACAGAAGACTGAAGAGAAAACCTGAGAGTCTGAGAAAAGACTGGAACAAAAAACATGATTTACTGAAGCACATTCATGACGAAGATTCAAAGACATGAGGAGACCCGGCGGAAAGTTTCCTTCAGATCAGAGTTTTTATTAACAATGGGGCTAATGAAATGACTCAGCTCAGCGACCAATGAGAACCTGATTGAATCTGATCATCAATAAATCACAACCTCCTCAGAACCTGAAGAAAACCTGACTTCTGAGGTTCAAACTGGATTATTGATGAAGTGATCGGCCGAGAAAACAACGATCAGATTCATCAATAATGAAAATAGCAGCAGAAAAACCTGGAACAAGACACCAAACAGACCTCAGACCGGGTCCTAACTCAGACCGGGTCCTGGATCAGAGTGATGAAGACGATCAAACAACTGAAACATGTTTTATTTCTGAGCTGCAGTCAAACTGAAAACATGTTTAACATTCAGCTCAGGTTTCCCATCATCCTCTGCTGCTCGCTCACATCACACCAGAAACAGAGAGACACAGAGAGGTCTATCATGGAGTCAGGATCAGGGACTCAGGGACTCAGGGACTCAGGGACTCAGGGACTCAGGGACTCGGGGACTCGGGGACTCATGGACTCAGGATCAGGGACTCAGACCGGACTCATGGACTCTTCAGTAAAGTGAAATGTCACAATCTAACAGAAAAACTCAGACTGAGTGATGAATACAGAGTGACCAGGTGTTCTCACCTGTCGACTCTCAGGGTCACCCCCCCCCCCCAGTGGACAGAACCCAAACTGCAGCTGTTCTCATGTTCACACATTGACCTGCTGCTTGATGACATTTTCCTGAGTTTAATAAAAATATATATCCTCAGTCTGTTCAATCTGTGTTTGATTTCAGGTGTGTAATCAGGTGTGTCCAGGTGTATCCAGGTATGTGTTACCTGCACAGACTCCAAACCAGAGCCAGGTTGTCTTTTCCTCCAGAAACAAAATGGCTGCTGTCGTCTGTGAACTTCAAACAGGTGACATCCTGGTAGTGACGACTGAGGACAGACAGCAGCTTACCTGTGCACACCTGAACCAACAGGATGGGGTCTGAGTTAGCTCCGCATTCCAACAGGTTATCATGGTAACAGAAAATAAATGAGTAAAAACTGAACAAAAATAAAACACAAGCGCTAAAAACATGATTGAAACCACAACAGGCAGAAATTAAACCACAGAAGAAGGAGAGCCTGACTCACCTCCCACAGGTAAATGGCTTCAGCAACTCCAGCAGCCAGGAAGAGTCCATTAGGTGAAGCAGTCAGACAGGTGACAACACCTGGACACACAATCTTCTGCTGCAGCTGATCCTGTAACACACAGGAAGTTTAACAAAACTGCATAAGGACAAACAACCGATCAATAATCTATATTCACTCTGATCAGACTCGCGTTTGCTGTTTTAACTTTCTGTAGCACCCTTTCAAAATAAAGTGCTTTACTCTGAATGAATTAAAATAAGAGCAGGAACAGAAGGTAAACAGAGAGAGACTCTGTCAGGATACACTGCAGAGAAAACACAAACCTTCATTCACAAATCTGTTGATTTAAACTTTGTTTGCTCACCAGTCACTTAATATCACCACAGATCAAACAGAACATTTAAATTAAGCTGCACATTACATGTAAACATCGGCCTCTGCTGTTTTTCCACCCGCTGGTCCTCAATCCTCCTTGAACCAAAACAAACAATAGAGGACGACAGCGAGCTGCATCAATTCAAAGTAAAAATAAATTCTGTGGCCGAAATAATCGGCAGGGCCCGGTGGGTTAGAAACATCCCGTCATTTTGTTTTTTAAGAGTAATTATGTTTTAAGGTGAGCTGCTTTTGTAAAAATGACAGATTTATGAACGGAGTTTGGTCATCGTTTGTCTGTGTTCAGGAGCGACTCTGGGATTTTCCCGCCACCTGTTCCCGCAGAGGAAGGTGTGTTAGTGAGGTGACCAGCAGCAGGAGAGTTCAGGAGTCTCCAGGTGAGTTTAGGTGTGCTCAGGTCCCGTACCTTCCTCTGGATCTCCCAGACGTTGATGAAGTTCTTGCCGAGCTGGGCGGAGAGCAGGAACTCCCCGCGGAGAACGGCGAGTGTCCGGGCCGAGCTGTTCCCTCCCCGGTAAGAGAGCAGGCTGGAGCCGCTGTGGAGGTCGAACACGGTGCTGTTCCACAGCTGAGAGCCGGAGTCACTGGTCACTATCACCTCCAGAGGAGCCGCCATCTCGGCTCCAAACACTCACTGCACACGAGGGGAACCGACCGTCCGCTGGCACCTTACGTCATATCCGGGGTCCAGTGCATTGTGGGAGATGGAGGAATTAAAGCTGTTTCTGTATTGTCTGTTAGAAAATAATAAATTATCTGTAAAATCACGTAAAACTTTATTGATCACACATAATAACAAATAAAAACGGAAGTAAACAAAACTTAAAGAATTCAAAATAAATCACACATGAAGTGAAGCTTTATTTATATGTTTAAAGAAAACAATAAAAAGTGTTGATGTGACAGGAACTATGAAGAGATCAGAACATAAACAAGATCTGAATCTAGATCCGTTTACTCTCTGGACCAGGAGGAGGTGAAGTGAAGGAGGAGGAGGTGAAGTGATGGAGTTGGAAGGAGGAGGTGAAGTGAAGGAGCTGGAAGAAGGGTGTGTAAGGAGCAGCAGCTGCAGGATTGAAACTCGGCCGCTCTCTGATCCTTGAATCAACAGAGGAAATACCAGGAGAAGAAGAAACAAACACTTCCTGTTCTGCTGGAGGAGGCGGAGTCTGTTCAGTTCCACCAATTAGCTTCTCCAACAGTCACAGGAAACAGCTGTGACCAGCCAATCAGAGGCTAGCCTGAGTGTCTCCAGGGGCAACAGTGAAGTCCAAGACAGGAGGAGAGAGAAGAAGACGGAGAGACAGACGGACGGAGGAAAGATCTACAGGTGAGAGCTGAGTCACAGGTGAGACCAGAGAACACAGACAGGTAACAGACAGACAGACAGACAGACCAGAGTGGATCAGACCTGGATCAGACCTGGGTCATAGGTCTGAGTCCTGATCATCTCTAAGAGCAGAGGACTGTCATTCCCCAGGTGTGTGATGGTCTGTCTGCAGCTGAGACTTTACCTGAGACACCTGAACAGATGAGGATGGACTGACCACACTTCTCTCTGACTGACACCTGGATCAAGTGTCTACAGGATAATGGTCCCTACCAGAGAACTGATCTCTGAGACCAGGATCTGATTTAAGATTTAATCACCATGAATCTTTATAAACATCAGTGAATACAGAACCATGATGCTCCAAAAACCTGATCAGAACTAGGACCCTGAAGTAAACACAGTGTTTTAATGAGGAGGGAAACTGGGAATTTACATCAGACGTCTGTCAGTGTGTGTGTCTGCTGCTGTCAGCTTCACGTCTCACAGATTAACATCATGGGAATAAAAACAGTTCACTGAGCTCAGTCTGTTTACTCTGTGTTACTACAGGTACTACATCAGATGTAGTATTAGTACTAGATGGAGTACAGGTACTGTCAGTATAGTATCTCAGTTCAGAATCAGAACTTCACCTTAGATTTAAATTTAAATCTTTTTCTCAGTTTCAGCCTCAGTTTGGTCTCTCTCAGGTGCATTTTTCTCCCTCTCAGGTGTGTCTGTCTGTCTCAGGTGTGTGTGTCTCTTCCAGGTGTGATGACCCTCACCTGCTCAGACAAACTCCTGGAAAGTATTTCATATCTTTGATCCATCCACCTGGTGATGCGGTCCAGGACCTTAGGGGCTCAGGTGATGGGTCTGACTCCACCCCCTACTGGTTCCGCCTCCTGCAGCAGCGATGAAGACTCACCTGTGTCCATGTGCGTCTCAGCAGGTGAGGCTGAGTCACAGACTGACCTGGACAGTCTGGTCAGCTTCAGCCTCGACTCGTCCTCCTTGTGTTCTGCGCCCAAAAACCCGGAGCACACCTGGACCTGCGTCACACCTGGGGGAGACCAGGTGAGCCTGCAGGAGGAGCAGAGAAGGAGCAGCCTCCTGTCTCTGACTCAGAAGGTCCAGGTGAACCGCAGGATCCTCCAAAACCTGCTTACCAACCAGAGGACACACCTGGATGACAGCCAATCAGAGAGCAGAGAGTACAACAACACAGGTAAACCACAGGTGTTCAGGACAGGAGGCCTGTACTACGAAGTGAGGTTACTGTCTTATCAGAGTAACTTCAGGAGTAAGTTAGTGATGTAACTTCCTGATTAACCTGTAAAGGTGGATAGGTTTTACCTGAGGTCTGCTGCCATGGTAATTTACACTGTGTCTCTAAACTGCTCCGAGCAGTTTATGTTCATGGTTAACTCGGTGTTACTTCTACCTAAGCTCCGCCCCACAGGTGGAAGAACCAATCAGCAGAGAGAGGCTGACTCTGTCTTATTTAAATTTATGCTCCGCATTTTCCATTTTCACTCTCAGTTATTTTTTTTATTTTTTTTCTCACAGTCAAGCAGCAGAGTTTAGCGTCATTAGTGTTGCATATTATCGATGTGAATAATCCTTTAAATGGGAGGTGGGGGGCATTATTGTCCTGAAAGACAATATAATGCGACAGGCTGTTGTAATTGTAGACTACAGACCAACACATGCAGCATTAATGATGGAAATATGAATGTGAACCACTTTATAGAAGGTTTCTATTTGATCCAGGTTCAGTTTCCACTGAGGCTGAAATACTGTTAACATGAAGTTCATACTGAACATAACAGCTTTACATTCATACATATACAGCCTGAACAGCTCATTCTCAGACATGTGACCCACGTGTTGACTGTAATCCAAGTATCTGAGAAATGATCACATATGTTCTGTGTCCTTACATCTCATATTACAGATGAAGAATCCAGAGAACATGTGACCAGTCTCCCTGTCTTTGTTGGTTTGACATTGTGTCGTTAGAGTCTCTTTAAATTCCTCTAAACCCACAGAATTAACGTGCGTTCTTCATCTGAGAGATACGGTGCACGCCCCTTTAATCAACACGCACTAACTCTGATTGAGTTAACACCGACTCAACTTACCCACATCTGAACCACCGTCGTAGCGTTTAACACAGATCGAGGCAGTCAGGGTTTGTCAACCCCGACTTTACCTGAGAACCTGAGTTAAACCAGAGGAGGTTCAACTCTCTTTGTAGTACAGGCCTCAGGAGGTGGGACAGATCTAACTCTTAATGTTTCAGCTGAGTTGTGATTGGAGGAGTTTTAGCCAATGAAAAACCAGTGTGTGAGGAACTGTCGGACATCTTGTGTTTTTCAGGTTCTGTTGTTGATGAGTCTGAAATTCTACTGAGAGGCAAAAACAACCAGAGGTAAACAACAACAACAAAACACACTGCAGCTACATTACAGTCATCTCATGACTCGTGGCTTCAGGACGTCTGACTGAACGAACACCTGATGTTGTGTTGTTAATAAAGTTTTTTTTAATAGGTGGGTTCAGGTGAGGTCATACTGTGGGTGTGGCTGTGTAGTTGTGACATCACATGGTTACAGACTCATATAGATTCTTATACAAAACCTCATACAGAGCCTTATATAGACTCTTAAATAGAACTGCACAGAGTAAACACACACACACATACACACAGAGTGACACACACATAAACACACACACACACACAAACACACACACAGTGACACACACACACATACACACTGTGCTGATGTAAACAGTTTGTGGTCTCGTCAGGTTAATTAGTCCTGACGAGCTGCTCTGTTTAATCCTCCTTCCTCTGTCACACTGACCAATCAGAGCTGCTGATGTCATCCTCTCCCCTCCCCCACCCTGTGTGTGTGTGTGTGTTCAGCCTCTTTGTGTGCGCTCGGTTGCCGCGGCAGCAGCAGTGTGAGGACGGAGGTCGTATGAAGCGTCGCTGTGTTCCTCTGAGAGGAGACCACAACCTGCTGACCCCCGACACACACACTCTGTGAGTAACACACACACACACCGATCAGCTGATCGAATAAACAAACAAACACAAATTGTTTTTTTCTGTCTCAGCTGATTCAATGAAGTTTTATATTTTACTAATTAATTGTAAATGAAATGTGACTGAACTGAAACCACAGCTACAGATACTGAATAAACTGAGTCAGAGACAGTCTGAGCTTAAAGAGCAGAGAGAACAGAGTTTATAATGATCTGATATAAAGACCACCCCCTCCTGAAGACCACCAGGACCAGGTCCAGTTCCCTGACGCCCTCCTCCACAGAGTCTCAGAGAACTTCTGCAGGGTTAGAGTCAGTCCTGCTGCTGTTACTGAACCACCCACCTGAACAAACTGGGCAGATCCAACAGGTAGTCAGAGATCCAGGATCCAGCAGACCCAGCAGCACCATCCAGGTGAGAGGCAGAAAGTCTGGAGCAGATTTCACCTGTGGTCCATGTGGGTCAGAACCAGTTTCTCCTGCTGATGTTCGTGCAGCTGGTCTGAGGTCACTGAGACCAGATGACTTGAGAACTGTTACCAAGCAGGATGTCGTAGAACCAGACTCAGACTTAGCTGGGCCAGAGGACTTCAGGACCCGGTCTGGACTCTGTCTCTAACTGTGGTCTGTTCTCAGGTCGGGGGTCAGGCTGCGTCCCGTCGTCCAGGTGAGGTTTGAGGACGTGGTCTCTCAACCAGGATTCCTGAGCGACTCGTCCAGCAGCGACTTGGCTGTCGGGTCCTCGAGGCGACACCCGGCGGCATCTCCGACTCGTCGTCTGCGATTCGAAGATGAGACAGAGACAGAGGCGGAGTCTCGTTACCTGGAGAGACAGCGGCAGAGGAGATGGGTAGGGCAGCGGGGGACAGGTGTCCTGGTCTCCAAACCAGACCTAAACCTGTACATGAACAGTCGGACAGGGGTCAGGTTTGATGCTGACAGACAGCAGAGAGGACAACTGCCAGCAGGGGGGCCAGGGGTCGTGGGTCAGTGTGAGTCCTGTGTCAGGACCTCCTCTGTCAATGTGAACCTCCGTCTACACCCACCTGTGCCTGATGACAGGGGGAGGAGTCTGTACCGACCTCACCTCAACCTGCGGACTGAGCCGATCAGAGAGACCTACATTGGCTCTGTCACACCTGATCAGACCAGACCCCCCCGGGGAGGGGGTGGGGCCGGGCAGGTGAGGAGGAGAACCAATCAGGTGGAACTTAATGGAAACCAGACCAAGCCCACCACAGACTTGCCAATCAACCCCTATAGCCTCAACCAGCTGACCACGCCCATCTTCAGATGCCCCTCCTCCTCATCTGCTCCCGCTGTGACATCAGCAATGATGTCATCAGCAATGATGTCACACCGTGTCAGGCTCAGCGGCACCAAGACACAGTTGGATCTAAACCAGGACTGGGAGGAGCAGCGGAGTCTTGCAGCAGCTAAGGCCCACAGAGAACTCCGATCTGGGGCAGAGCTGAAGGAGAGGAGCCCCTGTGTGGAGGAGAGAGGAGAAGGAGTGGATCCCAGGGTGAAGAACTCCTCCTCCTCCTCCTTAGACACAACAGGTCAGAATATTTACACCTGACATCGCATTACATCTTATATTGTCACATATACAGGAAGTGATGCATTAGTATTACCGTGATTCTGATTGGTTTACAGCTGAGACCCAAGCAGTGCCCACCTCAGAGAGCAGCAGTGATGGACAGGTCAAACAGCCAATAAGAGCACAGCTCCACAGTGACAGCACTTCACTTCCTGAACGGTGAGTCTGTATGATGCCCCCTGCTGGACGTCCTGATACAAAACACCACCTGTATACAGCTACGGGCTACAGTTCTAGCTAACAGAGTTTTAGCTGTCAGAGTTTTAACTAAGAATTTTAGCTAACAGAGTTTTAGGTGACAGAGTTTTAATGGGCAGTTTTCTGATAATGAACGATCTGTCTCCTTCAGCTTCAGCAGCAGAGACGAGTCCTCTCGACTTTCTCTGCGTCGTCTTTTCTCCAACGTCAGACTCAGCAGGACTCGAGCCGGCAGTCTTGATCGATTCAGCATTAGGCCCCGCCCCCTGGACTCTGACCCCGCCCCCTCCAGCCTGATGAAGAAATGTCCATCAGCTCAGTCGCTGAGTGTGGTGAGAAAACCATCAGTTATCAGAGGTCACGCTTCCTCCTCTCCCCCTTCTTCTTTGACCTGTTTCCTGTCTGTCCAGCAGGGGTCGCCCTTCCTGCAGTTGAGGAAGCCGTCGTCAGTTCAGAGTTTTGGGTCAGAACAGAAGAAGAAAGATCGTTCAGCAGACTACAGACCAGCTGCTGCTGACAGGTAACTCACCACCATGGAGCCAGATCAGTCGGTTGTCCAGGTGCCTGGACTTCCTTCAGATTGTCACCATGGTAACTGATGAAGAAACATGTAACAGCCAATCACAGCTTGAGTTTCTCTCTCAGGTTCCTGCAGCGGAGCCTGAGCGTCGAGGACGTCAGTCGTCCATGTTCTCTTCGTTCTGTCGGTCGAGTTCTTCAGGTCGATGCTGATGGAACGTTTCTGTTAGAGTTGAGTCGACCGACGAACCGAATGTACGGATTCATCATCAGCCGAGGGAGAGGACGACCTGACTCCGGTACTGATATACTACTGATACTACTGATATTACTACTGATACTACAGATACTGCTGCAAATACTACTGATAATACTACTGATATTACTACTGATATTACTGATAATACTACTGACAGTACTACTGATATTACAATAATTCTACTGACAGTACTACTGATATTACTGATATTATACTACTGATATTACTACTAATACTACTGATATTACTACTGATACTACAGATACTGCTGCAAATACTACTGATAATACTACTGATATTACTACTGATACTACTGATATTACTGATAATACTACTGACAGTACTACTGATATTACCAATAATTCTACTGACAGTACTACTGATATTACTGATATTACTACTGATACTACTGATATTACTACTAATACTACTGATATTACTACTGATACTACAGATACTGCTGCAAATACTACTGATAATACTACTGATATTACTACTGATACTACTGATAATACTGACAGTACTACTGATATTACTGATAATACTACTGATACTACCATCACTAAGGATGCTACTACTAGACAAGTAGTACAGGTCTGATTACACTGAGACGTTCATTGACAGAATCAGTGACGTGTTTATTCAACATGTTTGTTCTGTTCTCTGACAGTGTACTAATACTGTGTTAACATTATGATAACAGTGTACTGACGTGTACTGCAGGTGTATACGTGGAGGACATGGTGGACAGCAGTACAGAGAAGTTGTACGCTGGTCTGCTCTCCATTGGAGACGAGATCCTGGAGGTGAACGGGGAGAAGGTGGCCTGTCTCAGTCTGGACCAGATAATCCACCTGCTGACCCAGAACACCTGTGCTACTGTCCGAGTCCTCCACCACCTGAGGACACCGCCGCTGTGACGTCACCTGACTGTAGCTATAACTTACACCTGAACTCAGCTTCAAAACCTGAGACACCTGGTCTGATCAGAACTTTAACTCCAGAACACGAAGAACCAAACAGAAAATTGAACTGCGGACCTGAACGGGTGCAAGACCAGCGGGTGGTCCAACCACAACCTTTAACCTCCCAAAGGACCTCCCACCCCCACTCCACCTGGGACTGTAGGACTCACCTGATCTGTTGTTTAACAGGAAATCAGATACTCCATCTTCCGTTTCCATGACTTCAGGTCTACAGGTGGATCAGACCAGGTGAGGTGGTCTACAGGTAGATCAGACCATGTGAGGCAACTCTCAGAGCAGCAGGTAAATCCTAACTGGGCATAAGAAGAGAAACATGTAAACTTTGTCAGGTCTGAACACTGAGACTGGTTTGTTTGTTCCTCAAACTGGTCAAAATGAACACTTGGTTCAGTTCAATCGACTCGTTTCATGAAATCAGCTGAATTCACATTAAAACATTCTCAGCTTTACATTGATCATGTCTATTAAAAATAAAACATTCTTTGATGCCGTCAGTTTTTGTTCAGGACTTTAACCTTTCAGTGTTTAAACCTCTGCAGTATTTCTGTTCCTGTACAGTTTTCATATGTTTATATTTTCACACCAATTAAAGAAACAAAGAACTGACGATCCATGTTTTTATTTTCTGCGTCACTTTATTGAAATAAAATTCACCTGCAGAGAGTCCATCAGCAGCTGATGGTGACAAAATAAAGACAATTTTATCATCAGACTAAAACTTCATCATTCGTCGATCAATAATAAACTGATCACTGATCAGTCTCACACTTCTAACTACACATCTTCATTCATTCAGCTGTGATTCAGTTATCGATGTGCTCTGACACATGAACAAGATACAGTGGTTATTCTTAATTATTAATATTCTTAATGTTGTTATTTTAGTGTGCCATGTTGTTTTTATTTCCAGAAATAAAGTTCAGAACAGAAAAAATGATCTATTTTAATAAAAACATTGAATATTATTAAAGATGTTGTGACATCTGAGAGAAAAATACTGAATGATGTAGTGAAGCTTGTTTCAGGACTGGATGGATTCATAACATGTTAGTGTTAAATTCACACAGAATAAAACAGATTAAACTTCAGACGAGTCAGTTCTGAATTTACTGAGTTTCGTTCTCATCAGTTCGTTAAAGTTCATAAAGCTGAGATGTTCCCACTGTGCGTACCATAAACCTGATGATGTGGGACAACATGATTGGCTGCTTCATATCACAGTTCACCTGATATCAGCCAATTAATATCAAACACACACACACTTCCTGCTGCTGCTTCACATTAAAAGCCTCCCAGATGTTCACTAGAGAAAGGCTTTTACTGTGAAGCAGCAGCAGGAAGAGTCAGGTTTGACTTAGTAACAGTTTAACAGTGGAACCTCCACTGATCAATAAGATGCAGTCTGCTGATCAATACGGTACAGGAAACAGAGATAAACCATCAGAGAAAACAAGATAAAAAAATAAAACGTCAAACGCGGCATCAGTGATGTTTTCAGTCAAAGTCAACAAAAACAAAAACAAACTGTAAACAACAAAAACATCAACACAAAGTTTTAGTGTTATTACATTATTTTCCAAAAGTGTTTTCAGATCAACTTCACACTTAACTAACTGGAGTTAATCCTGAATTAAACCAGGATTAAACAAAAATTAAATCTGAAATAAAGCAGGATTAAACTGGATTAAACCAGGGTTAAACCTGGATTAAACTGGTGTGAACATGGAGTTAAAAGTGGTTTTCAAGTGAAAAATTTAAATAGAGATGCAATGAAGTTAGAATTGCACTGAACATGAAACTGGAGTGAAACTGGTTTTAAAGTAGATTTAAACTGATTTTAAACTAGAGTTAAACTGGTTTTAAACTAGAGTGAAACTGGATTAAAACCAATTTTGAACTGATTTTAAACTGGAGTTAATTGTAACAAACAGAAACATAATTTCCTAGAACATCAAACCTTAAATATCTTTCCATATATTTGACCTTTGAGCTCTGCAATGATTAAACTGTCGAACACCTTCTCAGTCTCACTTAGTAGAAAGAGAATGTCCAGTAAAGTCCAGTAGAAACCAGTACAGTCCAGAGTCCCTTAGAGTCGAGTTCTAGACTGACTGATGACACAGAGTCTGAACTCCAGACCCAGAGGAGTCCACCCAAGTCTAGTTGAGTACAGGAGAGTCCAGTAGAATCAGGGTCACAGCAGCTGATTAACGTCTAGATTTGTTTTGGTTGGGGGGGGGGTTGTAAGCTGAGCAGACTTGAGACAAATTAGTGATTGCTAATACTGGACTGTATGAATACAATGTGACCGGAGGAGGATGATAAAGACTCCAGTAGAACCGGAAGAGTCTACCGGAGTCTGTTAGAGACCAGTAAAGTTCAGTAGAGTCCGGTAGACACAGGATTAAGACAAGCTTCATGCTGACAGGAGGAGGCATCAATCAAAGGATGAAGAAAAGGAGGATGACAACGAAGAGGATGGCAAGCAATACACCGATGGCGCACCACTGGCGACGATCTGTAAAGACGCAGAGATCATTAATAACTACAACTGACTATAACTAACTATTAACTATAACTATCAGTCATCACCTCCAAATATTACTCACTACAGGTAACTGTATCGAACTATCATAAATTAACTAGAACTAACCAACCATAACCTGTTACTGTCGTCTGTTGTTATATCAAAGCTTCAGTCTGAGGCGGAGGAGCCTCATCCAATCAGAACACAGAGTGACTCTAATACAGGTGAGTTATTGATTAAACCTGTGACACTGTTTCTGATAACTGATCAATACTGATCCTGATTAGTTAGAAACCTGAAAGCTGACTGATTTTATGGGTCAGTGAAGGCGACATCATGTGTTGCCGGGCAGATTACCGCTGGTCATGTGAGACACTTTAGCCAGTTTCTTCATGACGTTGTCAAGTCTGGACTGAGTGTTGTCCACCTCATGACTGAAGTCGTCCAACATCCTGCAGGAACACAAACCACTCAGGTGAACAGACTGAAACTGAGGCTCAAACTGAGGCCCGCTGACTCACAATAGCTGTCAAAAACCATCAAAAAGCTCCTGTTAACGAGGACCGACCAGGGCCGGTCTCCTCAGTCCAGAACATGAACCAGATCTTAGACCTGGAGGTTCTTACACGGCCTGTTCATCCAGCTCCATGCCGATCCTCTCCGACATGTTCTTCAGGACTCCGATCGTTCCTGACACCAGCTCCAGCTGTTCGTCCTGCTGCTCCGTAATAAGCTGAAACACACCCACAGCAAATCACCTGATGTGACATCACAGCCCAGAGCTCTGTTATTGGCTGTTACTGCTCAGGTGTTACTGTACCTGCTGCTGGACCTGCTGCTCCTCTATGAACTGAGAATTGGCATCCTGCAGCTGCCGGTCCAGACGGCTATATTTATCAGGACCAGGCTGCCAGACTGGACCCTGAGCACCACGATCACCGAGCAGAGCCTGAACATCACAACAACACACACAGTCAATTTCACAGCAGCTGCAGCTCTGTGATCAAACATGGACCTCCAGAGACCACCAGAGACCTTCAGAGACCTCCAGAGATCTCCAGGGACCTATCAAGCCCCCACCCTGACCTCCAGGTGGTTTTTGGAGTCTCTGAAGGGATTTAAGTCACTGTGGACTCAGACAGGTTTCAGTATCTTTGGAGGGTCCCCATGGTTCAGAAAAGGGTCTGAAGAGAGTCACTGAGGAGGTTTCAGAGTTTTCTAAAGAGGTTTTGGTGGAAATGTTATCTACTTTGTCAGCGAGAGACACAGTAACACACCTGTGGACAGAGTGTGGACAGGTGTGGTCAGAGTGTGGACAGGTGTGGTCAGAGTGTGGTCAGAGTGTGGACAGAGTGTGGTCAGAGTGTGGACAGGTGTGGTCAGAGTGTGGTCAGAGTGTGGACAGGTGTGGTCAGAGTGTGGTCAGAGTGTGGACAGGTGTGGTCAGAGTGTGGTCAGAGTGTGGACAGGTGTGGTCAGAGTGTGGTCAGAGTGTGGACAGAGTGTGGACAGAGTGTGGTCAGAGTGTGGACAGGTGTGGTCAGAGTGTGGACAGAGTGTGGTCAGAGTGTGGACAGGTGTGGTCAGAGTGTGGTCAGAGTGTGGACAGAGTGTGGACAGAGTGTGGACAGAGTGTGGTCAGAGTGTGGTCAGATTGTGGTCAGAGTGTGCAGTTACCTGTTTGTTCTTTCTGTCCATGGAGGCAGCAGCTGGACTCGACATCTGCTCCTTCATTTCCTGTTAAACAAACAAGCCAATCAGATAAGAGCCTGTCTCACCTCAGCAGGTGAACTCTTAACACACAGGTGAGTTTATACCTTAACTGTCTGTCTGGTGCTGGTGATGAAGGCTTTCCTCTTTGACAACTCGGCTGCGTCCAAGTTGAACTTCTTCGGGTTCGACTCCACGATGCGTTCACTGACCGTTAAGAAAGACGTTCGTCTTTAAACATTCACATTTCAAATCCTCAAACTCAGCTCAGGTGACCTCGGCTCAGGTAAGGTGACCTCAGGTCTGTTGTAAAGGATATTGATGGTCTCGTCGAGGTCCTCCAGGTCCCACTCGATGGACCGCAGACTGTTCCTCAGCTCATTGGTCGTCCAGTCCATTTCCTCCTTGGAGGCTCCGCCCCCCTCCTGCAGCAGCTCGCTCCATCTGTGATGGAGGCTCTGTGCTGCGTTCACAGCTTTCTGTACCTCCCTGTTAACAAACCAACTGTCAGTAAGACGTTCCTGCTGCGAGTCTGATTTTATCTGACGAAGAATAAAAACGAATTTAATGATGAAATGAAAATAAATGACTGATCTGAAGGTTCAGTAAACTCAAACCTCAGGAAATGAGCTGTGAAAGAGTCAAAGTTTACAACTACAAAGAAACAGACAAACAAACATGGACTATCGACTGCAGCGACAGATTCTATTCTAAAATTAGACATGAAGACCTTAAACACAGGCTGAGAGAAACATATCACTGCTCAGGAGTACACATAAAATACTCCTGTGTACTCCTGAGTACCTCTGTGTACTCCTGTACTCTGCAGTAATGAGAGTCACTATCATCAGGGATCACAAAGGTTAACCAGTCTCTGAACCAGGAGGTGTGATTGGTCAGTAGGTTCTGATCTCACCTGTTCCAGAGCAGGTAAAGTTACCATGGTGATGAACCCGGTTAACCCAGAGTTAAACCTGATGTTAGCTAGTCAGCTAGCTAACCACAGATGCTCCAGGCCTCTGAAGAATAAATATAAACTAAATATTAAACTAATCACTGATTTCCTCCACAGACACAAACACCGAGGTTATGTTCTACTGAGATTCCACTGAGGCTTTAATGAGCTCAAACTCGAGTCTGAAAATAACCTGACTCCTGTTAGCTCTGAGCTAACATGCTAACCCTCTCTGACAACACCGCCTGCTAACGTTAGCTCGCTGCTAATCAGTCTATTGCTAAACTACACACTTTACTTATTTCCTGTCTCTGCGGATATATCGATTATTGATCAGCTACCAGCGCTCTCAGGCTAACACTAGCCTTTAGCTCTTTTAGCATTGGCCTGTTTAGCACGGTACTCTGACCCTTTGACGACGAAGAACGGGTCTTCCATAGACATGGCTCTGGTTCTGGTTCTGGTTCAGTCCCCGCGGAGCCCCATCACTGACTCTCTCTCCTCCAGGTCCCTTTAAACGGATTCTACTTTACTCTACTTTACTCTATTTATTCCTGTTTTTATCTTCATCGGAGCCGCTGCTTTGTTTACATGCAGCCGCGGCTTCCGCAGCGGAAATCAACCCGTGGCGTCACACACACGTGGCCCTGACGTCATAAAAATAAATAAAAATAACAAAATAATTTAATTTTTATTTAAATGAATTAAAAAAAACAGATTCAGCTGTTCGGAATTGACATGCTAAGAATAATTACCAATAATAATAACAATAATAATAATAATAATAATAATAAAGTTTTCTGATGTGATCAGTTTAATATTTACAGATAAACCATAGCTCATGTTTCCATTAAAACTCTTCTTCAGTTTTAAAATTAATTAAAATTAAAACAGTGTTGAGGTTTGAAATAAAGTATTTTACCTGACATAATAATTTAATCTTTCAGCCTCTGCAGGGCTGAGATCGGTGGACTTCTTCTTCTCTGAATTATTTGGAGCTGTGGGTTATCTTCCTGTCAGAGGAAACTGGTTTGATGAAGCAGCGTCTGCATGTGATGGAGTCAATCATCTTCCTCCATGTCCAACTAACCCTTTATATTTTCATTTGTTCTTTGTCTTTTTCATCCAAACATCTCAAACTTTCATCTTCACTCTTCCTCTTTTATCTGTTTCTGTTTTTCCCTGCCTGAAGCTCAAGATCCTGACATCTGCTCTTCACTCAGACTGTTTTCATCTGATGAGGCTGAAACTTCACGTTTATTCCACATCATCACATTAATCAATAATTAATCTGGTCCTGGTCTGAGCAGACTCTGGATCAGTTTTTATTTTGTTGTGGATTTTTATCATGAACAAACCGGGGTCAATATTTTTCCATTGGAGGAGAAACTGAAGTTTTAAGAACTAAAATATAAATAAAGTTAGAAACAAACCTGTTAGTTGATGTAGTGACTGAAACCACTTTGTCACCTGACGGCCACCGTAGACTCTCCACATTCAGAGAGGGAGGGGGGATGGAACAGGTGAGTTGTCACCTCCAGGTGGCTCCAAACCCTCATGCTTTAACATCAGTTTCACTGAAACAGATTCTGATCAATAAAGTTTTAATGTTTTTATCAAATCATCTCATGTTAAATTTTAAATGAACAAAAAAAGATTTTGACTGAAATCAAACACACTGATTTTGTTTCTTACCTTTCAACTGTTTCTGTTTCTGGTTTAAACTGAAATAACTGAGACATTCAGACGTTTTTGTGCAAACGCGTTGTTCTGCACGGGTTTTACTGTTTTACTGGTTTTACTGGACAGTTAAATACACTTTGATGAGTTTCAGGCTTCAGATCAGCTAATGAGGCTACAGTCATCCAGCAGAGGCACGAAGAAGAAAAACGCCCACAAAATCCCCCAGAATCCCCCAGTCCATCAGTTCCTGATGCTGCGTCACGTCAGGCTCCGCCCCCTCAGATCAACAAACAAACAAACGCCTAGTTCGATCAGTCCACAGATCACCTAGTTAACGGTGCATTCAGGTGACTCATTAACGATCAGGTTTTACAGAATGATCCAGGATCAATAACTCAGAGATTAGTTTAATCTGGATTAATGAAGTCTGACTTCACGTCATCTGTTCTGATCAGTGATTGGAACATCAGCTCAGATTGTTGTTGCTGATGTATTTTAGTTGTGTTTAGGTGAATTTTATTTTTAAAAAATATTATTCTGTTTTAACTCCGTGTCACGTTCAGTTTTAACGTGTTGTGTTATTTGTTTCTTTTTTTAATGTACGAAATGACAAATCATAGGAAACAGATCCACGACATCAGGGTGACGAGGAGCACCTGAATGCATCACAGAAGGCCTGACCTGTCACTGTGATGTGTTCAGGGGACATGGTGATGCATTCAGGGGACACAGATCACTGCGATGTGTTCAGAGGACATGATGATGTGTTCAGGGGTCACAGGTGACACCTCCCATCAGGAGGCGGGGCCTGAGGTGTGACACAACTGGCGTCATATTGCACAACCAGAACTCACTCCCCAACATCTCTGCAGCGTCGCAGACGATCTGAGGATTATTGATAAGGCATCCGTTCTGACAGGAAGTCCTGATCCACAACAACCCTCCAAAACAAACTTCCTGTTCTAAAAGAGTCTTTTTCTTCAAAATAAAAGCAGGTGGAAACAAAAAATCTACACAGTTCAGAGTTTGTGCTTCAATCTGTCAGAGTCAGGGCTGATCAACACACTGATCAATAACTGATCATCAGGATCAATAAGTTAGATCTGTTTCACTTCCTGCTGATTTAAAGATTTCAGCTCAGGTTAAAGGTTCAGGCTCTGATCTTTAAAAACTCCTGACAGTTTGATCCAAACACACAAAGTTTTTTGGGAGAATTTTAAAATTTGTTGAAGTTTTATTCAACAAATGTTTTATTCTGAAAGACCAACTTCCTGAAGCCAAAGGAGAAAATAATCGTTTTGTTCGATCAAAAATCAAAAATATTCAGTTTAAATTTGTATTGAAGTTCTGCCACATTTTTCTGCTCAGGCCGACAGTGTTGGTCCATCTCTGAAAACCGGCCCCTGTCCGTCTGAGGCTTGATGGTTCCTACTGAAGACGTTTAAAAACACGTCTCATGGAGTTGGATTTTAATCTGTGATTTCAGATGCTCTCTGCAGGAAACTATTAATCTGTCAGGACTGTTTTTATCGATCAATTAGCTGAGTGAATCAGCTGATTGATCGATGAGTTGATTGACAGAAAATTAAATGCAATGATTAACCAGTGAATTAATAATCTGAGAAAATGAACATTTTACAAACTGATGAAAATCAGATCAGGCGACGATGTGGAGAAGCAACAATCAATTAATCAGTTGATCGACAGAATCAGAAACGAGTGATAATTAATTCTTTGTCTTTTTTTAAACAACAAATCCATTTCTCCATTAATCCACTCACACACTGCACTGAATCTGTTCAGGTTTCTACGGAACTGGACTGAACCGAACTGAACTGGACTGAACTAGATCCAGAATCAGACCTAGTCTCTGGGACCAGTTGAAGCAGTTTCAGACGTTTCATACGATGAGAAAATATTCAGAACTAATAAAAATCACTTCCTGTTCTGTTGATGACCTCACACTGATCATGTGACCTCCTGAGGGGTCTCAACCCTCAGGTTTGGAAACACTGACCTAATCATTAATCAGATATTGATCAGATATTGATTTAAATTTGAAACTGTAGGTTGGACCGGTTCAGACCAGATCCTGGTCTGAGCTCAGATCTGGATCAACAGGAAACCCCTCCCTGATCAGCTGACCCCTGATTAATCACTAATCAATCACCCTGATCAGCTGACAGACTGAGGCACGGTGTCAGACAGGTGACAGGAGCAGGAAAACACCTGGACTCTCAGGACGGGGTCTGTGAGGAGGTCTGCTGTGGTCTGCAGTCCCAGTCTGTACCTGGACTCTGTGAGGAGGGGCAGTCAGTCTGTGGGGGCGCTGCAGCCGGGGGCCCCCCCTCAGAGGGCCCCCCCTCCGCCTGCTGCACTCTGATTGGAGGATCAGCTCCTCCTGCTGTGGTTTTAATTTCTACTGAAACAACATTTGGCTCCTCAGCTCCTGCTGCTGCTGCTCCTCTTCCACTTCCTCCTCCACCCATCCAGAACTCAGCCACCACACTGATCTCTCCTCCTCCTGCTGAGCCCTGACCTCCGGCTGCACCTCCTCCGCTGACGGCCTGGTGCTGGGTGGAGTCGGAGGGCGGTGGCTGGGTGGAGGAGGACAGAGCCTCTGTGATGATGGCAGCAGTCTGAGCGACCCAGTTCAGCTCCGACCTCACCTCACCTCCACCTCCAGCTAATGGAGAAGAGGAGGAGGAGGAGGGCTGGGGGTCGGTCTGAGGCTGGGTGGTGTTGGTGGGTCCAGGTTGTGGGGCAGGTCCTGGTCCTGGTCCTGGTCCTGGTCCTGGGCCAGGCCCGGCAGCGGCGGCAGCAGCGTTGTTGTTGTTGAGGTTGTCCTGCAAAGCCGTCTGGTTGGCCTGACCCGCCTGCTGGTTCTGAAGCAGCATCTCCTGGATCCGGATCTGCTGCAGGATCGCAGGAAGCTCGTAGTGGTGGAAGAAGTAGATCATGGAGTGCTGAGGAGGAGGAGAAGGAAGAGGAGGTTAGTCTGGATCGAGGATCCTCTGATCACAGAAAAATGACCAAACCACAAAACTAACTGTGATGCAGGCAGTGAGTCGCTCTGATCCTACCTGCTCAGGTGTCAGGTGAGGTCTACCTGCTCGGAGCTGCATGACCGTCATGACAACAGACACAGCTAAAGTTGAGACTACCAGTGTTAACTTGAGTTAAAACTGGCTGACAGTGTCAGCAGCCCAGCAGGAGAGCTAACTGAGCTATGACTAAGATTCTAACTTAGGGTATGCTGTTAGCTGCTGTTAGCCGCTGTTAGCTTCCATCAGCTTGTATTATTTCCTGTTAGCTGCTGTTACCTTTTAGCTGCTGTTACCTGTCGTTAGCTGTTAGCTCCTGTTAACTGCTCCATAAATAAACATAGAAACAATAATAATAATAATAATAATGATAAGCAGACTCTCAGAGCTCCTGCAGTGTTTACAGGAGAAGCTGCAGCTTCAGCCTCAGCCTGTGGAGAACTGATGCTGAGTCTGGCTCAGGTTCTGGTTCAGTCTGATTTCCTCTCCACTCAGACCTCAACACCTGACCTGGTTTCTGTCTCTGGTCTAGATCAGTGCTGAACTGTGGAGCAGTTTGATTCTTCTCTGATTGAAGATCAGAGTTAGAATCAGATCCTCTCAGAGTCTGTAAACGACTTCTGCTGTTTTAACTGCGATCAATAAATAAACTGATCAGCTGTGATCAGGTCTCTGAAACCTCTAACACTAACAGAACTCTTATTTTGAAATAACAACATGATGATGAGAAGAGATGAAGTGGTGGTTCTGACCTGGATGAAGAGCCAGGAGGTGACCAGAGCCAGGCTGCTGTACTGACCGTTGAAGCGGTAGTGATAGGCGTAGAAAGCAAAGTGGTACAGATAGAAGAACCTGAAAACACAGAGGCACAAAGTCAGAGGTCAGAGGTCAACCTGAAACAACCATCAGATCAATGATTTATAGGATCAAAAGAATTCATGTTTTACTGTATCACCTGCAGAGTTAGAACTGTGATGATTTAACCTGTTAAATATGTGATCAGTGTGTAACTGCTCCGTACAGGAAGATTTGAAGGAACTTCTCGATTAAAGAGACATTTCAAACCTTTTCCTGTCAATCACCTGAACTCTGAGATTTATGGTAAATATTTAGACACAGTCTCACTTCACTTATAGACATGACCTCAAAGATCCACGTCAGACGGACACTGCTCAACATACATCTTTAAAAACAGTTATTGATTATACAAACTGGATGATGAGAGACGTCATCAGAAGATTCAACCGACCTTCCAGTTTCCACTTTCCTGTTTCTCTCAGACTCCAACACAGAAACATGTCAGCATCTGTTTAGGGTTAAAGTTAGCAGGTTCAACAACCTGACAACCTCAGTACGGTCAAAGACCTGACGCTCTCTGTGGATCACGGAGGTAACGAGAATAAACCTGCTGACTCAGTGAACCAGCAGAGCAGCAGGTTAATGAACTGACTGACTGACTGACTGACTGACTGACTGACTGCAGCCGCAAAGCCTCTAACGTCTACTTCACATGTTCATTAGGAGCTTTTCAAATGAAGGGCTTTGGTTTTTCAAAATAAAGGACAGGTACAGACTGTTTTTATTGGGCTGTTGGGAGGATTAATCAAAGGTTCAAAGGGATTGTTTCATTAAGTGCCGTCATTGGTTTAAAGTCAGCCAATGGTGTGAGCCGGTGCTGGTCATGTGACTCACCTCAGCCAGTGGCGTTTGCTGGTGTTGGTGTGGCAGCAGATGGCGTCGTACTGATCGGCCAACCAGACGATGAGGATGATGTAGAACGCCGTGGTCGTGTCGTTGAAGAACTCCGACATGATGGCCTCCATACCTGAGGACAGGAAGTGACATCATGTCAACACAGGTGAGGTCACTGCAGAGTTTACCTGTGAGACTCATAAACAACTAGAACCAGAAAGAATTTATCTCATTAACCTCATCAGCCTCAACCCAGGACTGACCCCAGACCTGCTGGTCCTGAGAGTCCTGATCCAGGACTGGACTGTGTAATCTGTCTGGACTCAGGATCTGGGCTTGTCCTGACTGAGGACTTAATGATCCTGAGCGTGAAAAGACTCAATTTCAGTCTTGTCTGGACTCAGGACTCGTCTGTCTTGATTTAAAGTGAATCCTGAACCCAGACTCAGATCTGGGTTCCTGGGTGTGAGCTTACCGACGAGGGCCAGGATGACGGTGAGCAGAGGGGCTGCTGGGAAGGCGATGGTCATGTTCATCTCCAACATCTGAAGCAGATCCACTGAGGGGGGACAGACAGAAACCAGATCAACACAAAGCTGACCCTCCAGACCAGAGGTCAGATTTCAACAGTCTGATCTGGATCAGAACATCTACATCACTGAGACCAGAAACTGGACTGGAATAAACTCAACTGGACTAGACTGAACTACAGTGGTGTGGTCTGGTTCTGAAGTGGTGTGGTGTAGTGTGGTGTGGTCTGGTCTGGTCTGGTCTGAACTGAACTGAACTGGTCTGGTCTGAACTGGTCTGAACTGGTGTGGTGTTTGCAGTGAGGGTGTGAGGTGTCAGAGGAAACCGACCGATGAAGACGAAGATCTGGTGGTGAGAGTATCTGAGCAGCATGGACACGGACAGAGTCTGAAACACAAACATCAGCTCTGAGATAAACAACAATCAGAATAAACTCTGGTTTCCAGTCGACACTGAGTTTCCTGTCGGTTCAGGTCCAGGTCTGACTCGTTTACTTACGAAGATGACCATGATGACGAAGGCGGCCAGGTACGAGGTTCTGGCCATCCACATGCTGACGAAACGGTAATGTTCTCCAGAAACCACGTTCCTCAGGAACCCTGCACAGAACCACAGAGAGGTCACTGTCAACATCCAACACCAGGTGAACCAGAACCTGGTTCTGTGATCCAGTTCAGAGGGATACGGGTCGTGTTTCTCTACCTTTGTTCTCCTCGTTCTCAGCGAGCGCCTTCACGCTGGACATCAGGATGTCGTCGTAGCCCAGAAACTCATCAAGCAGGAATCGACTGAACCCGTCACCGAAACACTCATCCTTCATCGGATCTACAGAGAGAGACAGGAGAGACAGGTGAGAGTCAGGTGGCAGAGAAACAGGTGTTTCAGGTGTGTTGGTGTTTCAGGTGTTGCAGGTGTTTCAGGTGTGTTGGTGTCTGACCCAGAGTGACAACCATGACGGGGATGTTGAGTCTCTGCCTGGTGCTCTGAGACAGACGCAGGAAGCCGTACTCCAGAGAATACTCCACGATGTACTCCTCCTGAGGCCACACTGAAACACAACACAGAGCTCAGGTCAGAGTTCAGAGGTCAGGTCTGTGTTTAACAAACTTTCACTCACAAACTTCAGAATAAAAACTCTCAGAGACAAAGCTGAACGTTTACTGGCAACAGTTAAATAAATGAGCTGCAGTATAATCATTGATCAGAGAAATTATCAATTATCTGATCAAACTGTTTCAGTTGTTTCTGAAGCAAATGAAAAACAGATTTCAGCCTGAAGATCTGCTGAGAATTTATTGATCAAGCAGTTGAGATATTTGAAAATGCTCGTTAACCTGTCACTCATTAACCTGTAACATGTTCTAGATGAGTTCAACTACAGGTCAGTTACAATAAGAAGTAAGTTACAAGAGGTGAGGGATGAAGAGGAGGTGAAGGAGGAGGAGTTAGAGGAGGTGAGGGAGGGTTTACCTGCTCTGGTCATCATCTCCAGCTCAGACACTGAGTCCTTCAGCGGCTGCATACCTTTAGTCGTCTGGCTGAAGGAGACATCCTGGCTGTCGTTCACTCCTCCACCTCCTCCACCTCCTGCTGCTCCTGCTGCTCCTCCTCCAACCAGAGAGGGTTTCAGACGAGGCTCGATGTCCAGCTCAAACTGCAGAAACAGAAAAGAGAAGTGAGAACAGCTCCATCCATCACAGCCCCTCCCTTGACCCTCCACCTGCTGAAGAGAAACTTTGACCACCCAAACCTGAGACTCACCTGCACCGAGCTGTTGTCAAACATGTCCAGAGTCATCTCCTCCTCCTCCTCCTCCTCCTCCTGCAGCGCTGCCAGACTAAGCCCCACCCCTCCTCCTCCTCCTCCTCCCTCCTCAGCCTCCAGCTCCTCCTGGAGGCCCGTGGAGTCGTAGTACTGCAGGAAGACGGGGGCTCGGCTGGAATTCCTCTGGATCTCCACTCGCAGGATCCCATCACGAGGCCAGCGCTCCCTCACCGCCTCCAGACAGTTGATGGGCGAGCGAGAGAAGGCGATGTGGATGTAGGCGAGGATGAAGAGGACGAAGAGCGCCTGAGGGGAGAGGAGGAGAGGGGAGGGAGGGGGAGCAGGGAGGAGGAAGGAAACATCAATAACATTTTCATCAAACTGTTCAGCTGTTTACTGTTTTTACTCATCACATCACAACATGGTGGCTCAGTCAGTGGCGAGGTCCGCCATTCACTTGCTTCATTCAGGTGTCGTCCACCTGGACACAGCATCTGTTTTCATCCTCTAGAGTAAAGACTCATCAGACTGATGGTATCCAGTTAATGCAGGACTTTTATTTTGAAGGCCAACATGTGTTATTATTCCAGAGTTTGAAAAACTACAGGTCACATGATGATCTTCTCTGAGCGACGTGTTAGAGTCGAGCTAAATGCTAATGCTAACATGAAGAGTTGAGTTATGTGACCAGACAGCTGAGGGAAAACCAAACTTTTACAGTCAAACTTCCTATTTAAAAAGATTTTTTGTTCTTATTGATCATTTAAACCCAAACACGCAAGAGTCACTGTTATCTTTAGTTGTCATGGAAACGTTTTCTATAGGTCACAGATTCTTCTTGTTCTTCTCATCAGATTCTTGTTCCGAGGAATGTTTCCTCCAGATGTTTTGTCTCTTCCTCTAACAGCTGATTGGAGCTGAAAGCTGCTCTGATGTAAACTGTGCTGCGTTTAATGTCTGTTTTACGCAGCTATGGTTCAGAGTGTTTAAGCCTGGAGCTGTGACCTCCTTTAATCTGATGGAGCAACACTTCTACACCAGACTCCATTCAAAATCCTGTCATTTTAATCCTCATTCCTGCAGATTAGACTCACCTGCTTAACTTACAGAACATTCTGTTGTTGTTGTTTTCTAACAATTTGTTTATGTTGTTCAGGTTCAGTCAAAGCTCTTCTTCTGGACAGACCCTCCATTCTGTTACAGTAATCTTTCAATTGCTCTGATCACATCCGATCAGAGTCATAGATCGACCCTGACTCTGCCAACTTGGTCTTTTTTATTAAATCCTACAGAAGGGATATTATTCTGCCTCAGACGTTAAAACGTTTCCAAACGATGACCTTCTTCCTGTTTGAAGTCTCATCACCGTCACTTTAATAACCTTAGAGCTACGGTCTGTCAGACGTCTGGACGTTATCAGAGAAACAAGCTAACAGGTTTCTACAGGACCCTAGTCCAGACTGATCTGGACTCTGCAGACCTGAGGTTTTTACAGGACCCTGGTCTAGACAGATCCGGACTCCGCAGACCTGAGGTTCAGGGACATGAAGACTTTTCTCACCTTGAGCAGGACGAAGAACTCGAAGACTCTCCTGAAGGACGGAGGGAAGAGTCGGGCGTAGGTGACGGCCATCTTGAAGAAGAGGGCATGGAAGAGGCGGTCTCGGACGTTGATCAGGGGGTTCTGGTTCATGTTGGGATTTCGGATCCTGTTGGGTCCCATGTTGTTGTTGTTGTTGATGGGCACATTGTTGTTGTTGTTGGCCTGGTTCTCAGACATGATTCTGGATCTGGATTACGCTGCTCACACTAACTCTCAGCTCTGGGCTGATCCTAGGTGAGCATGGCCCCTAGTCCAGGTCTAACTCTGACCCCGTGTCCAGGTCTAACTCTGACCCTCGATCAGATGATGAAGGTCTCCACAGAGTCTGATCGATGTGACAACGGACTGAACTCCACAGGAACCTGAAACTGTTGGACAGGAAATGAATGAAAACTATAATCAGAGCCAACGTCACCTGATCACCTGATCAATGACAGAGGGATTGTTTTTCTTCACTAATCAATAAGTTTATATTTTTATCTTCGTGAGACCAAACAGCCTCAGTTCTTGGTCAGGGCTGAGACTCTGATCTGAAACCTGTGATGGATCTCTCATTTCTGCAGCTGTGATGTGAATATTTACTGGACTGATTTTTCTGACACGTTAAACTGAACATCAGATATTTAAAGACTCTTCGAGATTTCACAGCAAATAAAAATATTCATAATGAAAATAAACTTCAGCCGCTTTTTCACAGAAACTCGGGAACAGATCTCTGACTTCAGGACGAGCCTAATGTCAGGAAAACAAACAGTGGACTGAGGAGGTCCTGGCCGTGTTTACGGGTCCGGACCGGTGGACTGAGGAGGTCCTGGTCGTCTCGGGGCCTGTTTTCTGCTCTGGTTCAGCAGGTAAACATTCTGCATCTCTCACCCAACACCAGCTCCACATTAGCTCCACATTAGCTTCACATTAGCTTCTCAGTAGCATGTAGCTGTCTCACCTGTTATTGATTCCGCAGGTGTGTGTCCATGTTAACGTCTCGTCCTCGCTTTTTTCTTTACAACAAACAAACAAATAAACAAACTCTGAGACGGCAAAGCTAGCGGTTAGCGCTGTTAGCACCGTTAGCAGGCTCCGAAGACAAGGCTAACGGAGGCTAGCAGCTAGCAGGTTCCGGACTGTGAGTGAACTCATTTCAGTTTGATGAAACCAAGACCCAGTCTCAGACTCGGTCCCAGACCCTGACTGGTTATTCTGTAGGTTAAAGATGAACTGTCAGAGCTACCAGGAGCTAACAGAGGATAACTGAAGACTGACGACTGCTGCTCTGAGACGGAACTACAACCAGACCGGAAATACGGGTCCTACACTCAGCATTTCCCCCGGGGCCTGTCTGTCAGGCACTTCCTTCGTCAAATGAGACGGTTCATCACCACCACTGACTGGTTTAAGCCATTCATAACAATAAATAAATATTCATATTTCATGTGGTTGAATTTGATATATTAATTATATTTTCTATAATATTTTCCAAATTACCACATTGTCTGCAAAGAGAATAAATCTCAATCCCATCTGTTGTTGGGATAGAAAAGGAAGAATAATCATTTTTGTCAAATAAAATCAAAGATATCGTTTATTACCACTTACTGTTGGTTTTATGTTGACATTCTGAATGTCTCATATTGTTGTTGATGGTTAGTACAGAACATGAACGGACTGATATACACATACAGACTGATTTATCCTGTTTCTGTTTCAGTCAGAGTCTCTCATTAACAGCAGCTAAATTATCTGTGATCAGCTCCTGTTGTCTAGTCATGGGTGAACAGACAGCTCTCACTGGATTACTGTGATACTAAAGGAAAGTTAAAGCAACATTCTCAGTTACATTTTATTGAGATTCAGACTGATGAACCTGGAAGACTTTACTCGGGGAATACGGTTCACTGAAGCAGCAGGCTGGCCGCGGCGCCATCTTAGAAAAACTCAAAATACTGTTTATCGCAGATGTTAAAGTTCGTACAGAAAACGCTTTTAAGAAACATCTGACAGGAAGTGAAATACACATTCACCGTCGGTCCAAATGTTTCACGGAATTCTGAAATGTTTTACGAACAGGCAGATATAGAGACACCTATGTAAACCGTGGGTCCTGACGCTCAGTTGACGTGAATGAACGAAAGCAGTTTGTTTTGTTTCATCACAGTCACGTTAAATATTCCGTTAAACAGCTACAACCGACGGCGCCGGTTTATTTTCTATTTTTATTTTAACGTTTGATTAAACGTTTGTCAATAAATCGAACTTATTTTTCTTTTTATCTGCGTCGCTGGAGCTGAATCAAAGTAAGGTGAGCTAATGTTAGCGGCTAACTGACGACTGAATTCTGCATTTACCAGTTCACTACGAAATAACTACCAACTATATATGACTAACTACCGTCTTTTAACTGAGGTATAATCTGACTGAAGTCTGTTTACATTCGGCCATAACTGTTTATACAGATCTGCTGCTTTTTACAGGAAAATGTCAGCGTTTATATTGAACACACAGCTACGCTCCGTTCAAACTGTTGGGAGGAAATTTCCTTACATTTAAAAATCAAATTCCCTTTTTAAAGGGAGTTCGCAGCGGAAAAAGGAACAGATGCCGAGTTGATTTTAACATACTTCAGTTTGGCTGAACATCCGGTCGGTTTCATTTAATGCCCTAAAGCAGTTTGAACATGAAGAGAGACCTCACCCCTCATTTAAACACTTACTGAAAGTGTGTGCTCTCCTTCAGCTGTGTCTCTGCCTCCAGGCGAGGCGTCCCGCTGGCCTCCAGCTTCTTCTGTAGTTGAATCATGGAGTTGGCGTACGTCTGTGAATGGGAGAAACGTCCCAAGAGCACTCACTGTCCCTCCATTCCTCTGGTCTGCTCCTGGTCCTGCAGGAACTTGGTGGCCTTCACCACAGACCTGAAGAATGACGACGACGACAAGGGTACACACTTGTACAGACCACACTCACTCACACACACCTGTACAGACCACACACACTTGAACAGACTGTGTTGTCATTTTACTTTAAAAAATTGTGGTGTGTGTGTTACAGATGTCAGTCACATGATTCACATCATTGACACCGAACACCCCTGGGATGTTTACTCCATCAACTCTGGACACACTGAGGTAATTTCCTGTCTGGAGTGGGACCAATCAGGTGAGGTTTACACTGTCACCCTCAGAGTCGTTTGTATGTTTCCTGATGTGTTGACTGACGTGTATGTGTGTGTGCAGGCTCCAGGCTGCTGTCTGCAGACGGGGACGGTCAGATTAAATGCTGGTCAATGTCAGATCACCTGGTGAACAGCTGGGAGAGCGTCCTGTCCAGCTCTCTGGATGGAGATCCAATTGTAGCTCTGAGTTGGCTTCATAACGGAGTCAAACTGGCGCTGCACGTCGAGATGGTAACAGTTTATTTCTACATGTGGAAAATACAGAAAAAACATGTCACTGTATGATCTGACACCTGAACCCTGACATCACTGGACAGGTAAATTAATTTTCGTCTCTTCCTGCAGTCTGGTTCCACAAACTTCGGAGAGAAGTTCTCTCGGGTGAAGTTCTCTCCGTCTCTGACCCTGTTTGGTGGGAAGCCGATGGAGGGCTGGTTGGCGGTGACGGTGAGCGGTTTGGTGACGGTGTCGTTGCTGAAGCCGGGTGGAGCGCTGCTGACGGCCAGTGAGAGTCTGTGCCGGCTGAGAGGACGGGTGGCGCTCGCTGACATCGCCTTCACTGGAGGAGGGAACATCGTGGTGGCGGCGACCGATGGCAGCAGCTCGTCTCCGGTCCAGTTCTACAAGGTCAGAACCAGAACCAGACCCAGCAAGACCTCAGGTCATTGTGGGTGACGTTGAATTTTACAGATTCCACCGTCAGGTTCTTGTTCGTTAACGTGTTCTCTGTGCATTCAGGTGGTCGTGAGCGTGGTGAGTGAGAAGTGTCGCATTGACACCGAACTGTTACCGTCGCTGTTCCTGCGCTGCACCACCGACCCGCTGAGGAGGGAGAAGTACCCGGCCGTGACCCACCTCAAGTTCCTCACCAGGGAGAACTCTGAACAGGTAACCAGGAGAACCAGGAGAGTTGTGTTTGGACAGATCTCAGGTCAGAGAACCCTGTAGAGCCTGTTCTTTTGTGTTGTGCAGGTTCTTCTGTGTGCGTCCAATCAGAGCGGCAGCATCGTGGAGTGTTGGTCTCTGAGGAAGGAGGGACTTCCTGTCAACAACATCTTCCAGCACCGTTCACCAGTCGGTAAGAAACAAACTGGTTTAACTGGTCTGAAGTGATGAAGGAGCATCATTCACAGTAACTGACCTCCCCACCCGTGTTTACCCAGTGGGGGAGAAGCAGCCCACCATCCTGAAGTGGAGGATCCTGACGACCACCAACGACCTGGAGCGAGTGTCAGCCGTCGCTCTGCCCAAACTGCCCATCTCCATCTCCAACACCGACCTGAAGGTGGCATCAGACACCAAGTTCTGCCCCGGGCTCGGTGAGGCGAACTCTACCTGTGTCTCACCTGTGCAGGTGCTCTAGACAGACATTAACGATGACTCATCAGTTGATCCTGATCCATCGTTTAACAGCATATTGATCAACTCTGATCACAGGATGAACTGTAACCAGACTGACATCGCTAACAATCCATAATGCATCACTCTGTGTAGCAGGTCGTGTTGACCTGATCCGCGAATATCAGACAACCTTTTCAGTTTGACTCAGTAAAGTCTCAGAACCTTCATCCTGAGTCCAGAGGACTTAGAGAGACCAGTACCTTAAAGTCAGGACAGTTTGTCTCCATTAACAATTAATAATCAGTTTGATTGATTTTAGTTTGACTATGACTTAAATGTGAAACTTCAGACTCCTGTGGATCACCTGTTCTCTCCACCTGTCTTGTCAGGTCTGGCTCTGGCGTTTCATGACGGCAGTATTCAGATCCTCCACCGTCTGTCCCTCCACACCATGGGGGTTTTCTACGGCTCCTCCTCATCCTCCTCCGGTCAGAGACCTGGAGACGAGTCCGCCATCAAACGTCAGAGGACCGGAGGCCCTGCCCTCCACTTCAAGGCCCTGCAGTTCTCCTGGACTTCGCTGGCTCTGGCTGGAGTCGACAACCATGGGAAGGTGAGGACTCAGCTGGACTCTCACACCTGGTTCAGTCAGGATCAGAGTCTGATGTCGATCTGTCAGGTTGACCTGTGAGCAGCTCAGGTGTTTAAGGTGTTGTGTCGTCCTCAGCTCCACATGCTGCGGGTGTCGCCCTCTATGGGTCAGGTGCTGGAGATGAACACGACGCTGCGCCACCTACTGTTTCTGCTGGAGTACTGCATGGTGACAGGCTACGACTGGTGGGACGTCCTGCTGCATGTCCAACCCACCATGGTCCACAACCTGGTGGAGAAACTGCATGAGGAGTACATGAGGCAGAACCAGGCGCTGCAGCAGGTCAGTGATGAAACTACACTTCCCATGATGCCTCAGTGCAGCTGTCCCTCTCACAGCAGAGTGCTCTGTCTTTCAGGTCCTGGCGACTCGTATTGTGGCAGTGAAGGCATCACTCTGTAAACTCTCCACGGCGACAGGCGGCTCGAGCTTGTGACTTCCACGCCAAACTTCTGTTGATGGCAATCAGCTCCACCTTAAAGTCTCTGCTGAGACCACATGTCCTCAACACACCTGACAAGAGTCCAGGAGACCGTCTGACCGAGATTTGCGCCAAGAACACCGACACAGGTGAGAGGACAGGAGGCTGATGACGCTGATCAGGTGACAATCAGTTATTGATCCTTGTGTGTTTCCTTAGATATTGATAAGGTGATGATCAATCTGAAGACGGAGGAATTTGTTTTGGACGGCCCCCCCCTTCAGTCCCTGCAGCAGCTCATCCAGTGGGTGGGAGACTTTGTCCTCTACCTGCTGGCCAACCTGCCCAACCAGGTGAGCTAACCAGATGTTCAGGTAACGAGATCCTGTCATCAGGGTTCCTATGTAGAGAACATGAGTTGACCTCTGACCCCAGTGGTTCTGTGTCGTCCTCCCGTCCCGCAGGGCTCGATGGTCCGGCCGGGCTTCGGCTTCATGAGGGATGGGGCGTCTCTGGGGATGCTGCGGGAGATGTTGGTGATGATCAGGATCTGGGGTCTGCTGAAGCCCGGCTGTCTGCCCACCTTCACCGCCACGTCTGACAACCAGGACAGCATGCAGCTGCTGTTCAGGCTGCTCACCAAGCTCTGGCTCTGCTGTAAGAACTGTGTCCAGAACAGAACCTGGATCCAACCACATCTCAGATATCTGTTGATTCTCAGTGAGATCAGCAGCCAAACACGTTGTGTCGACTCTGTGGTGTTTAAACCCTCTGTCTTTGTGTGACTCAGCCCGGGATGACGGCCCCCCCCAGGACCCAGATGAGAGTCTGATTGACGAGTGCTGCCTGTTGCCCAGTCAGCTGCTGGTTCCCAGTATGGACTGGCTCCCAGTGAACGACGGCGTCATCGTGAAGGTGCAGGGCAAACACCCGCTCAGACTGCAATTTGGAAAAGCTTCTTCTCTGCCTGGGGGAGGAACCACCGCTCCACTGGAGGTCTTCACCAGGTAACACACACCTGAACCTGGACCAGGGGGGGGGGTTATGCTGATCAATCAACGTGATCATCTCATGACATCTCAATCTGTGTGTGTTGTCAGGAGTCCTAGCTCTCAGAGGATGGATAACCTGCGCTGTGTTCATATGGGAGTCTGTCCCACTGAGGAGAGCAAAGCCTGCACTAGGTGAGTCCACAGGAAGTGATGTCACAGTAGGAAGTGAAGTCACAGGATTTTCTGTTGAGCTATCTGATGTTTGTCTTGAGCTGATTCTCTGGTCGCTGCAGATGAAGATGACACAGTGACAGAGTTAATTCAGGAAGTTTCCACTCAGGTTTCAGATTTAGGTAAAAACCTGGTTTACTCTCTGAGAGGGGACAGAGTCTCTCCTGCCGGGCTGCTGACAGCGCCACCTGGTGTTAACATTAAAACACTGCAGCTGTGTGAACGCTGACAGAGCGACAGCCAATAGGAAGAGACCAACAGGCAGCTGACATCAGGTAGATGTGTGGACTCAAGTGTGTGTGTGTGTGTGTGTGTGTGTGTGTTCAGGTGCGGCTGTGTGACGATGCTTCGTTCTCCCAACAAGACAAACGCCATGAAGCAGTGGGAGCAACGCTGGATCAAAAACTGTCTGTGTGGAGGTCTGTGGAGGAGGATCCCCCCCGCACCACTCACCTGAGACTCACCTGATCTGGTCCAGCTGTCAGGAACATGAACCATCACCTCTGCAGTGGCTCCTTCAGTTTATTTTTTACCTGTAAATACATTTAATTTTGTAATAAAACTGTTTCATTAAATGCAGCACTGAATCATAACAGGTGTTTATTACCTGAAGGCTCCTCACAGAGCGAGAGCACACCTGAGCACCATTGGGGGGGGGGGGGGGGGGAGGATGGGAGGGGAGGAGAGAGAAGAGGTTTTCTGGTCTTCAAAGTCCCTTTATTAAACCACTTTGCTAAACAACACTGGCAAAGTTAGAAAAACCATGTGAGCAAAAAAAACAAAACACTATTTTCAGAGTTTCATCAGATCTTCACCTGGATCAGTTCTGACAGACACTGAATATTAAATCTGTCTGTTCTCATTAAACATTAAACCCAGTGACAGGACGTGGAGCTAATGATAACTCCAATATTCATATAAATGTAATAGAGTATTGTTGTAGTGGACACTGAGAATCTGTGACTGCTGATGTGATGAGGCACTAATCACCTGCCATACACTGATCCACTCACTGGACCTGGATTCAAACGCCCCCATGTTCCTCTATTGTCTCTCTCTCTCTCTCTCTCTCTCTCCCTCTCTCTCTGTCTCTCACACACACACACACACACACACACACACCGTGCAGCAGCAGCAGACCTCCAGCAGGAAACAGAAAACGGATCCGCGTTATTTTCAGGGAGAAACGGGACCTGAACCGGGACTAACGGGACCAGAACCGGGATTGATACCGTAGCGGCTTTAACCCGGGACAACCAGGCAGGTGTGTCCGGTGTGTCTGTGGCGGGTCCGGTTCTGCAGCTGGAGCAGGAAACGTGACGGGAATCAAAACGGATCGATGGTCTGAGGTGAGACCGAGCGGATCCGGTCTGTGTGTGTCTGTGGGTGTATATATGTGTATGTGTGTGTGTGTGTGTTTTCTGCAGAGCCGCCTCTGACTCATTTATTTTAGCGGATCAACCGGAGCTGCATCGGCGCCGTTAGACAATAAAACACGGAACATTCCCGGAATGTTCCCGGTGTTTCGGGTCCACACTGAGCCGGACTGCAGTGACTGCAGTCTGCAGGCGTCACGGCCGAACGGTTTACCTGTCTGTCTACGTGTGTGTGTGTGTGTGTGTGTGTGTGTGTTGGTCTAGTGTTAAAACGGAACATGTATGATCTCTGCTCCGATTGGACGGATCTTAATTGACAGGAAGAGGTGAATCAGGACAAGGTGATGATGAAGCAGCTGTGTGTGTGTGTGTGTGTGTGTGTGTGTGTGTGTGTGTGTGTCACAGTGTGTGACTCAGATTCTCATTTAGTTTCTGGATCCTACACCTGTTGTTTTCTACCTGAACACTGATGGAGAAACTGATCCGGGACCAGTTCCTGGTCTGGTTGAATCTGTGACTGTGTTACAGGTCGATCAGGATGATGATGAACTCAGAGAAGATGAAGAAGAAACCAACAAAGGACAGTTTGACCCTGCTGCCATGTTTCTACTTCGTGGAGGTGATAACCACACACACACACTAATTGTTTTATTTTCTCTCCTGAGATAAAATGGTGTTAAACGGTTCAGACAGCAGGGGGCGCCTTTCAGACTCTCTCTCTCTCTCCTCTCTCTCTCTCTCTCTCTCTCTCTCTCTGTGTGTGTGTGTGTGTGTGTGTGTGTGTGTGTGTGTATGTGCAGCTGCCTATCGTGGCTTCTTCTATGGTGTCTCTGTACTTCCTGGAGCTGACCGACGTGGTGCAGCCGGCTCAGGTCGGGTTCCGCTGCCATGACCGGGAGCTCAGCATGCCGTACGTGGACGGAGGAGACGAGCTCATCCCCCTGCTGATGCTGCTCAGCCTCGCCTTCGCCGGACCCGCCGCCTCGGTAATGCGCCTGCCGCTTTCAGTCCCACTGAGACTGAGATCCAGATCAGACTCAGGTCCTGAGGGTGCGTTTGTTTTGTGTGTCAGATCATGCTGGTGGAGGGTCTGATCTACTGCCTGCAGTCCAGACTGAAGCTGCGCCGCGCCGAGGGCAGTATCAACGCCGGAGGCTGCAACTTCAACTCCTTCCTGAGGAGGACGGTCCGCTTCGTAGGTAGGGACCAACTCCGCCCACTGCACCTGCTACACCTGATCCAATCACAGCACCACCCACTACACCTCCAACCACAGCTAAAGAAATCACACCTACACCACCAGCACCATCAGGTGTTTCCCCATCTCTCTCTCTCTCTCTCCAGGTGTTGATGATCACCTCTCTCTCTCCAGGTGTTGATGATCACCTGTCTCTCTCTCTCCAGGTGTGCATGTGTTTGGTCTGTGTGCGACCGCCCTGGTCACTGACATCATCCAGCTGTCAACAGGTTACCACGCTCCGTTCTTCCTCACCGTCTGTAAACCAAACTACACTCAGGTCGGAGTGTCCTGTGATAAAAACCCGTACATCACCAAAGACATCTGCTCCGGACACGACCAGCACGCCATCATGGCCGCCAGGTCAGTCTACACCTGTCCACATCTGCCTACACCTGTCTACACCTGTCTGACTGTCTGTGTCTCCTCTGCCCCGACAGGAAGACGTTTCCCTCCCAGCATGCCACTCTCTCTGCCTTCGCTGCTGTTTATGTCTCTGTGAGTACGACTTTACAGTCGACAGGTGAATGTGGTCACATAATCAGTTAGATACAACTGATTTCAGGTGAAACATTCCGATGAAAATCAAACGCTGATCATGAATCAAACTGAGGAACATTAAAGCTCATTAACTCAGAGCTTTTATTGTGAAAATTATTCAGCTTTTAAAGGCATTTCAGCTGAATATTGATTCAATAATAACTGAATTGTTTTGGGTGTAAAACTAGTTTTTCAACATCTGTTATAACAAATTGAATCGATCAGAAACATCAAGCTCATCATATCAAATCTTGTAATTCTGACTGAAGTCTGAATTTTAAGAATTTTAACAGAAGAAATGTTCTCTACAGGACAAGTTTCATCTAATGTTTATTTTCTTCAGTCTGTTCCTCAATAATTAAACTGGTTCTGTGGTTAATTGTCAGCAAATGTTTCAGATTTAAACATGAAGCTGATGAAATCAGAGAGAAACATTTGTCAAATGTTGGAGGCGATGGTGATTAAACGTCTTCCGTTTCCTCTCAGATGTATTTTAACTCCACCATCTCAGACAGCACCAAGCTGCTGAAGCCCGTGTTGGTGTTTGCATTCGCCATTGCGGCGGCATTGACGGGTCTGACACAGATCACTCAGCACCGCAGCCATCCCATTGACGTCTACGTGGGCTTCCTGATCGGAGCCTTCATCGCCGCCTACCTGGTGAGATAAACACCTGAACCATGTCCTTGCTTCTCTCTGAGTCTGTGCTGCCGATCAAACAGTCCAGCTGTCGTCACGGACAACTCTTTGTGTTTCTGTTGACGTGATGACTGCATCCGCACCAAGCAGAGAGCGATGGAGAGTCTCAGAGCAGCAGGAGAAAGAAAACCATCTGATCTTTATTTAACTGACATGTTGTAACTCAGCAGCAGAAACAGCCCACATCCTCCCTGTGACACAAAATCCTTCAAATAAAACTCAAAAACACAAAGATACAAAAATTTGCTAAACAACTAATTGTTAGCAGACTCCCCTGACCTAAGAACAAGACGGGACCATGACAGTGAAAGACCAAACTAAGTCTTTTTTAGTGTCACGGAGGAACAGCTGTGTTCAGTGTCTTTAAAGCAGCTCAGAACAGAAACAGTTAAAATCTGCTTCTGAAAATTCAGGTGTAAAAATATCTGAAGTGTCAAAGTCCAGTATGTCACCAGCTCCACAGACCGTTACATGTTCCTGTTCTTCCTCCTTCAAACTCTCTGACATGTTTTTTTATTTTTCCCTTCAGGCGTTTCACGCCGTGGCCAACTTCAAGTCCTCTGATGACATCACTCCTCCTCCGCCTCCCCCGCCTCCAAAAGAAGACCCTCTTCGGGCGCTGACAGACCGAGGACACAACTCGGTCTATAACAAGGGCCCCGCCTCCGCCTCAGAGAGTAACGATGAGATAGCGGCAGCTCCGGCCCCCATGGACCGGCTGGAGGGGCTAGGGCCCCTGCAGAGGGAGAAGGGCTCCATGGGGAGCCTGAAGAGGGCCAGCGTGGACGTGGAGCTGCTGGCTCCTCGCAGCCCCATGGGAAAGGAGACCATGCTGACCTTCAGTAACACGCTGCCGAGGGCTAGCATGAACGTTAACGGGGTGCTGGGGGCCAACGAGGGACCAGAGGACCCGGTTCAGTCTGTTCAGCCTGTCCAACCAGTGCAACCGGTGCAGCGGCGCCTGAAGGCCGTGCAGGTTCCCATGGACCCGATGCGGTCGCAGCAGCTCGTGTCAGAGTGGAAGCAGAAGTCGATGGAGATGAGAGGCCTGAGTGTCCGGGACGAGGTGGAGCGCGAAGCCAGCGAGGATGATTCTGAGGTGGGCTCTTTGGGGACCGATGACGGGGGGTCTCAGGCCCATATCTACCAACCCGCAGTGCAGTCTGGGAGGGCAGCCTCCAGTCACAACCCTACTCCACCTTCAGGGGGCGCCAAAGCTGTGGCAACTCCCCGACCGCCACAGATCCCTGAGGCAGGACCCCCACCAGTGTCCCCAAAGAGCGCCCTGACCCGGGCCAAGTGGCTTGCTATCCGAGAGAAGACAAGCGGGGAGGGTTCGGCCCGTGGTGCCACCAATCAGCCGCGACTCATGCAGGTCATCGCCATGTCAAAGCAGCAGGGCCTCCTCCCGTCCTCCTCCTCTGGGGAGAAGTCCTCCGAGACCACCTCCACCTGCTCTGGGACCTCCTCCACAGCTGACTCACCACACTACCGCCCACCCTCCGAGCAGCAGCGGGAAGGGTCGGGTATCATCACGGTGGACGCCCATGCCCCCCACCATCCTGTTGTCCAAGCCATGCCCCCCCCACAGGCCCCATCCCTCTCAGGTAATGGTAACCCCTGGGAGTGGGCAGGGGCCTCCAACGGGGGTGACCCACGAGACACCTACGACCTCAACAGCCTGAACCGAGGAGACTCGTCCGCCCGCGGCAGCAGCTTCCGGCCACATCGGTCTGCCTCGCCCTGCGCCACCATTGACCCCGACCTGGCCCCACCCCCACCCCACCCCCAGGTGGAGATGTCGGCGGACACTAAGCGGAGGGAGCTAGCCATGAGACGCAAGACAGCACTAGTTCTGTTGGATCGAGAGATTCGTAACCAGACTGAACAGGAGAACTATTATAAGAGTTTGCAGGGACGAAGATTCAAGGATTAGTCTCTTTTAAAATAAAAGCCTTATTTTAAAACTGGTCACTAACAGCACAGTTCCTGGACAGCAGTGAGGACCATGTTGCTATGCATTTCTTGGGCTAAATGTGATGGAAGGAAGGAGCTGCAAGAAATGAAAGTTTCCATCCAGCAGGGTCAGGCCTGATGCTCGGTGGCTCAACACTCCAGACAGTTCTCTTTCCATATTAAAGAGCTGCAAACAAATTCTGGTTATTATCACAGGAATGTGTGTTTTTCAGTCAGGATTTAGAGACGTCAAGGAACAGCACTGGTGAAAGTTACCAACAATCTTCTTCTCAAACAATGGACTCATCGATCTTAATGCTGCACCGGACTCTGACCATAAGATTTTATTCCAGATACTGGAACAGACCAGGCTCTGGAATAAAATCCATAGATGAAGCAGCCATCTGTCGACAGAACCAAACCACCATCCCTCCGACTGAGGGTGGAGCTGGGGGGAGGTTTGGTGTGAACACAGAAGTAGCAATAATAACGTTGTCCACAACTTCTGATTAAGTGACCAAAAGGAAGCACGTAGATGATAAAAATACTCGGCTTTGATGTAACCCCTCATCAACAGCTTCAGGGTATTGACCAACAGGTACCTCAGGTGCCAACTATGACCTGTTCTGTTGGTGCAGGTGGTGCAGTGGAGGGGAGGATTCAATCAGGACAAAATGCCAACGAACACGAAACTCTGATGGGTAACTGCTTCCTGTCCTCTGACTATTAAAATAAATCCACACAGTCCAGCAGAGAGTTTATCTGACTGATGGAGAGACAACTGTCCACAGTGTTGAGCCTCTGAACAGGAAGCTGGAGAGTTTCCATGGCAACTCATTCTGTGAATAATCTGAAGTCAAAGAGCACAGAGACGATTTTAAAGACTCATTCTGGAAGCACAAACATGCAACAAACCCGAAACCTACAGTGAAGCTCCCATGATAAGATTCTCCTGTTGTTTCCTCTGCGTTCACATCGACCATGACAGGTTCAGGAGCTGCGTTCAGACGGCGTGGAGAGCAAAGATAGTGAGGAGGGCTTGCAGGGTGAGGAGAGTGAGGAGGGCGTGGAGGGTAAGGAGAGTGAGGAAGGCGTGGAGGTGAGGAGTGAGGAGAGTGAGGAGAGTGAGGAGGGTGAGGAGCGTGGAGGGTGAGGAGTGAGGAGGGTGAGGAGAGTGAGGAGGGTGAGGAGGAGTGAGGAGGGTGAGGAGAGTGAGGAGGTGGAGGTGAGGAGGTGAGGAGGGTGAGGAGTGAGGAGGGCGTGGAGGGTGAGGAGGGTGAGGAGGGTGAGGAGAGTGAGGAGGGCGTGGAGGGTGAGGAGGGGGAGGTGAGGAGAGTGAGGAGGGCGTGGAGGGTGAGGAGAGTGAGGAGAGTGAGGAGGGCGTGGAGGGTGAGGAGAGTGAGGAGAGTGAGGAGGGCGTGGAGGGTGAGGAGAGTGAGGAGAGTGAGGAGGGCATGGTGGTGTGACGGCGTAGCAGCCATATGGAGGTTTTACACTGATTGTAAATTACCTGGACGAGTGTGTTGTTGCCTTTCTGTTGTGATGACTCAGTTGCTATAGTGATTCTCAGCATGTTGGCTTGTTTGTGTGCTGCTCTCTGATTGGTCGAAGCTGTGAGTGTTTGTGTGTGAATGTGTGTATTTATTAAGGACGGACCAACGTGAGATTAAATATTTATATAGATAATATTTAGGATTTAAAGATTCACTCCCTGATTCAGTTTCAGTGCCACAGGACGAGTCATTAACTGGTGAATACGAGTCAATAACTGGTGAATACGAGTCCCCCCCAGTCGCTGTCTGTGGCTCTGAAACCTGATCAAAGAGATAGTCTATAAATCTGATGTATTGATGAGCCAATCCTGAGTCTGTTCCTGTTGTTACTGTGTCTGTTGTTGCATGAGTCAGTTTGAGTTTAATGAGACAGACTTTTTTAATCCTGAGAACTAAACTGAAAAGACTCAACGTCTCCATCTGAATGTAAAAACATGAAGCTTCATTTATCTTCTGTACATTCTGTGACTGAAAATGTAAAAATCTGCTGCTATAAAGAGTCAATCGGTCTCAGACTGAAGGACGGACGCTGCATGCTCTGTGGTTGTCAGGGTGAAAGTTCAAATTAAAATTTGTTCTTCATCTCAAGTTTGTCCTGTTTCTGTTTGACTAAAAGTTTGAATTCAGTGTTTTGGAAACAACACTGAGGTTTTGTTTATTCTCTCAGTGTCTGTATCAGCTGATAAATAAAACCAGGGAACAAGAGAAGTCAACATTCAGCTTCACAGGTCAGAGTTAAACCTTCATCACATGTAAATAAACTGAATTACATCTTAAACCCTGAGGATGAACTGAAACCTGATAAATGTCCATGAAAACATTAAATGTGTTTAAGTCACAAGTTTATTCAGTTTTGGGTCTTTTACTCTGAAATCTCCTTTAATTTATTATTATCATCAGTTTAACTTTCAGATCAATTTTAACTTCAGATTAAATACGATTCTCCTCCTTTAAATTCTCTGTGATCTGATTCCTACCGCTTCTCCATTATCTTCAAAGGCGTCATTATGATGATGATGGTGATGATGATGAAGATGATGAAGGTCTGAGGATCAGCTCGTGGGCTGCAGCTGAGGAATGTAGTACTTAGCTTAGCTTACTTTATCTTAGCTTGGCTTCTCAGTTGCAGTTCAGCTGCTAAACAACTCCTCACCTGTCCTCACCTCACAGTCTGTGTTTATATATGCGACATTATCTGAGGTAAATCAACACAACTCATTTTAATGCTAATCAGCTAGCTCAAGCAGCTAACTCAGGTAGCTAACTCACCTAGACAATCCACGATAGCTGGACGGTAACGGGATGATAAACCTGCTTCAGTCACTTCAGCCCGTCACACACCTGACACACATTTGTCTGAGCCGCGAGCCTTTCCTCTCTTTCAGATTAAAAGCCTGATTCATTCTTTCGTCACAGTTTATTAATTTATTGAAGCCTCCCGGAGTTTCCGGTCTCGCGGGGCCTCTGGTTAAACTGACCAATTAGCGCTGAGAGATCAGAGTTGTGAGACGTTTAGGGGCAGCAGGACTGCAGGAAATTTCACCACCCCGTGTCCAGAGGACTCTCAGAGCAGATGACCTGAACCAGTTCACAGTCAGATCAATCCAGGTCTGAGAGTCCTGAGAGTCGTCACTGATCTGTGCGGAGCTGAAGGCCCAGGTGTAGAGCTGGGCTGTGTTCTAAACCGCATACTAACGTACTATTCATACTAAGTCTGACGTCAAAGCTAGCATGTAGTGTGTTCACACTGCATAGTACTGTATGTGAATTTTGTGTACGCGAGAAATGCCCGGATGTATACTAAATCAGCAAGAATTTCAGAGTATGCACCGTGAGCTTACTCGATATATTCAACCGCCCCACAATGCATTGCGTTCCGTCAGACTGCGTACAATGGCGGACCTTCTTATAAGCAATATATAAGAATAATAATAATAATAGTGATAATAATAACTGATTTTAATGAAAGAGACCTTTTTCTTTTTTTCTTACTTTCCCCCAGTCTTAGCAGTTCACATCACATTGATTTACTGGGAGCTAGCAATCTGACTGAAACTTGATGTGTGTTAATACTTCTGAGGGAAATCCAGAATTGATGTACATCTGGATAATGTACCGCAGACGACGAGGCGATCGCCTCTGTCGTCTCCCTGCTGTGAGTGACAGCAGGTGGCTGAGAGGCATAACTGAAGCCTCGGACCCAGGATAACGGCGGTAAACAAGGCAGGCCGGCCAGCGGCTCTCCCCAGAACTCCGAAAACTTCAGAGCAGATTTATAAACAGGAGTTTATAACACTAACTGAACATAAATTATAAATCTATATGGCAATATTGTTGCCTTAAAAAATCAATGTACTAAAAGGACAGAGAAACGATCAATAAACGTGAAAAATCTTTGCTTTAAATCGCCGCCAGTTGTTGCTGTTGCCGCCGGTGGTGTGAAATGCATTCTGGGATACTGGTAGTATGCTTCAGTGTGAACGGCCACCTACTTGAACGCTCATTTAGAAGGCAGTATACAGTATATGCTGTTTGAGTATGTAGTAGGCAGTACGTTAGTATGCGGTTTCGAACTCAGCCCAGGTGTGGAACTCGGTCGGGATCAGGTGAAGTGAAATCACCTGAGTGAACTGAACTCAGATCAGATGTTTGATTTCACTGTTCACACACACACACACACACACACACACACACACACACTGCTACTGCACCTTCACGTTCATTATCCAGTTTCCATGGTAACAGTGTTGATGCTGAGATACGAGCTCAGTCTGTTCTCACCTCTCACCACAGAAACAGCTAATTTCTGTTCTTATATTCAAACAGAAGCTGGGGGGGGGGGTGAACAGGTGACCTGACCTAAAGTGACATCACTGTAGAGACATTATTTTATTTATTTATCTAAAGTCATGAATTTGATCTGAAATCAATAAGAAACAAGACGTGATGTAAACATTTCACTGTTCAGCTGATTGAAGCTGCGCCCCCTGGTGGCCACAGGACAACACCACACACATACTCTGTATTTCTATACCTGTGAGGACCGTCAGTGATATAATCAACCCCCCCCCCACACACACACACACACACACAATCTGAGTCTGGTCCTGACCTGGACGTTAAAACCACTCTGACCCCTCAGACCACACGACCTCACTGTGAAGGTCTAAACTTGATCCTGGTCCTCACACACACACACACACACACTTCCTTTATTTCCTGGAGGCGATTCAGCAGCCGGCATGTTGCCATGGCAACAGAGGCCAGGAGGCTGAGAGTGTGGAGATTTATGACTAACAGCCTGGTGTGTGTGTGTATGTGTGTGTGTGTGTGTGTGTGTGTGTGTGTGTGTGTGTGTGTGTTTTATTTTGAAGGAGCTGGATCAGTATTCAAAGAGTCTGAGGATCAGAGGAACGATCTGATTGGACGACAACAGATTCCTGCATACAACAAACAGACACACAGACAGGCAGACAGACAGCGCCCTCTGCAGGGTGCAGAGGTCACCATATCCTGATAATCTATCAATCACTGAGACCAGAGACCAGGTCTAGACTCTGTGGACCAGACTTCTGTCAGAATTCAAGCATTATGGACATGACAGGAAGTGATGTCATGATGCTGATTTAAGGTGTTTACATGTTGTTAATGTTAACAGCTCGATAATAATCAATAATTAAACATCTTGTTAAGGAGCAGAAGGAGCTGCCATCTGTCCTCTGATCCAGACTGAGATGATCTGGAGTCCAGTCCATCTGGTCTCTGAGTTTCAGGGTTCAAAGAAAAAACAGGAGCAGGTTTCACTGAAGGAAGAGACACGCGAAACAGGTGTAAACAGGTGGAGACAGGTGGAGACAGGTGGAGGCAGGTGGAGACAGGTGGAGGCAGGTGGAGGCAGGTGTTTCTTCAGTGTGAAGGTCACTGACATTTTACAGATTCTTCCTGTGACTCCTAAAGGACTGAGACAGTTCCAGTCCTGGATCAGGTCACTGAGTCACATGACCGCTCACCTGTTCCAGGTAAACTCATCTGTGAGTCGTTTGTCTCTGCAGCAGCTGCAGCTAAGTTTGTGGATCATTGTTAAACACAGAAAGTTTAATTAATGTAGATATTTTAAATAATGTTCCTGTCTTTACTTCCTGTCAGAGCTCTGCAGGTTGTTGTGATGAAATCTGAACAAACACCAGGACAGAAAAATATTTTTTATTCTTTGCATCACTTTGACTTGATGTTAATTACAATCAGGTTAAAAATCATCAGAAACTGCTTCACTCATTTTAAATCTGTAAATCTATCTGAACGCAGCTGACTGGATGCCGAGAAGAACCAATCAGGAGCAACACATTCTGTCGGAGTGTTCCAGTTTCAAACCATTTCAAAGTCCCCCTGCAGGTCCTGGTCCTAGTCCCAGTCCCGCTGGTCTCACTGGTCCTCCTGGTTGGCAAACACTCCAGCCTCCCATCGCAAAGCTCGCTGGTTTTTATGTCGAATCACTCGAGTCGACTCAACAACCTGGAAACAGACAGAGAGACAAAGAGAGGAAGCAGATCATTTTCAGTGCGTCAGTAAAACGTTGAACTGTTCCTTTAAAGCAGTCGTACCTCGTTGTTGACGTCGTCGATCGGCTGGATTCCTGCGTACTGAAACACAAACAGAGTTCAGAGTGAAACCTCCCTCTGCTCAGAGACTCAATGTTTCTTATCAGCCAGACTCTTATTTTGGTGGGTTTGAGTAATAATCCTGTCAATTTCAAAACCTCCAAAATAAGAGCGTTGTTATTGACTCACTGCGCTCTCCTCCAGCTTCAGCTTCACTCGTCTGTCCTCAAAGTCCTGCAGCAGGGTCTCTGTTAGACCTCTGACAAGAGGGGGGGCCGACCGCACCCCTACAGGGGAGGAGAGGGAGGAGGAGGAGGGCAGGGGGGGTGGGAGGAGGGAGGGTGAGGACGGGGTGAGGGGGTCCAAGGCTGAGCAGTGATGAAGGAGATTGACGGCAGACGGACGAAGGGACGAGGGGAGGAGGAGGACAGACTGACGGGTTTGTCTGCAACACAGGGAGGAGGATACATCAGTGACATCATCAGTGACATCATGGCTGACAGTGACCTCAACTGGACTGAAGCTTTGACCTCTGACCTCTGTCACTGTGTCTTTAACAGAGACGTTGGGTTTTGTGTTTTGAGCTGTGGGGCCTGTCAGAGTCCAGATCAGGATCCAGACCTGACCTGTTGTGACATCATAGATCAGTTTGTTAAACTTGGCAGTCTGAGTGACCTCTGACCTGTGACCTTTGACCTCAGGTCCTTCAGCAGAAACTGACAGGATTTAAAGGACAAATTCACATTTTATTAACAGTCACATGAGCATGTTTCTGATGGAGACAAAGACCGGATTCACTCATTCACTCATTCATTCACTCATTCACTCACTCACTCATTCATTCATTCATTCATTCATTCACTCATTCTGTGTGAAATACATTCTGAACTCTGGAGTTAGTGAAGCTTTATCAGTTCATCAGGTGAAGTTTTTCAGCTTAGTGAGGAAACATGAAGAGTGAAATCTTAAGAATCTGATTGGTTCAAACTGATGAAGCTTCACTTTAAATAAAGTTCAGAATATAAAATAAAGTTCAGACTGAATGAATGAATGAATGAATGAGGGCTGTCTCCATCAGAAACATGTTCACATGTTCATAAGGACACATGACGTGTGAAATGTGAACCTGTCCTTTGGTTACAGCAGGTGGAGGTGATGACGTCAGCAGGTGAAAACAAATAGAAACATGATTTACTCTTGTCGTTAATTGATGGATCAACAGTCTTTGAGTCACATGGTTCAGCCTTCATGCAAACTAAATCAGGTCTTTGTGACTCTTCCTCTGACTGAGATCAGTGTCAATGAGTCACAGAGAAACGACCATTGAACGAGTGTTTATTTTCAGCTTTAACGAGCAGCTCAGTGACTGAAACGTCAGGAAACAGGTGTGACGTGATAAAGACCAGAAGATCAGACGACCCACGGTTTCTCACCAGACCTGAACCAACAACAACATCTGTCAGAGGGATTTCAGTTTTCATCTTACTCTATAAAAACTACGACAGAAGACGACCTGACGGCCGAGGAGCATGAACATGAATCCCTGGTTCATCCTCCAGCTGGACCTCGTCATCCCCACATTTCCTGTCTGTCCTTTAGAAACTATGATGAAATGTTTAGATTTATTTCTGTCTGTGGTTTCATGACTCTTCCAGTCCAAACCCTGAAACTTGTTAATCATCAGTCAAACTGCAGCTGAGCTCGCCCTGAACCTCCTGAAGCTGTTGGACTTTGGTCGTTCTCTCAGTTACTCATTGTCTCCACTTTATATGACACAACAGCATCTACACCAGAGTCCATTCAGGTTTTAGTCTCTTCAGGTTTTAGTCTCTTCAGGTTTTAATCCTCTGTCAGTGTGAAAAGTTGTTAAACTGGATCCTGACACAGGGTTTCTCTGACAGAGATCGCAGCTGGTCAGTTTTTAATCATCATATAAATCCAATCAATCACTTGGTCCCAAACACATTAACAAGTAATAAAATAAGATAAGATAATCCTTTATTAGTCCCACAATGGGGAAATTTACAATCAAATTACTCTGAAGCAGCTGACAGGGTGAACCTGGTCTGGGCTTCTGCAGGTCTGGGGTTGTGGGATAGTTTGGAGGGACTAGTAATCCAGCCCTAATCAGACAACGTACCTGTATTTGCAGGTGGGTAGGACTGACTGACGGCCATCTTGGTTGCTTTTTCCACCAGAGGAGCAGGAGAGGAGGACTGCTGATTGGTTCTCTCCCTGGACTCCCTCAGCTCCCTCAGCTCCTGCTCTCGTCTCAGAGCCTCCTTGATCTCCTTCTCGATGAAGTCTGGAGCTCCTTGTCCCATGGACTGCAGCCCGGTGGACTCCAGGTTTTCCCTCCAGGACCGAGGTGTTGGTGATGAGTGAGGGGAGGAGGAGCGGGACGATGAAGATGTCAGTAGATCCTTTCGAAAACCTCTTGAGTCCCGAGTGAAGGAGGAAGGAGCTGAACTCATCTGACTGATGGACAGCTCGATCTCCTCTGGGTGTCGATGAGGACAGCAGGGAGACGGGAAGACGTCAGTGTCTCCAGACTCCAGAGGTCTTTCCTCTGGCCCGCCGTCCTGTTGGTCAGACTTGATGTTGTCCAGCTGCTGTGGAGGATCTTGGTCAAATCGGATCCCACCCTGCTGCTGCGGCTCCTCCATCCTCTGGATCTCTCTCTGGATGACGAAGCTGACTCTGGTCTTTTCTTTGGTTCTGATGGGCGTTAGTGGCGACTGTAAACGTTTGGTTTTGATCTTGACAATCTCCACCTTGCCGTCATTGTGTTTCAGGCCCCGAGAGCGTCGCAGGTTCTCCTCGCGTTCCTGAACTAACCGGATCTCCCTTTCAATTGGGGTCTCATACACACTCATGGACTTGAAGCTCCTGTTCTTTTGTTGAGCATTGTCAGTGAACACACCGTCATCGCTGGTGTAGCCACCACCCATGTCCACCAACAGCTCCTCCAAGCCAGAGTCCAGGTCCTCAAACACACTGCTCTGCCTGCTCAGACTCTCCTCAGTCCGGCACACCATCACCTTCCTCTCTGGGTGGGTGTCACTTTCGCCTGATGGTTTGAACAGAGTTGTATCTTCTCTCTCCTCCACCCTGTCGAACGTCTCCACCCACCTCGACGGGGACACCAGCTGAGGATCTTCCTGCAGAGACGAGTTCAGGTGTGTTTTCAAGGACCTCAGAGGGTTGAGGACTGCCATCAGCCGGTCCTGCTCCATCTTCAGGAACTGTTGTCGAGCAGCACTGAAGTTGATCTGCTTGTTGTCAATGGTTCCAGGTTCAGGAGACCGGGGAGGTTCTGGACTGGAGCTGACTGGACTGTAGCTCACACTGAAACCTTCTATCATCCTGTTTGCAGACCTGTTCAGATCCAGATTCTCCAGAGTGCTCAGTTGATCTTTGAACGTTGGGTTCTTTGGTGCTTGGCTGCGGATGATTTCCTTACGAAGGTGTTTCTCCTCTTCCTCCCCGACCACTTTGATGCCGTTTGTTGGATTCACTTTGTACAGTGACTCGTCCTCTGAGAACAGACTCTCTGGCTTCCTGCTGCTGGTGTAGGTCTGTAGTTTGAATCCCTTTTCCTCCTTCAGGGTGGCCAGCTGAGCCTGTCGCTGTGGCGAGACCATCCAGGCTTCGTTCAGCTCAGCCTCTGGACTCGTCGGATCCTCCACAAATGAGTAGAAGCCACAGTGAGACCCGGTGCTGCTGCTGGGACTGCTGGGGCAGCTTGGGCTGCTGGGATGCCACTCATCACTGATGCTCCCTCTGTCCTGTGACACCGCGACCTGCCGGGCCTGAACCACCACGTCCTGGGACCCGTCACCAGGCTGAGAGGAGACAACCACAGACGAGTGGCTGCAGGTGATGGAGATGATGTTTGAGCTGAGATCTGGATCGTCCAGGTTGGGGGAGTCATCCGGGGTGGGGCCAGTGATGGTCCGCAGGTCTGAGGGCTGCAGGAGGGGGGACAAGGGCTTCAGCACCCACCTCTTCGGGGTGCTGCCCATGACTGGTGATGATGATGGTGCTGCAGGGGGAGTTACAGGGGGAGGTACAGGGGAGACAGTAGGGGGCGCTGTGGGGCAGACGGTAGAAGGAGGTTCTGATGGATGCAGACAACAAACAGAACTCAAGGTTTGAAAACTGTGAGGAGTCAGAACATCCGGATGATCGGCTGTAGAGAGTCTCTGAAACAACAACAGAGGACAGTTACTATGACAACAGCAGAGAGAATGAATTGGTTTTCCATTGAAACAGGTGGGTTACTATGGAAACAACAGTGAAGACAAGTGGGTTACTATGGAAACAGCAGCTTCAGGCTCTGAAGAATCTTTTCTGTTTCAGGTCTGGATAAAGTTGTTTAATCAATAAACTGGTTCAATGACAAGAGAATTGATTATTAGATTTTTTTCAAAGCATCATGGGATTCAGAGTCTTTCAGATCAAAACAGAATTAATATAATATCATTAATAAACTATGAATCTATTCCTTTAATCTCTAATTCTCAGCTAATCAATGGATGTGATCAACAGCTTCTGTGGCTTCAGTCTGAATTTAATGTGTCAAATTAACAAAACTGTTATATGTAAAATGAAATAAATAAAGATATAAAACAGAGAGAGTTTTAATATCTGAGCCGAGACGAATTTGTTGATTGTCGTTGTGTTTTATGGTTTTAGAGAAAATAAAAATGATTTCAGGGAAATGTGAGGAATGTCAATAAAGTTTATCAGTGTTGATCGATCAGTGATAACACAGTTTACAGCGTCGGTCGTAAAGACACCTCAGGTGACTGTTCAGATGGAAAAGGTTTGATCTTCCTGTGTTTTTCAGGTTCACATCTAAATTTATGTTTAAATAACATTTAAACAACAGATCAGTTTCAGTCTCTGCAATTTAATATTCATCAGATTAATCAGAAGGTCAGAGAGTTTTTAATCTGATCATAAAACAAAAATCTGACTCTGAACAAGGTCAAAGTTCAGATGATCACAGTAATAAACTCAGAGTTTAAACTGTTTCCTGGCTCAGGCTGAAGGTGTGGACTGAAGTTAGTTTCACTTCAGTCTGTTGGACGCTGATAAAACTGTCTGTCAGTCTGCTGATAAACACATCACACACACACACACACACACACGTCAGCTCCACCATCCCTGTGGGGATATCTCACTCTGAAATGATGCATTCACTGACCTCTGACCTATGACCTTCACCTGATTCTAACCTGAACCCTGAAACCAAGTCTGAACCTTCCAGCAGCAGCAGACCGACCTGTGGGGACCTCAGTGACACTGAGTCCTCATGGTCCCCACAAGGATGTAAAAACACCACACACACAGTAACAGACTGAACTTCAGGTCCAATGACTTTAACTGATGGGAGATCAGAGGTCAGAGGTCAGACACCTCCCTCCCACCCCGAGCCTGGACCAGGACCTGGAGAAACCTGGAACAGAAGGCCGTCTGCCTCCTCTGATTGGTCAGACATTTAACGACCTGTGATGTTTACTGCAGCGCCACCTTCAGGACAATCAGTTCAAATCAGCAGTGACAGGTTCACAGTCATAGGTACTTTACTCTGAGTACTTTAAATACTTCTACTCACAGACTGAGGGTCAGTGCAGGACTTTTACTTGTAATAGATTACAGTGTGGTATCTGGCCTTCTTTGTGTTCAGTTTGTCAGAGAGCAGCAGATTGATCGGTTTAAAACATACTGATTATTACTAAAATGTCTAAAATCTTCATTCAAGTTTTTATTTGACTGAACTTTGTGTTTCTACTTTTAAATTACAACATCAGTTTCCTCTGAGTTCAGTTTTATTCCTGTTTATAATCTGAAGGTTTTTACATTCACAGTCTGATTTATACATTTTATTCCTAAAAACACAACATTTTTATGTCTGTTAACGCTGATGAAAACAGATATTTAAAAATCTGTAAGACTGTAAAAATCTTTACACATCAACAACATGAAATAAGTTTTTATCAAATATTCAGATTTCTCTTCTGGATGTTTCTGTTGAATCAGAAAATGTTTCATTAAAATGTTAAGAATGAACCTGTGAAACAAAAACTAACTGTGTTAATGACAGAAACCAGAAATCAGAAGAGGTCAAACTGATGTTAAACTGAACAGAAAGACTCAAACATGTTGTTTCTTACCTTGGTCTCCTGTGAAGCTGCAGCACAAACTGAACAACAACTGACAAAGTTCACTGACTATCTGCTCATCTGAGGCTCCGCCCACCACTCACTGACACCCCACACACACACACTACAGTCGGTCACCTGCTGCCCCCTGCTGGTCTCACAGCAAATCTGCCAGGGGGAGGGCTCACCTTGGTTTCCAGGTCCAGACTGTGACAGAGGACCTGCCATGGAGGAGTGTACCTGAACATCCTGAACCTCTGCTGCTCTCAGCTGGATCAGACTGGTTCCTACTGGTTCTGGTCTGGATGATGATGATGATGATGATGATGATGTCACTCAGACCCTCAGCCAGCAGGAACCAATCACTATCAAGCCTGAGACACAGAGGAGCAGCTATGATGGAAATAAAACATTTACAGAAGTAATCAAGTACTTGAGTATTTTCATTTTCTGATACTTTTACTGCAGTACACAAAGAGATGTACTTTTACTGCAGTACACAGAGAGGTGACTGCAGTAAAAGTACAGCACCAGGTAATAATAATAATTATTAACACTGATTCAAGATTCAAGATTTTTATTGTCAATTATCTCTATGTGCAGGACATACAGAAAAAATCGAAAAAACATTTCAGTCTCTCACATAAAGTAGAATAAAAATAAAATATATAAAAACTTTTATTTATCTGACAGAGATTCTGTTCCTGAAGTAATGGAGTACATCTGACAGGACTACTAGTACTTTTACTACAGTACAGAGTACTTCCTGACATAAAGATAGAAAACTTTAACTCCTGATGTCGGAGATAACAGAGATAACAGAGATAATAGAGATGATAACAGATTCAATCTAAACACTGAGGTTTATAATAAACTCTCATTGGAAACACAGTAACTCAGACGATTCAGGTCTGATGATCTGTCTACTTCCTGTTTACATCAGCACACCTGCCCAGTGAACCTGAGTGGTCATGTGACCTGTGTTTTCAGGTGTGTTGGTGGGGACAGAACCGATGTCTATGAGAGAGATCAGGTTTGTCCTGGTTCACTGATCATTAATGACATGAACACAGATAGACTCAGAGAATCAAACCAGGTTAGAGTTGTGGTTCTTCCCCGTACGGCAGCATCTCCTCCTGAACCACAGCTTCACCTATGAAGTGGATCTGGATCAGCAGAGACCACCAATCTACAGCTCTACCTATCAGACCCACAGCCAGAGCTGCTGCTACACCTGAGACAAAACACCTCGGAGCTGACCCATGTCACCTCAGACCATCAGGTCTGTGGTCTCTCTCTGCAGTGTCTGCACCATCAGCCTGCCTCAGGTCCTGAGGCTCTGTCTCCTGGTCTCTGAAGAAGAACTGTCAGAAAGTCAGAAACATTAAATAATCGTTGTCAGGTCAAACTGTGTTTAACAGGAGTCTGTAACTGTAACTGTAATAGATTACCACCCTCTGTGTTACAGAAACATCCGAGACAGGAGTCTGTTGCTACGGTAACAGATGATGACTGATGTTGGACTGAGTGTGATTCACTGACCTGAGATCAGAGAGGATGAGTTTGACTCTGATCCTCAGACTGAGGACAGGAGGTCTCTGTCAGGTATTTGTAGCATCCCTGAATATCACGTTAACTTCGGTGTAACAGCTGGTTTCACTCACCTGATGACAGGTGATCTCAGATGTTTCCTCAGCTCCAACTCTTCACTCACGATGAGCAGAGCTGCACATCCACGCTCAGAACCGAGACACAGAGCCTGTTAGCATGCTCAGTTGTTAGCATGCTGACTGTGCACTTGCTAACTGTCAGCTCGCTAGCTGTTAGCTTGCTAACTGTCTGCTCGCTAGCTGTGAACTCGTTAAGTGTTAGCCTGCTGGCTGTTGCAGTGAGTCGGGCTTGTACCTTCAGCATTGTTACTCTGCCACCTACTGGCTTTCAGGACACACTACGTCAAACAAAGGTTTCATTTTGTTTTAACGAACATTTGAACAAAGCATCAGTTTGCGGCCTCACCTATAACTATTAACATCACCTCTTTTTAAACAGTAACTTCAACCTGGATCACGGTTAAGGTGAGGATACTGAGGTGACTTGGCTGCAGGCTAATGTTAGCAAGCAGTTACCTGGCTAACACCAATACCTGCTCAGCATCATCAAACTCAACATATCAACAACTGTTAATAACAGAAAAATGAATATTAAACACTCACAGTGAGACCGGTGGAGCTGAACCGTCCAGGGTCATTTCTTCTTCTTTGGTTTAAAGGCAAGTTGACAACCAGTGCATCAGGTGCATTAGCGCCACCTTCAGCTTCGCAGTGTGGATCGTAGGTTAAATCCTGATCAACTAAACAAAAATCTACCACTCATTTATTCATGTTTTAATAAAGGCAGCTCTAACTTCATGTATTGTCTTGAAAATGTAAAATTTAAATTTTAAATATGCACTTTCACATAATTTTAGGCCATTATTATTATTATTATTGTTATTATTATTATTGTATAAATATGTAGTAAGTCTGGATCAGATCACAAACACTTTAAAAGCTTGAAGATTAAACTTGTTAAAATTCACTGAGAATCAAAAACTTCTTACAAAAAATTGACAATAAATCAAATTCACCTTCACTGTAAAAATGGTTAAATGGTTAAAACAGGAGTAAATGTTTCTTTGCTGTAAATAACTCTTGTTTACAGAATCAACCTGTTTACTAACAGTTGTTTACTGTTGTTACTGTAGAAACACAGCTGTCAATCACTGTGGGAGTGTCCACAGTAACCAATCATATCACCTGACTGTGGGTGGTGGGTGGGGCTAACATACTCTTTACATTTCGTGACATCATCGATCGTAACTTTATCAAACTGATTTATAAATTCATCCAACAGCTGATCACCAATCAGCTGATCACACACAGGTAGGTGGGTGATGTCACGATGATGTCACACAGGTAAGAACAAACAGAGACAAATTTAACATGGACTCACCTGCAGGTTCAACTCCGCCAGCTGATGGAGGACTGATCCACACAGACTAAGGGTGTGTTACTGTGTGTTACAGTATGTGTGTGTGTGTGTGTGTGTGTGTGTGTGTGTGTGTTGCTGAGCAGTAGAACATTTCAGGAATGCTGCTGACCAACAGAAACACACAATGACTGACCACACCCACACACATTAACACACTCTCTCTCACACACAGTAACACACTCACACTCACACACACACACACACACACACACACAGTAACACACTCACACACACTCACACACACACACACACACTCACACACACACAGTAACACACTCACACACACTCACACACTCACACACACACAGTAACACACACACACAGTACACACAGTAACACACACACACAGTAACACACAGTCACACTCACACACACACAGTAACACACTCACAGACTCACACACACACACAGTAACACACACACACACACTGATGTTTAACAGTCTGGAGTTTTCAGGTTTAAAAACATCAGGATCAGTTTATTAAAGTGTTGGAAAGTAACTGAGTACAGTTACTCCAGTACTGTAGTACTCAGGTATCAATTTTGAGTATGTCCATTTCCTGTTACTTTATCTCAGAGGAAGTACTTTTACTGCAGTTACTCTACACATGTAACATGAACTGTCAATGATCAATCTATCAATGATCAATCGATCAGTTAAAGATCAGAACGTGGCTCAGTGGTGATGAGGTCGTTGTTGTTTTATTTTATTCTTTTGTTTTTATTTAGATTTTGTGGAAACTATAAGTATGACAGATAATGTAATCGAGTATTTTAATACTCCTGTACTGATACTTTTACTTCAGTAAAGTTTCTGTTTCAGGACATGAAGCAGCAGCAGCTGTTGTTGTTGTTATCTCCTGCAGGAAGCGACACTGAGCTGCAGGCAGCTGGTTACCGTGACAACGGGAGCAGGCTGCCAGACATCCCAGCTCTATACAGGAGGAGGAGGGGGGAGGAGGGTGAGTGTGTGCCTGTGCAGCCACAGATGAACAGAAACTCAGACTGAAGTTCACATAAAATAAACCTGAGAGTTTCTTAGCTTCTGTTGTTGAACCTGTTTTAACGTCAGTGACTGAAGCTGTGTTGATGTTGTTGGTCTGTGTGTTACAGTCTGAAACAGGAAGTGATTTATAAGGACGTTTAGTTGGTGTGAAGCTGCTGAGATCTGCAGGGCTCCTGTGAAAAGGTCAAAGGTCACAGACTCAGTGTGAGGATTTAAAGACACAGAGGACGGAGTGAGTCTCAGACCAGGATCAGAGATCAGACGCTTTTTATTGATAAAGCAGCTGATGATTGATCAGGATCAATGAGCTGAATCTTTAATGTTTTACTGATCAATATGTTTAAACCTCACGTGTCTGAGATGGATCAGGACCAACCGAGCTGGATCAGAGGATCTGATGTTTCAGATGAAGTCCTTCATCAGAGGAAGAGGAGCAGCAGTAACAACAGGTCAGTCCTCCTTCAGGTCAGTCCTCAGTCAGGTCAGTCCTCCTTCAGGTCAGTCCTCAGTCAGGTCAGTCCTCCTTCAGGTCAGTCCTCAGTCAGGTCAGTCCTCCTTCAGGTCAGTCCTCCTTCAGGTCAGTCCTTCTTCAGGTCAGTCCTCAGTCAGTCCTCCTTCAGGTCAGTCCTCAGTCAGGTCAGTCCTCCTTCAGGTCAGTCCTCTTCAGGTCAGTCCAACTACAGGTCCACAGGTCCACTCGTCATCTGCTTTAGCTCCATCATCAGGACCATGTGTCTCTTCTCTCAGATCAGCTGATTCTCTCTTGTTGTTCGGTCGGCCATCTTTGTTGGGTCCAGATCACTTCAGATCTGTTGATGAAGACATGAAGTCACGTGAACCTGATGTGAGTCTGTCTCTGACGACTCCTCACTGATTCACTAAAACTAAACAGAAGCTGATTCATCTGATCGACTGAGTGAATCACTGAGCTGATGATAAGTCAGATGTTTTACCGAGCAGAGTTGGTTTGTTGCTGAATCACGACCTGTCGGCTCCGAGAGACGAGTCAGACGAATAAATAATGAGCTGTATTGGATTTTTGATGGCGTCCGGTCAGAAAATGGACTCACTCAGAGAGTTTGTCTTCCTCTCTGCTGCACACTCTTCAGCTACTGTCTGACTGTGATGATGTTCTCCTCAGGATGAACTGTAGTAACCCTGAAGACAGTGCCACCATCAGGTCATATAAAGCTCTGAACAGCCGATAGATCAAAGTGTTTTACTGTAGAGTAACTGCAAGTATTTCTGCACCAGAGAGTGAATGTAATCAGATTACTTCAGAAAACATCCACCCCACCCCCATCCATGCAGCTGAGCTCTCTACAGTAAAATACTTCAGGTTTATATGTTAGCATAGAGAACAGGAATCACATTGCATTCTGGATAGTCATCGTCATATTGTTGTTCACACAGAACCAAAACACAGACGGACGACAGGTAACCAGGATGAAGACGTTAAATCAAAAGATACCGAACGGAGAGAAACTGAACTCAGCAGTGACGTGGTCGTATTTCTGCAACAGCGACTGTGAAAGTGTCAGTTAGCATTAGGCTAATGTTAGCCATTCACATGTCGAACAAGATGAAAAAAATGTCAGGGAACGTGAGCGTCGACCGATAGCTCCTCAAAATTATTAATGGGGTCCAGTTATCTTTATTTACTCCTCATTTAGTTTCTCTGGTAATAGATTACATTTTTACATCTCATTGACTTTGGTTTGCCCAAAACAAAAGAATTTCCTCTGAGCCTGGACTGGACTGGACTGGACTAACTGGTGGAGGGAGGTGTCTGACTGTAGATGACATGTTTGCAGCTGAAACAGGTTTTAATCCACAGTATTTTCAACCGATGACGTGATGGAGATGATGGAGATGGAGGTGATGGAGTCTGTGATGTGCGTCTTCAAACAGAAATACAGGATCAGGTTGTTGTCAGTGAGTCAATCTGTTGCTCAGGTGCCTTTATTTTCTCTGTTATAAAAGAGTTTTCACTGAAACTCTAATAAATACAAGTCTACAGTTAATGCACTTGTTTATATGAGGGAGAGAGAGAGAGAGAGAGAGAGAGAGCAGGTTAATCATACACATCTCACCTCTGCTAATGCTAATGCTAATGCTAATGCTAGTCAGGCGCATCATGTGTCACAACATGAAACACAAAGGAGTACAAAAGTAAAAAGGCTTCAAGAAAATAGAAAAAGTAAAGAGAGGTTTTATAAAACAGATGAGAATGAAGCAACAAGAACAGGAAGTGATGTCATGTTGTTAGAGGTGGGGTTTAGGGGAGTGGGTGGAGTTTAGTTCATGTCGTTTTTTGTCCTGGAAAGTCTCCTTATGACTGTATAACATGAAGCAGCGCCCCCCGCAGGATCACATGATGCTGCAGCACTTACACGGCTGCTTCTCCTTCTTTATCTGCACCACTCCTCCCTTCACCTCCCCCGCCGTCTCCCCTGCTGTCGCCCCCGCCGTCTCCCCGTTACTTGCCGGCATTGCCACTGGAGGTTTGGTGGTCGGTGGTGGGTCAACGGAGGCGGGAGGAGGCGGCGCTGCCGTCTGGGCTCTACCGCTGGCCTCCTCTTTCACTCCTCCCTCTGGCGAGGTCTTGCCATTGGCATCGTCGATGTGGACCAGCTCGGCCTGTCACTGTCCCCTGCAGCCCCAGAACCTTCTTGGTCTCCGCCTCGTCCTCCACACTCTGGTATCCCATAAACACCATGGTGACCGGGTTCTCGGCACTGGCCTCGTCCACGCTTGGCTCACCGCGAGGTTTGGCCTCCAGCCCCGTGATCTCAACCAGGGGCCGCGGTGGCTCGGGCCCCATCTCCTCCTGGAACTCTGCCGTCGGGAGCGAGGTGACCGTGGCAACGGTCTGCGACATCATTGAAGCCTCGTCGGCTTTCTGGATGAGCTCCTCGACCTCAGAGGAGCTGAGCAGGTGGACGCCATCCTCACCGTTCATCTCGTGGACCACTGAGAGACAGAAACAGGACCAGGATCAGAGTCCGGATCGGGACACCAGGCTTTTACATCACAGCTGACGGACCAATAGAAACAGATGATTCTCCTGCTTCATTTTCAAACTGAAACTCAGTCTGGCAGCGTGCTGCGTTCCAGTTCCTCTCAGAAATCTGAATTTCTGAGTTCCTAGTCAGATGTTTGAACCTGAACACTCCCCTGAAGTCATAGTAACCCCTCCACCATCCCTGGCATAAGAATTCAAGATGGCTTCTCCTCACATCAAACACTGAAGACTGCTAATGTTACTGTTTATATCAGGCTTAGGGTTAGTTATTAGCTGCTGCTGCTAATGACGACTCGTCTGAGATACATTTAAATCAATTCACGTTCTGGAGGAGACGTCCGACTTTGAGTAAAAGGAACACAGCAGCAGATCTGAGGACTCTGATTGGCTGATGTCAGAGGTGATGTCACAGGGTACTGCAGTCCACTGTGACATCACTGTGGTTACAGGGGGAGGGTTGGTCATGCTGAGTCAGGTTTTACTTTAGGAGAAGTCATTCTGCAAACAACAATAACAACAAACTGTTTTTATGTCACAGCTGTGTTTTACCGACGGGTAACTTCTCGTAAAGCCAGCTCTGCTCCTGTTTGTTTGTTTGTTCGTTTACTTGCTGATGTCACCTTTTCGTTCGTCCTCGTAAACTTTGACACCTTGGTGAGAGAGGTCAACAGGAAGTGTGGTGTTAGTGGACAGGACCCGGGTTTCCCCCGTCAGCCTGTCGCGCTCTACTTTAATCTCCACCGAGTACATCGCTGTCAGAGGAGGGGAGGGTGGGTTAGAGGGGGGGTCACACAGGGTCAACAACAACAACAACAACAAACAAACAGAAACACAAAGAAACACACAGAAACACAGATGCCTCTGACTTAAAAACACAAAGATGGAGACAATAAAACGGAAACACTCAGACACTCAGAGACACAGAGAGACAGACACAGACAGAGAGAGAGAGAGAGAGAGAGAGAGAGAGAGAGAGAGACAGAGAGACAGACACAGACAGACAGAGAGAGAGAGAGAGAGAGAGAGAGAGAGAGAGAGAGACAGAGACAGTTGTTAATGAAAAAAACAGACACTGAACTCTTCACCTCTGACCTCTGACCTCCTGTGTTCTGTCTAAGACCAGGACTCTGGACTCGGCCTGTACTGAAATATAACTGATATATAACCTCTGTCCTGTTACTGTTTCTGCAGCGGACTCATCTGAACCGGGACTCAGAGTTTACTGAGCTTCACTGGATTAAACCAGGTTGGACCAGGATCTGGTTCCTCAGTAGAAGTTAGAACTGAACTGACACCGGGACCTGTTCAGACCTGGACCTGGTCCTCTCTGACTCACCTTTCTTCATCTCCTCCGTTGCGTCTCTCGGTTTGTTCATTCGAGGACTTTTGTGAACTTTGACCTCTGCAAAGGCTCATGGGAAAAAAGGAGGCGGGTACAGAGACAGAGTAAAGCCTGAAGCTCAGAGAGTGAGGTCATCACAACACTACTCAGCACACTGTAATCTGATTACTGTAATCTGACAACAGCTAACAGGACTAATGCAGTCTAATTACTGAACCATGATAACAGTAATCTGATTACAGTTACAGTAGAGTCCAGTAGAGTCCAGTAGAGTCTCACCTTGGACCACCAGACCTGATGGTGCAGCTCTGTCCTGGTGATGGACACTGTGACCTTTGACCTCGACGGCTGATCAGAGAGACATGGTGAAAGAACAAACAACAATGACACAAAAACAAACAGAGAAGAAGAAATGTACCTGTAACTGGTCCTGATGACACCTGGAGGGAGAGACAGAGACAGGAAGTTCAACTTCACAATAAAAGTCACTGCAGATCCACAGGAAAATCAGACTGGTCGTGTAGAGATACAGTAATCTGACTACTGTAATCTGACTACAATAATTTGATCATTGTAATCTGGCTACTGTAATCTGATCATTGCAATCTGATTACTGTAATCTGACTACAATTACACAACAGAGTGCAGTGTGTGTGTGTGTGTGTGCTCACTGTGGTGTGTGTTATGGTCTGGCACACAGCTCCAGTTTCCAGACTGACCAGCTCCTTCTCCAACCTGCAACACACAGATCAGATTAGACCTGTTGGTGGTCTCCTCCAGGTTCCTGGTCTTACATTAGACCAGATTAAATCAGACCAGATTAAATCATATTAGACCTGTTGATAGTCTCCTCCAGGTTCCTGGTCTTGGCCTCATCCTGGTCCAGTTGTCTCTTGACTTCATCCTGGTCTGGTCCAGCAGCTCCATCCAGCAGCCAGCGCTCCCTCAGAGCCTTTGACTGAGGAGACAGGAAACTGTTTCTATAATCAATAATCAATACTGTGACCAGTCATGGAAGCCTGTGGCTGCCAAGATCATTTTCTGTTTTGTAAACAGGATGAAAAATAGATCCTTGGAACAAGAGATGAAAATTAAACTGATGATTTGTTTTCTTCAAAGTCAGAATGATTTTAATTGATCTGAACGATGTCCTGATTCAAGCTCATTAATAAAATATAAGTAAAATGGAGTCTTGTTTGTCATTTTCATTGACTTTAAAGTTGTTTAGTTTCATTAGAAGAGTTTAAACTCAGATGTCTTCAGGTTTGTTACAGCAGATAAAGTTAAAAAAAATTAATTTAGTTCAGCTCTGATATTAAACCTGAAGCCGACATGTTTCTGTCTGAATGCGTCATGTGATCAAACAGCTGTGTTAAAAATACTCTACAGTTAACTATAGTTATTTTGAATCAGCGGCGGTCAGTCTGAGTCTGAGAGGAGTCTCAGCGTTTCTGTCGTTCCTGCGTTCAGAGCAGCTGATCTGAGAACAGCTGCAGATTAAAAATACCTGCAGCAGATCTCAGATCAGCTGCTCAGGGTCAACACACCTCTCGATCTACGCTGTAAAAATAACTAAACGCTGTAAATAATTACCCTTGTTCACTTTGAACAATACACTGAGGAGACACAGGAAAACACTCTGAATGAACTGGTTCATAATTTTATTTCATCATAAACACTTTAGTTTTAGTTTTATTGTTAACCCTGTATTTGGTCTGTCTGTCTGTCTGTCTGTCTGTCTGTCTGTCTGACCTTCAGGTGCTGCAGAGCTCTCCTGTCGTCCTCCAGCTGACGTCTCTTGTTCTCGATCTCCGTCTGCCACTTCCTCTTCTCCTGAGGCATGATGGGAAACGCAGTCAGACACACAGAGACAGTTAATGAAGGTTTCATCACTCTGACACTTTCACCTGTTTCACTTCAAATCATTTTACTCTTCATCTGATATCAGCTGCTTTCACTGCTTCAACTGTAACTGAAGATCAGGCACAGAGTCCTGCAGGACCGATCCTCAAACCAGGAAGTCAGTTAGCATGTTAGCATGTTAGCATCTTCCTGTTGTCAGTGTGTTTCTGGTTAAATGTCTGAAATAAGGTCTGTGGTTTTAACACAAGCTCAAGACATTTTCAGGTTTTATTCTCCAACATAAAATGGGTCAGTAAATCCCCCACTCCTGATGTTTGAAGCTTTTACGTGTCTTAAAAAAGGCGGTTGCTAACGAGTGTCTAAATGAGACTACAGAGGTTGTCGGGGACGTTAACATGAAAACCCATCTACTCACCAGTCCACCTTTACAGCCTCGTTGTGTTTCTACTCACGCTCTTTCAAACTCTCACTAACTTTCTAAGAAGAAAGGCTTTTGTAGAAGAGCTCAGAGCTAAATGAAATGACCAGTTGGAAGCTTAGTGGTGGAGACGTTGACGTCATGTGACCGTGGTGTAGTTGGTTTATAGCCTAACATTAGCTTCTTACTTCAAACATCAGAACAGTGGTGTTCATCTGTGAAGATGATCTGATCAACTAAACCTGAAGGATCAGAAACTTTAGCTGCTCACAGTTGATTTTCTGGAATAATCCAAAACCAGGCTGATGCTAACTTCAGGGCTGGACACAGAAACACAGAGTTTCACTGAGACAGAGCTGAGGTCTGAGAAACAGCAGGACGATCGAGTTACACAGAAAGAGAGAGAGTGTGCGTGTGGATCAATAAGTGCATTAGTGCAGAGCAGTGATACAGACCTCAGATCAGCTCAGAGGAGGAGGTTTAAAATGTCTGCTGCTGTCTGAGGTGTGTGTGTGTTGGTGGTGTGTTCACTGACAGTCTGTAAAGTGGACTCACTGAGATGAGCTGCAGACGATCCTGGTGACAGAGAACCTGACCCACCCTGAGAGAGAAACACAGAGACGTTAGGAGACATTTTACACTGAATGTGAACAACAACCTCAGGATCATGGTCTGAATCTGGATCTGAATCTGGCAGAGAGGCGGTGCTCATGTCTCCAGTTATAGACAGACAGTGTCTTCAGGTCTCTGGTGTTTCATGGACCTGGTCTTTGTTGACGATCACCTGAGGACTCGTTCATTAAACAAAGTGAAGATTTATTTTCTGATCTTTATTCTGAACCAGCAGGACCTGAGGACCCGGTTCTGGTTTAGAGTGGTCTGTGGGGTCCTCTGAGTCCAGGTGGTCTGGGTGTAGTTTGCAAATGACACAGTAATGAAAACTGTCTCTGCCTCTGAACCTGGACTCTATGGTCTGGACTATGTGGATGTGGACTCTGAATGTTTGAGTCACTGCTGTTGATCTGCAGCCTGACTGTCACATGACCGTTAGCCATTAGCCAGTTAGCTCTCTGCCACTGAGACTCCTTTGTTTTGACTGAGAGTCAGTGAACTGTCCCATCAGCAGCTGAACTGATCCAGAGCCAGATCAGAGGAGACTAACTGACTTCCTGTTCACCTGTCCAGGTGTGTTTGATTTTTCCTCTGATTTATTTTTAATTACTTCTGTTCAGGCAGTTTAATTTAAAAACTTTATTGATCTGATAAATCAATAATCAATAAGATCTCAGATATTGAACTGCTCCACTGTTGATGTTGCTGTTGTTGTTGTTATTGTTGTTGTTAAACAGTGAATCAGTGAAAGTGCTGAGCTGCTGCTGTCGTCTCCATGGAAACCACAGAGAACAACAGAGACTCTGAGGGAGAAACTTTACACAACAACTACACAACAGCAGCCTCAGCAGAACCAGGTCTGAAGGATCCTCCTGGACTCACTGAGACCAGTTCAAACTGTCAGAATCTCTATCGGCTGACAGGACGTTCACTGGACTACAAACTCCACCACAGACAAGAACAGACCAGTTTAGTCCAGGTTCCATCAGTGTGTGTCAGATGATCTGATTCTGATTGATCAGTTATTGATAATAAAGTTTAATCTTCATCATCAGGGTTAAACTAAACTTTAATCTGAAAAACTGGATCAGACTCACAGAGGACTGATGTGGACTGATGTGGTTTGATAAAACAGGTTAAAGAAACCAGCAGCCTGATTAGATTGTGGACATGTCATTGATTTAAAGGTGAGCTGATTGATCGGTGAAAGGCTGATCAATAACAGACATGTCTCCTTCACACTGACACCCCCCCACCCAGACTCCACCCTGCTGCCGCAGCTCCGTCAGTCTCACACTGACACACAAAACAAACACACAGGAAGCGAAACACACCGACCTTCAAAATAAAACCACTGGATTTTAGAAGGGAGGAGTCGTTACAGAGACCTGAGACCTGAGAGACCTAAGACCAGAGACACCTGAGACCTGAGAGACCTGAGAGACCTGAGACCAGAGACCAGAGACCAGAGAGAAGAGAGCGGAGACATGAGACCAGAGAAAACAGGTTCAGATCTGTAAATATGAAAACAGCCTGAACCTGATCAATCAACCTGATCAACTTAACCTGACGTAACTAACCAGTGTTAAACTGTCTCTTAAACTGAAATTAATAAAAACTGAAGATTTAGAAATTAAACCTGTAATAAACTGGATTATTGAAATTGGATCTGATCGATTATTGGGATCAATACATTTAAACTGATATGTTTATAAAACTGATCCAGAGTCTGATGCTTTTATTTTGAAGGGGGCGACCGGAAGTAGTGTCACCCTCACAGATCAGCTTGACGGCAGCTATTGATCACAAATCAATCATTGAGGCCAGAAAACTGATCGATATGTAATTATAGAGGCTCGCGTTGCTCAGTGATGCGGGACCAGGTCAGTCCGGTCTACTTCCGCAGAGAAAAGTAGATCCCACAGTGTGTTTATCACTCCGCTCTGATTTAACGGGATTTAACCCTTTGTTTTCCCGCCGCAGTGAAACTCACTGACACCCCCCCCCCCTCCCCCCGCCCCTCCACGGACCCGGTCTGTCTGGTCCGGAATCTGAGGGGGGTCTGAGGGTCTGAGGGTCCGGGATGAGTTTTTTGGCGCAGTTAGAGCGCAGGTTCCCGCCGCTGACTCAGCGGTCTGACGGACTGATGCCGCACAATGACGACACACCGGACACTGGACACAGCTTACGTCACAAACACCGAGAAAAATAAACCAGAGAAGAAGAAAAGAAAGATGTTAAAGAGAACAAGAAATAAAAAGTGTACTCACTCCATGTCTGAGCTGAGATCAGTCCGCTACAGTCCGAATCATCTGATCCACATCCAGGATCCAGGAGGGGACAGAGAGACCCGCCCACCGGGGTGGTGGTGGTGCTGGGGGTGGGGGGGTGGGGGTGAAGGAGAGGAGGGGAGGGGAGAGGAAAGAGGGCAAGACAGGAGAGAAGGAAATAGAAAGACAAGAAGAGAGGAATCAAGAGAGGAGGGAAGGAAACAAGAGAAGGAAGCAAGAGAGGAGAAAACAAGAGAGCAGGGAAGGAAACAAGAGAAGGAAACAAGAGAACAAGGAAGGAAACAAGAGAAGGAAGCAAGAGAGGAGGAAACAGGAAAGGAGGAAACTTGAGGAAACATTAAATTTGACATTTTTTAAATAAAGTTGTGATTTTGTGAGAAACTTTTCAGAAAATGAAAATACATTAAATAAAGTTAAAGTTTGAATATTGATTTCCTACAGATTCATTTTGATTAGACTCTCTATATTTACAATATCAATGTAAAAATGTAGGAAGATATTGACCAGTGATCGGCCTGATCAGAGTTGTGTTTGTACAGAGAGTCCAGCAGAGGGCGACGTTACACTGCAGCTGAATCCACCTGTAACAGAAAACAACCTGCAGACGTAAACAACAACGACAAATAATAAATACCAATAATGAAACCTGAAGCTGAAGAAATAGCAGAACTGATGAAATAAAAGATTTCAGATTCAACTGTTAGAAACATTTACTCTGTTCCTCACTGTCAGTGTCTGCAGCTTCAGACCTGAACTCAGACCTGAACTCACAGGAGAGGAGGTGTGAGGAGAGGAGGAGCTCTCAGAACGAGATGAGTCTTCACAGGTTGTTGAAGACAGAGAGAGACGCTCCTGCTCTGATCAGGGAACCACAGATCAGAACAGTCTGGACTGAGAACAGCTTGTGGTCAGGGACAGGAGACAGGTGAGACCTGAGACCGAGACAGGTGAGACCTGAGACAGGTGAGACGTGGAGTCATTAAACTGATGATTCTCTGTAAAACTTTTGATTCTTTATTTCTTTGGTTGCTGAAGAGTTTTTAGTTCTGTGATGATGAAACATTTCTGATTGTGAAGTTAAATCTTTGTTCAGACTCAAGTTAAAATATCAAAGCTGTGAACCACTGAATCAACTCATTCTGTCATTTTGAATCTTTTAAACAAAGGTACGTCTGAATGTTTGAACAGAAGCAAACACGATTTTCAGAATAAAACACACTGAAGACACACTGTTTAAGGGCTACTTTTATTTTGAAAGAATCATTAAAATTAGTGTTTCAGTACACAAATTTCCTGTGTGTGTGTGTGTGTGTGTGTGTGTGTGTGTGGTGGTGGTGGTGGTGGGGGGGGGATATCAAAATAAATCACATTTCTGAGTTTTATAGTTTTATGGCTTTAATTCGTCTGATTGTAACTGAAGTTTCTGAAATATTAATGATAAACTTAGAACTTCATGAAAATAACATCATAATTTATTTTTTATTTTCATAATTAGATTATTAAGTATTTTAACATGTGACTTTAACTTTACACAAAACTATAAAAAGGTCAAAATATCTAAAGCAATAAAATTAAGTGTAAAAAAATGTTTTTTTAACCAGAAACAGTTATACGTTTTAATTTCAACTTTTCTCATTCATCTTAAAATATGATGATTTAATCTTCTGAATTATGACGTAATTTAAATAAAATTTCAACTTTTATCTCTAAATATTTCAACATTTAATTTATTTTGTGGCTCAAACAGAAACAAACTCAGGACGTGTTGTTAATAAAAACTGTGGTCTGGTCCTTTAACAGTCACTTACAGTACTGTATAATAAAAACGTCCTGATGTTTATTTAACAGAGAAAATAATGAAAGTAAACTAAACTCCCTGAACTCTGATGGTTTTTCTAAAGATTCACTGATTGATGAACCTCAGGTAGATTTTATTTTTATAAAACTGGACGTGAATTAATGTGAAACAACAAGATAAATATTTTTAAAGGTTAAATTTAGCTGATAAATGATGATGAACTCGTACCAAAGTTCAAACCGCAGATGTGAATTTGAGGACAAATTGTAAAAAGTAAAATTGAAAATAAATAAATAAGTTAAATTGAAATGTGTTTTTTGATTTTTCTGACAGGCAGAACAAAAAATAAAAGGACGGTCAAGTTTTATCTTCATGGTTTCAGTCGTTTCTACATTTTAAACAAAAGGAAAAAAAAGGAACGTTCTGAATGGATACTGATCATCAATATATTGATTTCCCCTCAGAGTCGATCTGAACTGTCCAATGAGAGAGCTCCAAACTGTATCGCCGGGCAGGTAACTGCGGGGCGACACTACAGGTTGATCTCTGTAGAACTCTGTAGAAGAGAGTAGAGTTCTAACAGCTGAGGCTCATGGGTAATGTAGTTCAGAGATCAAACTGAGAGGAAACCTGAGTCTGCTGCTGTGTTTCTTAGACTGAGTCAAAATAAAAACTACGTTTCTCAACAAAGAACAAAGTGGAAATGTTTTTCTATCAGTGATTCTCCTTCACTACAAACAGGTGACACTTTAGATCAGGTCTGAAATCTGTGCAGCATGCAGTTGTGTTTCAACCTTCACTCAATAAAACTGATCAATAAGCTAATTATAGGAGGAGACAACATGTGGTTCCGTCTTCATTTAAACAGATTAATGTGAGATTATAATTCTACAGTCGTTTCTGTCTGTTGGATCAGAAAACACCTGAACTCACCTCAACAACATAATATTCACTAACAGAGACATTTCATTAGCCATTATTCATCTCACAATTACAAGAATCTAGTAATTATACGATAAATAGCCTGTGACGATGAAATAAAGGTTGCATAATTACGAGACAAAGACCGAGTCCCAGCAAGGTAAAGACAGAATAATGACAAGATAAAATCACTTCACTACGAAGAAACCTGTGTAATCTCAAAGAAAAGTCTTGTAAATACAAGATAAAGATACTTACCAGCAACAGATTGCATAATTACGGGATAGATCGTATAATCATGAGATAGATCGCATAATCATGACATAAAACTGAATTACAAGATAAATCTCTAAAGTGAGAGAAAGTTTGCGTAAATATGATACAAAGTTAAAATAAATTTGGGATAAAGATCATGTAATCATAGGATAAATCTTGCATAATTACGAAATAACGATACTGTAATTGCGAGATATAGTGTAAATCTGAGATAACGACCACATAATTACGAGATAAATCACAAAATAGAGCTTTTGTAATTATGAGTTTTCCAACTGTGGGATAAAGGGATATTGTTATCGAGACATAAATGTCTTTAAACTATGACATACAAATCTCTTTATTGCAAGGTCTCCTCTTGTTATCATGAAAATCGTAAACTCTAAAATCTAAATTATACTTCCTTATGGACACACGGGTTGTTTCTGGTCCGCGGACTCATACGAGCAGCTCACGTCCTTGTAAAGTAGATTTGGACTAAGCTCAGGCATAAAAACTGAATAAAAACCTAAAATTAAAAATGTTCCCATTGAAAACACCTCCGCTGCCAGTTACAGCCGGGTAAAAACGTATTTTGTATTTTCAGTTGAATGATCCAAAATCAAATTTTAAAAAGATGAATCTTTATCTCTGTGCTTTCTCTCAGTGAATATTTCTGTTTAAATGTTCTGTGCTTGTTTTTTATTTTTAGTTTCCTTTTCGGTTGTTTATTTTGTTCCAGCCTTGCTCTAGTGGTCCAAGATCTCAGGATAAAGACACACTTATAGTAATGAAATACTTGCATTTAACTGATGCAACTAAATATTCAAGGATCAAATCAAATCAGAACATTTTGAACCAAAGTTGAATCAAACTGAGATGAACATTAACATCCAGCCCTCCTGCTAATGTGCTAATGTTTAATAGCTGGTAGGTGAGCTGGAGGTTCTGATCCAGCAGAGAGGAAGTGACAGGTGGTGACAGGTGGGAACCGTACGATGATGTCACACAGGTGAGGAAATTGTTTCTTAGGAAAGAGACTTGAATCTCACTTTAACCGTTTAACCGACTTCACAACTCATCAACCTTCAGACCAACGCTGATGGTGGCTGACAGATTTTTGAGGAAACGTCCTTTCATTGGTCTGGTCGTAACCATGGCAACATTAAATGTCTACTTCTCCTCCACCTGTTCAGAGGTGAGGTGGTTTGATTTGAGTGGGTGGGGCTCAGAACTCGACCTTGCAGGCGGGGAAGGTCTCCTCCTGCATGGCCACGGTGCTGTTGCTGCCCAGCACGGTGATCGTCAGCTCCCTCTGCCTGTCGTGGGTGTCCTGATACCACTCATGCATCGCCAGCGAATCAAACGTCGGGATCAGAGTCACCTGAGAACAGGTCAGAGAATCAGACCAATCAAGGAACAGATCAAGAGTAGGTGAAGCCAACAAACACCACTCAGTGTTGTCACTGACCTGGACGTCTGGCCAACTGCTCTTCCCCTCCAGCAGGGAATCCAAGATGCTCCTCATCGACACTTCCTTCACAGGATCATCTCCGCTGACGATGTAATATGAGGAACGAAGGCGTCTGAAGAACTCCTGGTCCACGGTGGAGGAAGCACTGCTGGATGGCAGGTAGGCCAGGTCCACGTAGACTGCAGTACCCTCAGAACCTGCAGAACCTGTGACTTTGGAGGCTGGAAACAAGTGAGAAGAATGAGACTGTTCCCCACACAGAAACCAATCCCTTCAATGGTCACTACTGTATTTTACAGCACAATAAGTATTTTCAGGACTGTGCTTACCTAAGGATGATGGTTTTGCAGTTCCGATTCTAGATCCACCAAGTGAGTTTCGGGAGGATGGTTTTGTGTCGAGACTGGAGGTCATCTTTAGCGACCCTGTGGAATTGCTGGCCTTGGACTTTCCATTCTGCGCCGTGGTACTTCCAGAGGTTACCTTCAGCATCGTACCTGATGGTTTCTTGGTCTTAGCAGCTGAAGCCTTCAAACTCTTGCTTGATCCATCAGCCTCTGCGTCAGCCATGCAGGCTCCAGGCTGGGGAGGTAACGGGGGCAGATCTTTGACTGGGGCTGGTGGCGGGTCATGGGAGGAAAGCTGCCCGGTCCTGTGGGAGTACTGCAGACTGGGATGATCTTGTGGATGACTGGGTGGAAAGAGGCTACTGGAATCATCATCAGAGTCGATGTCTGCAGTGATGGAAGGACAGTCCTCTGTGCCAGGGGGGACATCAGAGTCTGTGGCCGTCGTGAGAGAGTCACTGACTGATGTGGCTGGAGTTTCCTGGCTGTAGGCTGAAGGGCATTCGCTACTGCTCTGATCCTGGGAGTGGTTGTTGTTGTCTGAAATGTCTGGAGAGATGCCAATGGAGAGTCCAGGACTAACATGCTGCTGATGGTTCTCTGGGGTCTTGGGGTGCTGGAACTCACAAGGTGATACCAGACACAGATCAACATCATGTGGAACATCTGAAGTGAGCTCTGACATCCCATGGATGTGCTCCTCTGATCCATTTCCACAACGTCCATTATGGGATGACCGCAGAGGTAAGGCCATTCCTGTGTTGGAGTCTGAGTCACTAAAGTGGCCATTGGAGTAGACTCTGTCTCCCATGGGTCCTTTGGGTGACATTGCAGTAGGTGGCACCACCTGCTCTAAAGAAACCGACAGGGATTCATCAACCTCTGTGGACTGAGGCGAGCCAACCTCAGCAGGCATGGAGGTCATGGTGGGAGAGGAGTCTGGCATCATGTCCTTAAAAGGACTGAGAGTCAGAAGGCTGGACTGTTTATCGTGAGAGGATGTGGAGTTTTCCAGGCCCTCCCTCAGGGAGCTCAGGTCTGAGGTCCTGCAAGAACCTCCCTGGTTGTAATCCTCAAAGCCCAGACTCGACCCTCTCGCCCCAAGGCTACTGTCCTCTCCCAGACACTGAATGTCCTCTTCAGGGGATTGATGGAAAGGGGTATGTCCTGCACTGTTAGGGGCTGAATCTGCAGGAGAGACCAGCTCCAGAGTTTTCTCCTCTGAGCTTGCTGGTCCGTTTTTCAGGGATCCTGCGAATGGCTGGTACGCAGTTGGAGTAAGATCAAAGTTAACACTGAGATCACTTTTTGGTGTTTTGGCGAGAGGTGAAGAGGCGGCGGCCATTTCCTGGTCCGTCTCCATACAGCGAAACATTTCAGGACTCTCTATGGTCAAGGTCTGGTTCCCATTGGTCTTTACTCCATCAGAATTCATGACTACTGTGGCCTTTGGGCTACTCTTTCCATTGTCATCTTCCATTCGAAGTCTTTCAAATTCAGCCGTCATGTCCTCAGGTGTTGACACCTTGGAGCGATCAGCCTCTTTCTGGTTTTCCTGCTCCTTTGAACCTGGTTTACCCTTTGTCCCTTTGTTCAAAGTGTCTTTCTTTTGAAGAGTCCCATCTTTCTTTAAAGTCCCACTCTTACCCAAAGCTTTTTTTAGTTCTGTGCTTGCAGTTGATGCTGCACTTGAAGCTCCACTTGTTGTTTTCTTCACTTCTTTCACGGCTGGTTTTGTGGTTTTCTTCTCCTCTGTCTTTACATCCCTCTTGCCGTCTTTTTTTGGTTCAGGTTTAATGTCTTTCTTTGGTTTTGTACTCAGAATTTCCTTCTTGGCAGTTTCTTTCTTTTTCTCTGCACTCTCTTCCTTCTTCAAAACAGCAGCAGGAACCTTCTCATCCTTCTTTTTCACTTCCTTTTTCTCTTCTTTTGTCACATCTTTCTTTGGAACAAGTTTTTCAGCAGGTTTCAGAGGCTTTGATTTAACATCTCCATCCTTTGATTTGGGCTTTTCTTCCCCATCTTTCTTGTCTTTAGGTGCAGTGTCACCTGCTGCCTTTGGCTTTGTTTTCACCTCCTGCTTTTTGACATCAACTCGTCCAAGCTTTTCTTTCTGCAAGGCACTACTGGGTCTGAAGTCCTTAGAATTGGACTTAAGGCTTTCCCGACTCTCTGCTCGTTTTGGTTGTTTCTCAGTTTTGGATGTTTCTAGGTCCTTCAAACACACTGACGGATGTTTGAGGAAATCCAGATGTTTGAGTTTTTCAAGTCCATCCAGAATTTTGGTCTGTGGTGTGCACCCTGGGAAAAGTACACGGATGATCTTCTCCTGAGGGCTGGATGGATGCCAGACCAACAAAGCACAAATGGAAACAAGGCATGGTAGTGGAAGATTTGAGCCCTTTACATTTGATCCATTGCTTGGCCAAATTTGCATTAAAGCTTCAAGTTCTTTACTTCCATTGACTGGATTCAGCGTGTACAGCTCCAGACGGCCGACTCCCATCTTTTGAAACAAGATGACTGGTTCTATACTGGGTCCGTTAATCCGGCTGAGAGGTTCAGGTTTGATTGCCAGCCTTTGTAAGTGCTGCAGAGTGAATGCCACCTGGTCAGAGCTCCTCAACTCACTGGGATCTCCCTGAATGGACTTCAGTCTGTCAGGAACATTGAGGAAAACCACCCCAATCTCAGGAGAGATGAGGTTTTTCATCCAGTCCTCTTCAGTCTGAGATCCAGCAGACTCGTCTTCCTGCTCCGCTACTTTCCTCAGCAGCAGACTGTTCAGCCCGGGTAGATTGTCCACACCAATGTGGGTCAGGAGTATTGAGTCGATTCTGTCCAGGTGTCGAACCAGTTTCCAGAAGCAGGAGCGGGGGTCTGAACCACCGTTCACCAGGACATTAAAACCGTTAACAGCAAAGAAGGCAGAGTCCCCCCTCCCACCAGGGAAGATGTAGCAGCAGGGCCGAGAGAGTTTCAGGAACCCCACGGTGCTTGGCGGCTCCAAGGAGATCGAAGGGCGACTCAGGCTCCAGGGACTCAGAGAGGTACTCTGTGAATTCCTGCAGACCCTCCATCTCTGGGAGGATGATGGGAGGGTTGATCTGAATGTTTAGGAAGTCTTGAAGGTTGTGTTTCTGCAACTCAGACTCCTTCCAAAAACCGTAGTTTGGACAGCTGAGGGTGAGGCTGGCTTTCACGGCCAGATCAGCTGAGCTCAACAACTCTCCAACCTATAAAAACACAAAGAAATGATTTGTTTATGAATGATAAAATAACAAGACAGACCGACCGACCAGCTGATGGGTTCTTACCTCCTCATCAGCAAATATGTGGAAGAAGTCATTGAGAGAGAAGCTGCCTTTCTGTAGCACGATATCTCCGGTCTCTTCGACACACTGACCGGCCAGAACCAACAGTTTGTGTCGAGATGGAGCACAGACCAGCCGGCGCACCTGAACCAACAGGAAGCAGTTTTATAAGTTAGTCTCAGTTCTTGAGCAGAGGGTGAACTGCAGCAATGTGATCAGATCAGTTCTACAGATTATTCCAGTTTAAGTTCAGGGGGGAGGATTTAAATATGTGGAACAGGAGGAATAAATGGCGTTACAGATTCAGACACATGATCTGAGCCAGAGGCAAAAATCTCATCTGTTCCACAGATAATAAATCTGACACTCTGACCCTGTTCTCTCTGTTTATTGAGGAACAAAGAAATGTTTTCAGATATATGAGGCCAGTCTGACTTTTACGACAGCTCAGAGGAACATGTGAATCTCTCAAGTTTTATTTCTGCCTTTGTTTTCGATCTGATCTCACCTCTGAACAGACAAAGTCGTGAGCTGGATTCACCACAACCTGAGTGTCCAGGACATCTCCACTGTGCTGCAGAGTCCTCTGACCTGCAGGAACAAAACACAGCAGCTAAGAAACCGGAAACCAGACCAACGACCCACCACAGAGACATGACGGCAGATAAACAGACAACATTAGGTCCTACTGAACTCTATACATAACTGTAATTTTGTACATGTCTATACAGTGGGGCAAAAAAGTATTTAGTCAGCCACCAATTGTGCAAGTTCTCCCACTTAAAAAGATGAGAGAGGCCTGGTAAATTCCTCGGTAAAATAAGTATTTGGTCACCTACAACCAGGCAAGATTTCTGGCTCCTTTAAGAGGCTCCTCTGTCCTCCACTCGTTACCTGTATTAATGGCATCTGTTTGAACTCGTTATCAGTATAAAAGACACCTGTCCACAACCTCAAACAGTCAGACTCCAAACTCCACTATGGCCAAAGCCAAAGAGCTGTCAAAGGACACCAGAAACAAAATTGTAGGTCCTGGAGTGGCCTAGCCAGTCTCCTGATCTCAACCCCATAGAAAATGTTCGGAGGGAGTTGAAAGTCTGTGTTGCCCAGCGACAGCCCCAAAACATCACTGCTCTAGAGGAGATCTGCATGGAGGAATGGGCCAAAATACCAGCAACAGTGTGTGAAAACCTTGTGAAGACTTACAGAAAACGTTTGACCTCTGTCATTGCCAACAAAAGGTATATAATAAAGTATTGAGATGAACTTTTGTTATTGACCAAATACTTATTTTCCACCATAATTTGCAAATAAATTCTTTAAAAATCAGACAATGTTATTTTCTGGATTTTTTTTCTCATTTTGTCTCTCATAGTTGAGGTATACCTATGATGAAATTGGAGACCTCATCTTTTAAGTGGGAGAACTTGCACAATTGGTGGCTGACTAAATACTTTTTTGCCCCACTGTATATGAACAAACACAGTTTCACTCCCGTACGACTGATGTTCATATTGTTGTAGGTTTATTCTCCTGACAGAAGAGAAACTAAAGGAAAGAACACACCATATGATCATGTTTAATGTGTTGTGCATCTAAACTGGCTTCAGAAACTCCACATTACTCTGACAGAAACCAGGACACAATAATTACTTCTTCAATTCACTGTAAAAACTCTATAAAAAGTAAACATCCTCAGATGTCCTGTTTTCTTCAACCAACAGACCAAAACCCAGAGATTCACTCAATCATAATCACTTATCAAAACAGCTGATTTAATTTCTGTCTGTCTGATCGTCTAGTCATTAGATACTGCAGCCTGAAAACACCTGGTCCATAACCAGGTTATTGATCGTTTCCTGAGTATGATTAAAACAGACAGATGGCGTCATCCCTCAGAGTAAATGTGACATGTCACTGGTTTTATCTCAGAACAAATTGAGTTTTCAGACTCTGAGACAAAAAAACATCTCCAACTCTTTTTCTTTCCCACTGTCTGATAATCCGTCCACATCTGGACCCAAATGAGGATTCAGGTTTTTGTCTCCTGACAGTTAAACCTATAACTAATGTTACAGCAGAGAAAACATGTTCAGGGTGTTTGTAAAGGAAGTTAAAAACTTTAAAAACCTTCTAAGGCCTTGAAATCAGAACTCCAGGACCAGACTCTGACAGAAACATCAGGAACATCAGATCTGATCATGAATCAATCAGCTGGTCTGGACTCTGGTGGTCTAACTGGTCTAAACACTGACCGGTCCCTCTGAGTCTGAGTTGACCTTTGTCCTTGAGCCAACAGGAAGTCCTCTGCTTCCTTCCCATCAGCTGGTCATGTGGTTACCATGACGACGGCTGCAATGAACAGAGTGTGTTCTCTGTCTGATCAACAGATGATCACATGACTAGCGAGTCACTGTGAGGACGTCTCTGCACTGTGAGGACATTTAGCCCCCCCCCCAGTCAGAAACAGGAATGTGTTCCATCACTGTGGGTCCTCAGAGGTATAGGAGGACAAATGTGTCTGTCTGCAGGCTGTTCAGCAGATTCTCAGCTGACTGTGTTTATGTGTCTGAATCAGACAACAAACTGTTTACACACACACACACACACTCTTCAGTCTGAACGATGATGTCATCCCTCATAGGGGAGTTGACCTCTGACTTCTGAGATGTTTTAAATCCTTGTTTCATAAGAGTTTTCCATCATCGAAAGAGAATCGTCATCAATCATCAATACTGATCAATAACCATTAATAACCATCAATAATCAGAAGTTGTTCTGGTTGAATTCATCTAAGTAAAATCTGTTTCTATTCTCCTATTCTTACATTTTCACTTCAAACAAAATAAAAAACCAGAGAAGAAGAACTCTGATAACTTCAGATGTTCTGTTGTTGACATGTTCGTACATTAGAGCTGATGACTGATCGTATTAAAATAATGACCTCTGTCTTCATCAACACGAACCTCACAGTTTATCACCAAACATCAACAGGAACCAAACAAACTACAGACGTGTTCACATTAAAAACAGGAGCGACCTTTAACCATTTACTTTATCTTCTTAAAGATATGAACAGCGTAGAGGAAACTGTAAAAGTCTTTATGCTGTTGTTCTGATGCTGACGATAAAACACTGATGAAGAAAATACACAGGAGCTCATCTGGAGTTCACCTGGTGGACTGAGTCCTGACCACAAGAGCACAGGTCTCTCTCCTGGTCCCCCCTCCCCTCCCCAGAACCAGAGTGACAGGACAGAGACCAACAGTCCGAATGAACCACAACTGAAACTAAACTAAGTCAATGAGCAGCTCGTCGTCACACAGGAAGTCAGAGTCTTTTCTCACCTCGGACGTCTTCAGACAGGAAGGCCGAGTGTCTCGACACGAAGAGTTTCAGCTGCTGATCCAGAACAGAAACATCCAGATCCACGGGCCAACACCGCACACCTGAAACACATGATAAAACACACACCTGAAACACACGATAAAACACACACCTGAAACACACGATAAAACACACACCTGAAACACACACCTGAAACACACGATAAAACACACACCTGAAACACACGATAAAACACACACCTGAAACACACAATAAAACACACAATAAAACACACAATAAAACACACACAATAACACACACACGATAAAACACACACTGAAACACACATAAACACACACATAAAACACACACCTGAAACACACAATAAAACACACAAAAAAACACAAAAAACAAACACACATAAAAAAAAAAAAACACACACGATAAAACACACACTGAAACACACAATAAAACACACACACACGATAAAACACACACCTGAAACACACGATAAAACACACACCTGAAACACACAATAAAACACACACACACTGAACATGAAGTCATGGAAACAGGACCAGGTCTCGACCCCCCTCCCGCCCCAAAGACTCTGGTGTCCTCCTATCACACCCTGTCCCCCTGAACTACACCTGAGCTCAGAGCTGGAAACACCTGAACAGGTGATTTACACCTACAACAAATAAATTCACTCTGATGGAATCAACACAACAATCACAGGATCCACACAGGTGAGGTCAGAAACGGGCTGTAAACAGGCTGTAAACAGGCTGTACAGTGATCTGTGAATGTCCTACTCAGTTAAAAAGGCTGAAGTCTCACAGGTGAAATCATCTGTTGACCAATCACAAACCATCCTGAAGGAGCTGAGCTCTGATTGGATGGAGAGCCACAGAATCCAAAATGGAGGAAGGTGTGAGTATAAACAGAGAGATTCTCTCTGACTATAACTGACCTGTTCACCCAGGACTCACCTGACCAGGTACAGGCCACAGACCACAGGGAAAACCAGGAACCTCAGAGCTGAACTTGTTCTGAGTCCAGTTCAGGATTATCCATGTCAGAGTTCCAGAGACTGAGCAGCTCTGATCAATAACTCTAACACAGAGTAATGACTAATGTTAAACTCTGACACCCCAGATATCATCTGTTTTCAGTCAGAGTGAGACATCCTCCTTGTTTCCTACTATCTCTGTCACATGAGCCGTTTCCTCCTCAGCAAACAGGAAGAAGAAGATATTTAGCAACAACACTTCCTCTTTCATCTTTCAGCAACCAGAGCTGCTACTGCACTGAACAGCAGCTGATAAAGCAGAGGCTGAAAAAAAGGCTGATAAACAGGCAGAAAAGAGGAGGCTGATAAACAGACAGAAAAACAGGCTGAAAACAGGCTGGAAAACAGGCTGGACACAGTCTGGAAAACAAGCTGAAAACAGGCTAGAAAACAGGCTGGAAACAGGCTGGAAACCAGACTGAAACCAGAGTGGAAAACAGACTGAAAGACAGTCTGAAAACCAGTCTGGAAAACAGGCTGGACACAGTCTGGAAAACAAGCTGAAAACAGGCTAGAAAACAGGCTGGAAACAGGCTGAAACAGGCTGGAAACAGGCTGAAAACCAGTCTGGAAACAGGCTGGAAACAGACTGAAAACCAGTCTGAAAAACAGACTGGAAACAGACTGAAAACTAGTCTGAAAAACAGACTGGAAACAGACTGAAAACCAGTCTGAAAACAGACTGGAAACAGACTGAAAACTAGTCTGGAAACGGGCTAGAAAACATGCTGGAAAACAGGCTGAAAACAGGCTGGAAACAGGCTGGAAACAGGCTGGAAACCAGTCTGAAAACCAGTCTGGAAACAGGCTGGAAAACAGACTGAAAACCAGTCTGGAAACAGGCTGGAAAACAGACTGAAAACCAGTCTGAAAACCAGTCTGGAAACAGACTGAAAACAGGCTGAAAACCAGTCTGGAAACAGGCTGGAAACGGGCTGAAAACGGGCTGAAAACAGACTGGAAACATATTGATAACTGAGGATAAGTATTGATCAGTGATTTGATAAAGAAAATAACAGCTGCAGCCTTACTTGACTCTACTGTGACTCTGCCATCAGATAAACCTGTTGTACTGTTGGACTCTGCTGGACTCTACTGGACTTTGTTGGACTCTACTCAACTGGACTCTACTGTTGGACTCTGTATGACTCCGTTGGACTCAACTAGACTCTACTGGACTCTGTTGGACACTGGTCCTGTGTTGACTGTTTACAGGTAAATAATGAAATATTAATGAACAGGTCAGATAAAGGTGAAGCTGAAGTTTGTTCATGTTCCTGTTTCCGACAGGTAACCCACCTTCACAGGAACACAATCAAAAACATCCGGTGGGCAGAGGTTTTCAAAATAAAGGCCTCTCCAGAGGGAAACAATGCTGCGAGTTTTGACAATAACAGAAACTCTGTGAAACACATCAGTTATTTGAAGAGATTTCCGTGATTTATCTTTACACAACAACAACATCTGGACCCTCTTCGCCGATTAAACCGGCGCTGGACCGGACTGAATTTAGGCCACATTCTGGCCTGAGCTGGACCGGATGTCCTCTGATGTCCCACACGGCGGAGGACGCGACTAGAACCGATTCCCGTTATAAATACGTGTCTCCGGTGGGTGTGTCGTCATTTTACCGAGACAAACGAATAAGAAGCGGAAAGAGGAAACTGGGTTACCGTGAGGCTACGTCACCCAGCTAACGGTCCTCGTGCTAAATCAGTCTGATTACCCGTGGGAAGCGTTTAAAAGTGAAGTTTTAACGGTTCCGGTGGTATCGTGGTCCCGGGTCATGACGTGTTACAGTCCAGGATCAGACCTGCGGACAAACCGCTTCTTTTTTAAACGGTTTTGGGACTCAACACGAGCAGCGACGTCAGCTCCGCTAGCGGATTTTATTGTGAAAGGCCCCGCGGACTTCCCGCCCTGCGGACCGCAGCTCGGGGTCCGGTCCTGCGGCTCCGGGTGCCGGTTTCCTTCACCACAACTCACCTGAGTCTATCTGCCGCAGCAGCAGCTCCAGCAGACCGGCGGGCCGCAGCGCCCCAACCACCACCAGCACCGAGTAATCCGCCACAGGCCGGGAGGAACCGGGAGAAGAACCGGGACCGCCGCCCCGCTCCGCCGCCGCCATCATGGCATGGACTGTCCACTGATGACGTCACCGCCAAACTTACACGGGCCCCGCCCCGCTGTGGTCAGAGGCGGGAATACAGGACAGCTGGCACACGAGGCGACCAATCAGAGAGGAAAACTGAGAAGCTAGAGAGTCTGGCCAATCAGAAGAGAGAGGGGCGTTCAGGTGATGCTGAGGAGAAATCAGCACCGACACCGTGTTTAAACTTCATAACTGAAAACTAATTAAAAGCCCTAGACTGTATATATGCTAAAAACACCATAATGTCACACACATCAATAAAGCTTTAAAAATAAACGTCTCAAATACTTTCAATGTTTAAGGCAGTTAAAGAATAAAAATGATGAAGTGATTTAAATAAATGGCCATAAACTGCATATTGTGTTGTTTCTTTAAAATACATTTTATGATTTTTGTGACATTTATTTTTACTTAATTTCATTTGCTTTAATTCTACAGATGTATGTTGAATTTGAAATATTTGTTTTATTCTGTCATTATCAATATACACAGACAATGATAGGAGCAAGCATGGGACCTGGTACAGAGATAATTCATCTATATAAGCATATCAGTACAATAAAACCAGCTGTTTATGGCATCTAATATTAGCATGATGTTGATGAAACAGTATGTTAACATCTGTGAGGGACTCTTCTATAGATCAAACAGTTGATAGATTAATCGTGAAAGTTCAAAAATAAACACAAGACTTTTTGTTTATAAAAAAAAAAAAGGATTTCATTTTTGTGTCAGATGAAACTGATGTTATGTTCAAAGTGAATTTAAGGACTGATAAAAAGTTTCGTTGCCATATAACAAAACAAACTTATTTTGGACGTTGTTTCCCACAGTGCGGTGAGCACCTGAATGCAGCACGGCTGGTGAGCTGCATCCGTGTCTTCCAACATGGCGGCTCCCCTGCCCGGCAGGTGTGGGTTCTTCGTGGAGAAAAAGAAGCGTTTCTGTAAAATGATCGTCGGGAAAGGAAAAATATTCTGTGGAGAACATGCGACCATGGTGAGTTCAGGGACACAGACAACACTGTAAGAACAGCGTGAAGCATGAAGCGTAAACAGCTGGAGATCTCAGACTCTGAATAAACTCTGAGTCAATGACAACAACAACAACAATAAACAATAACAGGACGCAGCTGATTCACAGTTTCTCTGATAATTACACCTCTAATAATAATACCTGTAGAGTCGGTGGTGAAGTGACTGCAGGTGAGTAACTGAGGGTCTCTGAGACCTGTGCAGTCACCTGAACATGTCTCACATCATCCTGCAGCTGCAGCCATCAGGTTGATAATCAATCAGTCCATCGACAGATAATCAGTCAGAAACTATTCTGATCATCACTGCTGTTCACTCACCTGCTGAGAACAGGTGAGCTGTGATGTCATGATCACTGTTTCCTGTTTGCAGGAGGATGGAAGCAGCAGCAGCAGGAGGATCGTCTGTCCTCTGGACCCCAAACAGTCAGTTATTGATCCATCAGTTACTGATCAGATTATTGATCTGTTGTTGTTTAACTGAGTCTTTACCTGTTTTTACCTGCAGCACTGTGAGCGAAGACAAACTGGACAAACACCTGAAGAAGTGTAACTCCAGACAGAAAGACAAACCTGTGAGACAAACCTCTGAGCTCTGATCAGAACAACCAGGTGTTTGGTCCAGGTGAACTGAGTCTCTGTGTGTTTGTTCTGCAGGTTTATTATGTGGAAAACATAAACTCAGGATCAGCTGACGGAGACGAGACTCAAGAGGTAAAACCTGATTCTACTCTTCTCTATTATTCTGTTCTAAACTCTTCACTTTGAGAAACAGTGATGACCCTGATGATCCTGTTCCAGCTGAGTCTCAGTGAACGCAGTAGGGTGGAGTTACAGTCTCTGCTCGACAAACTGAAGGCAGCTGTCACAGGTGAGCTCCTGGATCTCCTCCTTCTGGATCTGGATTATACTGGATCAGGATCTGGATTATACTGGATCAGGTCTTCACAGCCTGAGGAGTAATGATGAGAATCTAACTGTTGCTGTAGGTCTTCAGTCTGATGTGGAGGACAGAGTTCTGTCTCACCCCGCCCTCCAGGAGGAACTCAGCAACCCAAAGAACGGAGACTCCGCCCACAAACACCTGAAACAGCAGGTACACCTGAACACACCTAAATACACCTGAGCTCACCTGGCTACACCTGGTTTCACCTGCACACACATGCCCCACTTGAGGAGGTGGAGCTTGAGCTGGGGCTGTCTAACCTGTCAGGTGTGTCTAGTCATCTATCTTAGGTCACCTGGAGGAGCTGGGGCTGCTGGGAAGGGGGCGGTGCTTTGTGGAGTTCGGAGCAGGTCGAGGGAAACTGTCTCACTGGATCCACGAGGCCCTGAAGACCCGTGAAGACCTGAAGACCAGCGAAGACCTGCAGCTGCTGCTGGTGGAGCGCTCCAGCACCCGATTCAAGGTGCGGAGAAACCTGATGACCCCAGACCGTCAAATCCAGACCCCCTGACTCAGAATAACTCCGAACCTGTTCTGGTCTCTGTTCCAGGTGGACGGGAAACATCAGGATGATGGAGTCCAGTTTGAGAGGCTGCAGGTCGACATTCAACATCTGGATTTAAGTAAGAGACAAACATCCAGAGACCCTGATGGTTTAGTTCTTATCCCTTCATGTTCATGGTTTTATCTGTGGAGGGTTTAGATCCTGATCCTAGTCTGACTTTGGATGTTTCCAGGTAAAGTTCCTCTGCTCAGACAGAAGAAGTTGCCGTTAGTCGGAGTCGGGAAACACCTGTGTGGAGCAGCAACAGGTGAGTATGAGCAGGTGCCTGACTCCTGGGTTTAACACTGACTGACGTGAGCTGAACCTGAACTGGTCTCTGTCCTCAGATCTGGCTCTGCGCTGTTTGCTGGAGACTCCAGGACTCAGAGAGGAAACTGAACCGCCACCAAAACGCCTCAAAACCTCGAAACCAGCTGCTGATCCTGCCCCTGATCCTGATCCAAGACTGGCCTCTGACCCTAATGATCCAGAGCCAGCCTCTGACCCTGGTCCCGGCTGCAGTCCTGTCCTCGGCCTGGTGGTGGCGCTGTGCTGTCACCATCGCTGTGACTGGCGTCACTACACGGGTCAGCAGTTCTTCCTGCAGCGAGGACTCGGAGCCACAGAGTTCTCCGCTTTCTGCCGAATGTCCAGTTGGGCCACGTGTGGACTCAGACCGACCAATCAAGACCGTCCTCCTCAGGATTTGACCAATCAGAGTGGAGAGGAGGAGGAGCATGAAGCAGCAGAGGAGGCCGATGCTGTGAACGGGTAAGGAGCTGAGGTTTATTGATGATCTGAACTGATCAGGTGATCAGGTGATCAGGTCCTGATCGGTTCCTGTCTCTGCAGGTTTCTGTCGGCAGGTGAACGTGAGCAGGTCGGTCGTCTCTGTAAACAACTCATCGACAGCGGCAGACTCCACTTCCTCAGGACGAAAGGATTTGACAGCAAACTGACTCAATACGTGGACGCTCGGGTCACTCTGGAGAACGTTTTACTGACTGCCGTCCCTCGGTCCAAGTCCTCCACGTCCTCCTGAGGGTCAGACTCAGACTACATCAGTCAGCTTTCTCAGTCTGAATTCCTGTTTTTTGTTTTCTATCACTGAATTTTTTTTACATTTTATTGACGAGTCGATTGATCAACGAACAGAAAATAAAGATCAGCAGCAGCTCTGTGTCTGAAACAAGACAAACAGCTTGTGTTACTATAAAAATCTTTATTGTTTGACTGACTGTGTTAAATGTTTTATGAAGTTTGTATTAAAGTATTTTCAGTTTCTTATTTCTCGTGTTGATCGTCTGGTTTTAAACGTCGTCCAGTGATTCTGATGTTCACAATGTCACAGCTGGAAAACTGTCGTCTAATAAAACCTTTAGTCAGTTTGTTCAGTCTTCGGTCAGGTCGTCTCCAGACACACAGAAACATTTAAACGAGTCTTTATGACACAGACAGCTGCTGTGAAACATCTATAAAACATCTGTTTGATTTAAAAAGCTGCAGCAGAAGAAGAAACAGACGATGGATGGTTTGAAGAGTCATCGCTCAGCTCTGAAACATCCAATACAGAAACATGTCAGAATATCAGTTATTTATCAGATATTAGTTATTTTTGATCAAATATTTCATATTAAAAACAAATAAGAACCGTATTAGTATTATGACTATTAATATTAGGATTTATTACTAATTAGATATAAATTCATTTTAATGCAATCAATTCTTAGGCATAACTTGTTATTATTGATTATTTATTAGTAATAGTTGTATTATGTGTTTGTTATTTTAATATTAATCTGAAGTTTGATTATGTCAACTCAAGGTTTCCTCGCTTTTTTTAGGGCTTTCATCTGTTTCAGCTATTTTGAGTTTTTATAAATTAAAAAATTCTGACGTGTGATCAGGAAATGTCCAAGACATAAAGATGATTTTATAATACTTATAAATAAATAAATCCTCAGACCATGCTGAGTCAGTTCACAGGTAAAATTCACCAGGACATGAACCAGATGTGTCTCAGCAGGTTGTCTGTCAGAAGGTCGGTGGTTCAATTCCCAGCTCCTCCTGATCACCTGCTGAAGTGTCTTTGAGCAAAACGCTGAACTGATGGTCAACCAGCAGCTCTGAGTGTAAAACTCTAGAGAAATCATGAGCTCAGAGTCTGTGACTGAGACTGGACCAAGAGAAACAGAGGCAAGTGCAAATTTCATGGTTTAAGTTCTGGTCACGTCCAAACTTAGAGTCAGGCTCAGACTCAGAGTTAAAGTGTTAAAGTGTTAAACGTCAGTTGTTAAGTCTGAGATGTGGTTGGTGGATCAGGTGTTGGTACTAACGGTTGACACAGTGCATGTTGAGCGCAGCGTACGCTCTCTTTCTGGACTCGTGGATGTACATCTGCATGAACTCCCGTCCAAACATCTCTCTGTCGTCTTCGTCCTCATCAGTCCTCGGCCTTCGGCTCCCTGCATGGCAGCGTCACATCCAGAGTCAGAGGGTTGTCCCTGAAATTCACAAACCTGCACAGAAAGACAAAGGTTGCATTGACTGAAAAGTTCATTATCAAACACTGTTTCACTGTGAAGGACAAGAAACACTGCAGGATGTTTCTACTGACACGTCTCTGCGTGAGGACTGACTGACCTGAGGTTGGACATGAGGGTGGACAGACTGACCTGAGGTTGGACATGTCCTCCATCAGAGGGGGAATGTCTCTCAGTTTGTTGCAGCTGAGGACCAGAGTGTCCAGACTCGCCATCCTGCTGATGCAGTCTGGGAGTTTCTCAAGCTCGTTCCTCTGCAGCCACAGAGTGTGCAGCTTCTCCATCCTGAGGACAGACATATCTCACTGTTCATTGGCTGGTGTCTGAGGGGGCGGGGCTCTGATGATGTCACTGTCCTCCCTCACCCACCTGTCTATGTCCTCAGGTAAGTGCTGCAGTCGGTTTCCTCCCATGTCAAGCCACTCGAGCACCGGCAGTGCAACCACGCAGTCTGGCAGGCAGGTGAAGTCGTTCATGGACAGATCTAGGTGCTGCAGCTTCTTCAGGTTCCTGAACTACAGAGGACAGAACAGACCTCAGATCAGCTGGATCAGAACTCCTCTGTAGATTCAGGTCTACAGTCACTGGTCAGAAGGATGCTTTAGGTTTGGATCCACACTTGGTCTGAAAGTTGCTTTGAGTTCACACCTTTGGAAGGTACCTGTGGTATTCATTCATACCTAAAACTGGTTTAGGTTTTGGTTCATACCTGGTCTGGTAGGTGGTCCAGGTCCCGGTTCATGGCCAGTTCCAGTCTCTCCAGACTCTCGCAGCTGCTCAGCTCCTCAGGAACAAACTGGACTCTGTTGTAGCTCAGCAGCAGCTCTCTGAGCCGGGTCAGTTTACCTGAGACCAGAACCAGGACACCAGAAGACTCAACACTCTGACACCTGAACTGAAAACACCACAGGGTCTACATCCCTCAAATCTGTAGAGGAAGGTTGGGCATACTGACCGATCTGTCTGGGGATCTCTGTGACACCGTTACGGGACAGATCAAGAACCAGAAGGTTTTGGAAGCTGGAGATGAAGTGAGGGATCTTCTGCAGTCCGGTCCGGTGGATCTGCCACTCCTGAACCTGACTGAACTGGACCAGACAGCCCGGCAAAGTCTGGGAATGTTATGACAATCAGAGAATCACATCAGATCCCTGTGGTCCTGGGACCAGAACAGATAAATCCACCATCTCTACAGTCCGCTGAGGACTTTACCTCCCACTCCTCCTGTTCGATTCGGAGGACCAGTCGTCCATCTTCTGTCTGCAGCTTCTGTTTAAGTCGAGCCAGAGTCGCCCGGTCCTCCCAAACACCAAGACTCAGTCTGGACCACAAACATCAAGAGACATCACAGACAAAACTGACCTGGACTCAGTCTGAGGACCAGGACCACCAGAAACACTCAACCAGAAACTGAACCGTGAATTTGTTCTAATGCTGCAATCTGAGTCTTTAAAGACTGTGTCAGACCTCAGGTCCTGGTGTTTGTCTTGTTTACCTGCTCATCTATCAGTTACAGATCAACATGATGATCAATGTGGTGTTTGTCTCCACCTGATCAATCTCTGTTTTCTCTCTGTGTTTGGTCTCCTCCTCCTCATCCTGAGTTAAATCTCTGACTCTTTACCTGTTAAAGTCTCCACCTGCTGCTCTCTGACTGAGTCTGCAGGTGGAGGACAGAGTTTACAGCTGTTTACAGCTGTTTCCCCGAAGAACGATGATGTGAGAGCTGAGAGAGTGAAGCAGTAAACAGATAAACAACAAGCTGAAACTCAGCTGGAGCTCGACTTAATGTTTATCTGTCATTATCTTCACAAGTGAGTGTTTGTTCACAGGTGAGACACACTTCAGAGTTAAAGTCGTCACTTCATGTGCTTTCAATCAATAAAAAAAACATTTCAGATGAGTCTGACCTGCAGGTTGCCCCGCCTCTGGTCCTCCTCCTCCTTTGCTCCTCCTCCTCGCCCTTCTCCTCCTTCCACCTCCTGATCCTCGTCTCCCACAGAGCTTTGATGGAGCTGACCGAGCTGCACACAGCCACGCCCACCATGATGATGTCACAGCACACAGATGGACAGGTGAGATGACCTCTGACCTCTGAACTGCAGCCTTGTCTTCCCTCTGATCATTCTGTTATTATTATCTGTCATTAATCAATTAGTGACGTGTTAACGAGAGAAAAACATTTTTATGATTAAAATTCAGACTTTCATATTTTTTATTTTTATCGATCAAAATCTATTAATGTGACTCAAACTTTAATGAGTAAATAAATCAGTAAATCAATACATAAATCAATAAACGGAAAAAACTAAACTACACATCAACATTTTTTACAAAAAACGAGTTCCGTATTTTTAAAAAATATATAATTTGAGACCTAAATGTTTCCAGCAGTCGAGTAAAAACATTTAATATGTGATTAACATTAATGTTATGGAATTTAGTCAAATGTAAAGAACTTTAACGTTTAATTGTAAATATTTGAATGCTTCTTTTAAATGTTTTTTATTTATTTTTATGCAGCTTCAGTGAATAATATTTTATTCTCAATCAACTTCAATATATTTAATTATTTTGTACAGTGATATTTTTAAAAAATACTCATTTTAGTTTAAATAAAAAACATTAAGAGAATGACGTCAAAGTTTTGAACCTCGGAGGTGAAAAAAGGAAAAAAAAAAAGTATTTAACAGAAAAACATTAAAATAATAAACTGTCAAATATTTTATCATCAACACTGAAAATCCACCGAGTTTCTGTTTGTGACTTAAATCTCTGTTAAGTGCTGATGTTGTACTACTGTAGTCAGTACTTCAGTACTGTACTGTATACTGAAGTACTGACTACAGTAGGACACTGTAGTACTACAGTATAATGGTATTGTAGTACTGTAGTACTGCAGTATTGTAGTGCTGTACTCCTGTAGCGTGTCAGTTCTCACCTTGTAGCAGAGCAGCAGTCGTCCTCCATGCTGCTGAAATCTGACCTCTGATCAGCTGCTGGATAATTTTAGTCTCGAGGTCACATGTCTTCACTGACACAGAGTCACATGACAGAGTCTGTTAGTTCAGAAATTCATGTTCTTCTGACTCTGATCAGTTTATTAGGAACACCTCTCTGACTCTGGGTAGCTCTTCTCTTTGCTCTGATTCATTCATGCTGCCAGTCTCCAGATCTACTGGATCTACCAGCTCAAGATCTACTAGATCCAGATCTGGAGACTGTGAAAGCCACTGAAGTTCACTGAACTCATGATCCTGCTGTAACCAGCTGCTCGCCAGCTGTGGCCATAAAGAGATAGACATGGTCATTAACAACACTCACACAGCTCGATGCTGCCATCCAGTGTCCGTCCAGAGGAAAGACTCACTGCAGCAGACCAGAACCTGGTCCTTGTCAGTGTGGTCTCAGGTCTGGACATCAAACAGTTTATTCGATCAGTTCAGCATTAACAGATTTAAACCTGGAGATGAAAAAGAAACTACTCATCGTCCTCTGGTTAGTGTTTCTAAGGTTTGTGCACTTCAGCTTTATTCAAATGGTTCAGTTCACGGATTCAGACCTGAAGCCTGAAAACTACACGATCCCAAAAATACAAAACCCAACACAGAGCAGGAAAAACACCTTCAACACAGAGACAAACAGTCTTGTAACATACAACCGACACCATGAGACCTTTACCCACCAGCCACCAGGACACAGAGGAAGTCCAGGAGAAACGACTGAAAGCTCCATCTGCTTCAGGAGGAGGAGACGGGAGGTTAGTGACGGAGCAGCTGATCAGGACCAGGACCACATCAGGACCAGACCACCTCAATATCTGGGCACAGAACCAGGCTCAGACCAGAGACAGCAGCTACTAGATGTTTCCTTCAGGAGGAGGTGCAGAGCAACAGGTGCAGAGCAACAGCACCTGGATCAGCAGCTGTTCACAGTTTAGACTCTTTGTGTTTCTCTGCCCTCTGGTGGTCAGACAGGACACAGCTACATTCATCTACGACCGAGGAGCAGAGAAACATCAGGGTCACATCAGTGTCCAGATGCTGAGGTGTTCATCCAATCAGCAGCTGCTCTGGAGTCTTCACACCAACCCTGAACCTGGACCGGATCAACCTAGATCAGGATCAGGACTGACTCTCATTAACTGACTGAAGAATCTGATTCATCAGTTCAGACACAAAATGGAGGCGACGTCTTCAAACAGATTCAGGTTCAGTGACATGGTCAAAAGCTCCAGAACGGCTGCTGCTCACCTGTAATCTCCAGGTACTGAGGTGATTCAGATCTGATCAGAGAAGGGGGTCAACACTGATCTCTGCAGATACTGAGAGAGAGGAGTAACAGGTCATTGTTTGGGGGGGGTGGGGGGGGGGGCAGTCTGTGATAAATACATACAAACATATGTTGGGGGGGGGGGTCAGCAGCAGTTTGTAGGTTTTTGTAGGGGGGGGGGGTTGTAGAGGCCACGTTCAGACTCATTCAATGAACCCAGTAGGGGGGTGGTGGTGGTGGTTGTATATTTGGTCCTGATGTTGGGCTGAGGAGTAAAAACCAGTTTCTGATTTCTAATGATTTTGTTCAAACTCAACTCTGAGACAAACTGATCTAAGGTCAGTCTGATCTGATCACATGACTCCTGGAGTGTGTTTGAAACCCTGACAATGTTAAAGAACCGTTCTGCTCCTTCAGATCTGGACTTTGGCCCAGTTTGGTCAGATTCACAGGCGAAGACCTCTGATCTAGACCCAGGTCAGACAACCAGCGCTCCCACCCCAGTTTGGTCAGATTCATCCAAACATTTTCACATTTCAATCAATTTAATCACTGATCTGAGATAAATATTATGTGATCAGTTTCTGATTGATCATCAGGTCGTTTCACAGTTTCTGTCTAAAAACTCAAACTATCTGATTCATGTTTCTGTTGATTAATGAATTGATCACTGATCGATCGGTGAATCAGATCCAGATCAGACCACAGGACTCTGACCTTTGACCCTGACACAGGAAGTTCACACTGATCAGGTCTGTGAGGGTCCAGGTCCAGACCTGGACCGGACTACCACTGACCTCTGGTCTGCGGGTGACTGGTCGTCGTGGAAACAACATGATTGACAGGCTGAGCCCGCCCCCTAAGGCAACGAGGACACAACAGCGATTGAAGGCCTCCAACAGGAAGACGGGGTTGGGGTGGGAGGGGGTGAGAGTTAGTGTGGCGTCTCCATTCTCCCCGGGGCTGATGGGAAATGTTGAGTCTATTTGAGGTCCAGCACCATGCTGGCCTGGGTTCTCCAGGTACTCCCTCCACAGGTTGGAGAAGCGACACATGGTGGCTCCGTCGATGATGCGATGATCCGCTGACCAGCTGACCTTCATGATGTGAGCCGGGATCACCTGACCGCCGGCGCCAAACCGAGGCAGCACCTGAACACAGACAGGTGTCATCAACACTGACCTCTGACCTCTGACAGAGATTCTGTTTGTCACTTAAACCTCCAGCTGATTGAACTTCAGGTGAAGATGTTTATTTACCTGTTCGTCTCCCACAGCATCACACAGGTGATGTCATCAAGCAAAGAAACACATTTAAGCAAAAACAGATTCAGGTTCTGGTATTTTCTCTGAACCCACAGATCTCAGACCTGGATCAGGACCGGAGCTGGTCCTGAGCTGACCCAGGTGGACGAGGTGTAATAGGTCTGAGTGAGGACCAGTTACTGTTCACATCCTCCCACTGGCCTTGAAGGCAGCGTCACTCAGACAGAGATCTATAATAAAACATCTCCACCTCCTCCATCAGTCCTTCTGTCACTAACTGGACTGATGAAGACCATGACCGACAGAAAGCTCCAGAGGAGACACTAAAGATAGATCTGAATGATTCTCTGAGAAACTGCATCAACACGTTCACAGAGATCTTCATGTTCCGACTCTGATCATCCTGGAAAAGTTTGGAACTCACCTGGATTTTTCCCAGCGCTCCGATGGCGACCTCAGGGGGGAGAATCACCGGTTTGGCGTACGTCCCCCCGATCTGGTTTAAACCACAGAGAACATGTTTGTGTTAGACCAGGTCTGGATCAGGTTCAGACCTCAGTCCTGTTGTGTGTCTGTTGTGTGTCTGGACTCACTGATCCGATGTTGGACAGGGTGAAGGTTCCTCCAGTCAGGTCTGAGGTTCCCAGCTGACCGGTGGACCCCAGCGCCTGCAGCCGGTTCAGCTCCTGAGCGATCTCGAACACACTGAGCAGCTGCACGTTCTTCACGTTCGGAACCAGCAGACCCTGATTGGTGTCCATGGCTAAGCCGATGTTATGAGACGCCTGAGGCACGAGAGACAAGGCCGTCATCACCATGGCAACAATGGCAGCAACAACAACAGCAGCAGCAGCAGCAGAGCTGAAGGCAGCGTCTGTCTTTACCTTGTAGGTGATGTTCTGGCAGCCTTCGTCCACCGAAGCGTTCAGGATGGGGAAGTGGAGGAGGCCGAGGGAGGCAGCCTGAGCCAATGAGAGCACAGTATTAATGTCACATTTAACCAATCAGCATCAGTGTCTTCACCACCTGTACCTCAGCTCCTACCTTGATGAAGAAGGGCATGTAGCTCAGTTTGACACCGCGACCTTCAGCCACAGACCTGAGTTCAGCTCTCAGAGCCACCAGGCGGCTCAGGTCGACTTCGTCACAGTAACCAAAGTGAGGGATCTTCAGCGCCGCCGACATCGTCTTCACCATCGCTTTATGGAAACCTGCAGACAGGTGATCAGCAGGAGAACACCTGGTTTACACCTGAGCTCAATCTGACAGGATTATGAACATCAACTCGTCTTCCTCTAGAACAGTAATGGTTCTCAGCAAACCTTTCAGCGGCTCGGTGACGTCCTTCCCGGTGAAGACGGGTTTGGGTGTGGTGGGTGGAGGTTTGGTCACTGCCGGAGTGCTCATGGGCCTGGTGGCAGCGGGAGCCTGGGGCCAGAGCCGGACCCGGAGTCTGGATCTCCTGGAACGGGGTTGGAGGCAAGATGGCTCCCGTCTGCTTCGCCAGGAAGTTCAGGATGTCCTCCTTCAGGATCCGTCCATCTTTACCGGTCCCCACCACCTCACTGAGCTTTATCTAAAGAGAAAAACCAGTCAGACTAGTAACTGGTTATACTGGGAACAGACTAGGGAACAGACTTACGTTGTTCTCCATGGCGAGGCGTCTCACGGCGGGCGTGGCCTGGGTCTTGTGACCTTTGATCTCCTGGTGGGTATGTTCTTCTCGAGCCATCGCCGGTGTCTCGACCACGTCCTCCTCCTGGATCACCTCTGAACAATAGCAGTCAGGTTTTAGTCTGGTTCAAACTACAACTACAGGAAACAGAGTAGATCTGGTTCCAGATGTCATGTCTCACCTGAGCCGGACTCGGTTTCAATGTCCACCAGCGGTTTTCCCACCAAGGCGGTGGCGTCCACGTCATAGTAGAGTTTCCTGATGACTCCATCGTAGCGGCTGGTGATGGTGACCGACGCCTTGTCGCTCTGAACCTCACAGATGCTGTCGAACTGAGAAACTTTGTCGCCCTCCTTCACGTACCTGAAACACAACATCGAATTCATGCAGACCAGGACGTGGTCTGGTCTCTGATCAGTTTCTTCTGGACTGCAGCAGTACCAGGTTTTCATGGTTTGATCAAATATCAGTTTTTCAAAGTTCACGTGTCAGTCACAGAGGAAGAATTCACTTGCTTTACTTCAAAAAAGATACTAACACTACTCTGTAGAGTAATCTATTACAAGTTAGAGTCCTGCTTTCTGATTCTGATTTATGTTTTCATTAATCTGCTGATCAGTTTCTTCATTGATCCACTGATCAACAGGAAGTCCTGGAGGAAGGACGATGGATTCACAAGTCAGATTCTCTGTTCGGTTGGTGGATAACCATGAATGTTCACACCATGAGAAAAGGAGAAACCACGATCCTGGTCTGTGGTGGTCTCTGATAACCATTACAGTCCTGCACAGTTCTAGTAGTTTCTATAGATTTTTGTGAGTTTCAGTCGTTTTTTTAAGTCTAAGTGTTGATATAGTCTCAATGTGGTCTCTGTGTTATGTGGTCTCATGTGGTCTTTTGTGGTGTCAGTACGTACCACTCCTTCACCGTCACCTCCATGATCCCCTCTCCGATGTCTGACAGTTTGAACTGGACGATGGGTCCTCGACTCACTGCGGGGCAAAACGCATCAGTGACATCATCAACATCATCTACGACATCACCATCATGTTCTCTGGTGGATCGGGACTGTGGATCAGGACTGTGGCTGATTCTCAGACCTTAAAAACCTTAAAACCTGCTGATCCGGATTCTCTGGATCTGACAAACTGCTGAGTCATCAAACAAAAACCTGAACCAGGAGACGCCTGTGATCCGGCAGGCAGCCTCTTCCTGACTCTCACCTGTCAGGAAGTGGTCAGGTGTTGGATCAGACAAAGAGTCTGTTGTAGAGGATCCAGCACCTGTCAACTTCCTGAATTCCTGAAATTCGTGAATCTAGACCAACCAGATCTGAACTCAGGTGTTTCAGAGTCTGAGTGTTAAACCACTTAAAACACACAAGAAAAAACCTGCAGGATGATTAAAGGTCACCAGGTTTCAGGTCTCTGCAGGACTCAGGTCTCTGCTGGTCTGGACTCACCGGCAGCAGTGTGCAGCGTCCTGCTGCTGAGCATCTGGAGGTTCCTGTCACATGTGAAAGGGGGCGTGTGCAGAGTCCGCTCAGGTCTGAAGTTCTGCAGCCGGAAACATCTGCAGCGGTACTGCTGACTCAGCTGACAGGAAGAGATCAGACACACATCACCTGGACAGGTAAACCACAGACCCTGACCTCATCCTGACCCAAACAGACAACAGCTGCTTCACAGCCAGGTCTACTGCTGATCTGGATCTGGTCTCTACTGAACCTCAGTTAGCCTGTCAGCTGTTAGCTCTCTGCAGCTGCTTCACCGGCAGGAAGCTAACTGAAGCCAACCGAAGCTAACTGCTAGCCGGTGTGTTAGCATGCGGCTACAGTTTGTTTTTAATTCAACCAGTTAGCATTAGCATCAGAGTTAGCACGGCGGCAGCAGCTACCAGGCTAAGCTAAGGAGCTGACCGGGTGACGGAGTGATGACATGACATTAGCATTAGCTCCGTGTTAGCATCAGACTCGTTCCACCACGTAAACATTTAAAGGTTCAGACATGTGAACGTGTCGCCGGGTTATTTCCTCACCAGCCTTCTGAGCGCACTGAACGAGCCTCTGGTCACCGCCGCCATCTTTCCTCTCCGCTACACGTCACAGCCGCACGCCCCTCTCAGCAGCCAATCAGCACTCAGTCTTCTTCTTCTTCTGGATCTCAGCAGAGATGACGTGACGCTGCCGTCCGGCGGTCAGCGGAGGAACTACAGGAAGTTTAACCTCTTCAGTTTTTACATTTATTTCAGTTTATTTTTACTTTGTTTACGTCATACAACAAACATGTCTGATTTTACAGAAAGAAATCATATTAATTTATTTTAAATCAGAGACTAAAAGAGTTTCATCCTGACACTTTACAGCAAAATAAAGAAAAATCTTTATCTGATGTTAAACTTCTACTACTACTACTTACACTACTACTACTACTGCTAATAATAATAATAATACTTCAGTAATATCACACATTGAAATTACTCTATTACTTTTATTTTTATTATTTAAAGTTAGTAGTTAAAGTGAGTAGATATTGTAAATGAGCCTCAGCTGCTTAATGTTCAAATTAAAACGGTTTTATTTTCTGTTTATTTAAAATAAATCTTCATATTTTTACATCTTTAGGTTTCTCTGTGTGTTTCAGACACTGAGCAGCAGGTGGAGCCAGATCTCAGTGAAGCCTCTGTGAACCTCCCTGTGTGGAGCCTCTGGGTTTGTTGACTCTGGGTCAACTCTCAGTGAGGAGGACAAAGTCTGATCTGGATCACACAGTCCTCAGGCTCTCTGGTCTCCAACAAACACAACTAAACTAAAAACATTCAACAGATTCAGAGAAGATGAAACGAGTCGACATGTGGAGAGAAACAAACTCAGAGTAAAGTCCGACTCTGAGTCTCCTCTGATGTTCTGACTCTGTTTGACTGTGACACTGAAGGAAAGTGAGAACAGGAGGATTCTGAATGAAGCTCTGCAGCCTCTGTTTCCTCTGAGCTTTTATTCTGAAAGCATGTCTCTGTCACTGATCAGTTTCCATGGCGACCACAAACGCCAACGCTCTGTCCTCCACGCCGATCATCTTGTGATTAAACACCAGCAGCCACGGATCAGAGCAGAGACTGGAAGTGGAATATGATTGGTCGGTTCAGGGACAGGAAGTGGAAATGACTGGTCAGCCGAGGTCATTTCCACCCGCTGCTGAAGAGAGCTGCAGGTCTGAAGGAGGAGAGGAACATCCTGGACTCGTCTGACCTCTGACCGCCGAGGCTTTTATTTTGAAAATCCTCCATCACACTGACTTTTATTGTTAAGGTTCTGTCAGTGATGAGAATCACAGTCCTCAGCTCTTCTCTCAGACAGGAAATGTCAGCAGCAGATTAAAATGACAAGTCGCAGCAGAACCGTCCGTCCTCTGTTACACAACAGCAGAGGTCAGAGGTCACGGAGGCCCAGCGGGACAGCGAACGCCTCACGACTGAAAAACACCAGATGGAGCAGAAAGAAACACATTCATCAACGTTTTCACTGTTTCAGCTGAAACTGCAGCGACAGTGACACTGAGTGGGGTCTCCTGGGCACAGCAGCAGGGGCCGCAGGGGTCAGGGGTCAGAGGTCGGGGGGTGTGGGGGTCGGTACAGTGTGCTGTAGTTTAATATCTGTACAGTGTCAGTGAAGGTCAACAGGAAGCTTCAGACACGAGTCAGCAAAACATAACACACACACACACACACACACACACACACACCACACAGACACACACACACACACAGACACACACACACACACACAGACACACACATACGCTCAGCTCCCTGTTGTTTTGTTCAGCAGTGGTGGTCACGGTGGTGGGATTGGTCTAATTCCTGGCTCAGTGTCAGTCCGAGCCGAACAGATGAATTAAACGTCCCGGAGCTTTTTTGTCCTGGACAGTCGACACAAAGCTCATTGGCTCGTTCAGCCCGTCGTCATGGAAACGGGAAGGTTGGAGACGAGAGGTGTGAACGTTTCCAGTTTCACAGAGTCTCTGTCTCAGTCTGAATAAATTCAGGTTATTTACTGAGCAGAAACATTAAAAACACAAGGATCAATCATCAGTTTGACTTTTTTAAAACATAAAAACATCATCAGATTAATGTCATTTATTCAGTTTATTTACTGAATCATCAGGATTTATTCTGCTGCAGGTTTAGGACTCTGTACAGTGTATATGTGTTGTATAGATGTTGTATAATCACTTCTTACTTTATTTAATTTAATGTTATAATTGTCACTTTTCTTTAAAAGCCTCTGATAATAGTTTTCATTCTGTTGGTGTGTCACATTCATCTCTGTGTTTGACACAAGTTGAATAAAGTTTTATCTATTTACAATAATATGAGGTTGGAATGGAAATCTGCTTTTCTTCTACTAATTCTGATGATCCCAGGAGTCCCCCACACCGCCCACCCCCCGGGCCTGAGGCCATAGAAACCTGATGAGACCAGAGGAAAACAGCCTCAGTGTTGTAATCTGTAAGTGTGTGTGTGTGTGTGTGTGTGTGTGTGTGTGGATGGTGGATGGGTGGGGGGGGTTCAGTCTTTTATACCGACAGGAAATGAGATGAAAATAAAGTTTCTGTGGATTCACAGAGATTTGATTTAAGGTGGAAGTTTCTGTTGAGAAACAAAGCGTCTGTGCATTCACAGAGTTTTCAGGTTGGATAGTCTGAGCAGTGGCGTGGGCGTCTCCATGGCGACAGCTGAGACGTTTTGAAGACTTCCAGTAAAAACACAGAGAGTGAAAGAAAAAGAGGAACGCTGCTGATTCACAGAAAATTCCCAGAAAATTCCCAGGACATCAGATCATGTTCCAGGCTCAGAGGTGAAGAAATAAATATGTTTAATAAAAGCACAGGGTGATAAACTGTACATATATACACACAGAACAGGAAGCAGTACCACACTGAACCTTCACCTCCTCTGACAGGTCAAAGGTCAAAGGTCAGAGGTCACAGGAAGCTGAAGCAAAGCTTTAACTCAGAGCAATGTCTCAGTTTCAGAGTGAATCTTCAGGTTAAAGGGACAGTTCACAAAGTTACTGATTGTGTTTCCAGCTCCTGACTCTGACCCAAGGTCTTCATCAGGTCTTATCGTTGTCTGTGTGACAGACAGTCACACTCACCAATCACAAGAGGCCTGAGTCAAAGCAACTGTGGAAACGCCCACTAACAAAAACAAAATGGCCGCCACCTCAGAGGAGACGGGTCGACAACTCGCTGCGTTCAGAGACAGAAAAGCTGCTGCAGGCGTCTGTAGGTCTCTGTAACATCACAGATGGACAGACAGAGACCACAGACTGAAAGTCAGAACTAATGATCTGCTGATAGAGACAGAGCTGCTCTTTTCCTCTGTTTACTGCTGTACAGACCACATGTTTTATATGTACAGTGTCTGCTGAAAACATCACAAATCAGATCAATTAGATATTTTCCCAAAATCGTTCAGCCCTGGTGGAGTCTTATTTAGGTGGTGATGGAGAGTTATAAAATTTGTGTCAGGAACAGAGTCCATGTTGGATCTTCCCTGGAATCTAGAGTGCAGGAAGGAACATAGTCGACTCACATCTGTGCAGGTTCATCCAGGTCATGGTTGTCTTCAGTGCTGGACTCGAAGGCAACTGGACTTCTGTCAGGATCTTTGAGGACACCCACATTTTGAGCAGAGAAGACAGATGGAGGGTAAAGGAGGACATCTGTGTCCAACTGAAACTGAGGACCACCTCCACGGTGACACCATAGGTCAAATACCTGAGACCCCCCCCCATCAGATTTTAAACTGATGAAGCCTTTCAGAGGTGAAACGTCTTCAATGAACCTAAAGTCCAGTTTCCTTTGACTCCAGCACTCAGTATCAGTCATATGATGGAAGCAGGAACCACAGACTGCAGAGTCCCAGCTGCACGTTGGCGGCCGTATCTCTTCATGTCAGAGTTGTAGCAAGATGTTGAACTGCAGAAGCCACATGTAGGAGCCTGTTAGCCTGTTAGCTTCAGGCTGAGGACGGAGCAGACTGAGGCAGCTGATAAAAACCTTTCTTCCTGGACCTCCTGAGGTAGTCAAGGAGCACGGCGATAGCTGCCAGCCCAGCGGTGACGCAGACGGCTGGGATGATGATGATGCTGAGACTGGGAGGAAGGCTGCTGCTTCTCTCTGTGAGGAAGAAGAGGAAGATTTAAAATTCAAACACAGAACGAGACCAAACGACTGAGTCTGAATCGGTCTGAACCAGACTGACTGACCTCTGACGCTGATGCTGAAGACCTTGACCTGGTATCCAAGGTCATTGGTCACGTTGACCTGGTACAGCCCGGAGTCTCTGGCCGTGACGTTGACCAAGAGGAAGGTGCCATTGAGGGAGTAAATCTCCGTCCCATTGGTCAGTTTCTTCAGGGTCATGGCGGACGGAGGGAAGCTGATGGTCTGACAGCAGACAGTCACGTTTTGTCCCACTTGGACCACCGTAGACGGCAGGACCAGGACTGTGGTGTTTCTCGGAGGAGCTGGACCAGAAGAGACCAGATCAGATCAGAGTTAGAGTTTGGGTCAGAGGTCACATGATCTGGACTGAAACTATCATTTTAATTATTGATTAATCTGCTGAGTGAAAACAGTTTCTCAGTGACGCCTTCAGAAAAGAAAAGCAGCCGATCATCTGAAACCAGAGAAATTATCTCTGATGAAAATATCTAATTTCCTGTGAATCAGAATGAAGTCTGAGCCTGGTGGATCCTCACAGAGACATGTAGGGAGGTTAATGTGCTGTCTGATTCAAACACTCAGAGGTCAAACGGAAACTAATAAGCCGATAATTCTGACACAACAGATAAGAGCTGATACAGTGTGGAGTTGGCAGAGATCCAGCACTAACCTGTGGTCACTGACTAACAACTGGAGGGAAGTGACTGGTGAAGAGGTTTTCAATCATGATAATGTCAAAGGTTTAAGGAAGTCCTGTTCAGAGTTACTGTGGACGCCACAGTGTTGGTTATTCTAATCCTAAAGGAGGCGACCATCAGGTGAACCTGTTGACCTCCTGTCAGACCTTTAACCAACACATCAGCTCCTGATACTGGACCCACTCTGTCATGTGACTGAGTATTACTGCTTTACTTCTGCTTTGAATAAACTCTGACATCTTCTCAGTTTTTTATTCTAAGGAACATGTCTCTGACATCTCTCCACCTTTAAAATTCTCAATATAAACCATGATTCATTACAAAGCTGCAACCAGGTCTCTTTCATATAAAAACTATGTGACTGTGCAGCTCCTTCCTCTCAGGTGAGGACACACCTGGAGCTGTTGAGCCATCTTCAGACTGAGGTCTGGTTCTGTGGAGGAGGCTGAGAGCTGGAAATGTCCAACACATTACTGAGCAGAGGAGTCAGAGTTTATTTCTGTCCACAGCTGCTCTCAGCATCATGTGAAGGAGTGAGAGGTTGAGTGTTCAGATAACGGCCGTCACAACACAGAGAAACAAATCAAACAAAAAGCAGAAGGAGAAACTGGAGCTGAGGAAGAGAAAGACTGAAAAGATCTGGGAATCCCAGGTTCAGAGTTTCTCATCAGGACCCGACAGTTTGAATCTGGAGACTCAGTCCTGAGTCCACAACAACTGGTTCAGCTGTGTAGAGACAAACACCTGTCTTGTGGTGAAGTTAAACCACCGGTTGACTACATGAGTGTTGGAGTTTCCTCATCAGAAGACGTTCACAGGCAGCGTTAACGACTCAGCATCTTTGACTTTTCAGACTCGTTAACGAGTTTTCTTTTGATTTTTCAAAAAGCACCTAGAAACAAATCTACTGACGTTTTGGACAAATCTCAGCTGCTTTTCATAGATTCCTCTCTTTTCTCTGGATCATGCTTCATAGTTGCAAGTGTAACGAAACTAAAAGTTTTTGTGTTGAGAAAAAAAACAATGAAACTATAAATGTTCCTGAAAATAAGCAGAAATAAAACCTGATGTGACTCGTTTCGTAATAATGTTGTTTTCTGGTTTAAAGAAGTAAAATGACTAAAATTAACATTTTATCATGTGACTTAAAACACGTTGAGCTGCAGGTTTGTTCTGACAGGGTGAGTATAAATAAAGTCTCTGAGTCCTGACCTCTGACCCTGATGGAGCTGGACACCTGCTGGGATCCGTACTGGTTGGAGGCTTCACACTGGTAGTGGGCGGAGTCTTCCAGCAGGGCAGAGGAGAGGTTGAAGGAGAGTGAGGAGGAGGAGGCAGGGTCACTCCGCTGAAGCTCCGCCCCCTCCCTCCTCAGGACCAGTGTGGGGGGCGGAGCTCCCTCTGAGCTGCAGGTAACCGTCACCTGCTGACCCTCCACCACCTCCTCACCTGGACTCAGGGAGATGGAGGTGTTCCTCGGAGCATCTGGAACACAAACAGACGAGGACTGAGACTATAAACAGAAACTGAAGCTGAACTCCGGCTATCACTCCTCATAACCCTGCAGATGTGAGAGGTACATTAAAAACTAAAGAGTTTCCAGTTCTTAGAGTCAAAAAAACATGGATTTAGTTTGTTAACTCAAAACCAGGAGGCAGCTTTGTCCACATCCTCTGTTGTTTAACTCGTAAAGAAGAGTATCGTCTGCATAGAGATGCACTCTGATTTTAGTCTAATGTGTTGGAAGGTCATTACAAACATATACAGAAAGTTGAAGGTCCAGCTCCTCTTCCCTGTGGTCTGCTGTAACATGGGACAAGGCTTCTTCTCTTAAAATGATTCAAACTATTTAATTGTAACAGATTCTTTAAAACTAAACTAAACTAAACTAAACTGCACATTTGAGTTGTTAAATAAAAACTATATCACAGGGTAAGGTCAACACTTCCTGCAGCTGTTTCACAGAAACAGTCTAAAGACTTCAGGACTTCAGCTTTTATTTCCTCAGAGACTCACAGTGGACCTGCAGAGGGACGCTGGTCCTCCTGGACCTCCACACGTCTCCGTCCTCTGTCAACAGCTCCGCTCTGCAGGTCAGGACATGGTCCTCCTCAACCCGGAGCTGAAGGACAGACGAGACGTTCTGTAAAGAACTGGAGAACCCGAAGGACTCCGACATCAGCGTCGTGTTCCCTGACAGCCACTGGATCCTCAGCTGATTGGTTGAAAAGACGTTAACGACATCACAGTGAAGGATCGCCTCCTGACCCAGCAGGATGGGACCAGGATCCCTCAAAACCAGATCAGACGGAAACGCTGGATAGAATAAAAACACAGATTCACAACATCCAGATTATTAAAGGCCAAACCACTGTTTTAATGTTTGATTAGATCCTTCATCAGGTTTTAAATTCAGAGATCTCAGAAGTTAAAGATGGAAAGTTAAGAAACATTCAACAACACAAATAAATCAATCAGCTGGATCTGATTCTCTGACGAAACTGAAGTGCAGAAATTTAAGTTCATGTGAAACTGATTCAGACTCTGAGTCAGTTTGTTCAGAGCTGAGAACACGACTCAGACCTTCAGAGTAAAACTTAAATCATTCTAATTGTTCCTGAGACATGAATAAATTCTTCTGAACAGCTGCAGAACGTCTGTGGAAACTTCTGTGACAGAGTCAGAACAAAACTCTCTGATCATAGTTTCATTTCTGTTGCAGAAGGAACGTCACAGTTGAGCTGCTGGAGAATCTCAGAAACACTGACACTGTGAATTATGTAACTTTCAGTAAGAACAGGAGAAATGTAGGATCAGGACCTTCAGACTGATCCAGGGTCAGAGTGTGGACCTTGTCAGCAGTCTGATGATAAACACTGAGCTTATTACTTATTATCACAGACTCCTTTCCTCCTGTTTCTGTCTCTGAGCCGAGGGAGGATTTACTGCTGCAGTTAAAAGGGTCAGAGGGACGGGGGGGTGAGGGACGGGGGAGTATTTGGCTTCTCTTCCTTTACTCTGTCACTTTGTCGGAGCGCTGGAGTCGGTCCTCCTCAGCTCATAAACACGGGTCTGAGGGAGGAAACGTTCCCGCTCTCTGAAACAACACTGTGATCTTTGACCTCTGTGTCCAAACAAACAGCAGCTGAGTCCAGGACCGAGCAGAGTTTATTTGTCGACAAAGAAACCTGAGAACAGTTCACAGCGCATACATGATACACCTGAAGAGCTCTGAACTGTACTGGCTCATGTGCCTCTTTTTATACAGTTTTGGCTGTGACTCTCCATGCCTCTCTGGTCAGTTTATTGGTCTGTCAAACTTACACCATTAAAACATTGGTTCGTTTAACTGTCCATCCTTGGACACCTTATTAAAATACACTATTAACTTATCACCAAGGCCACTGTCTTCTGGAAAGCCCCTGTGCTTTTCTCCAGCTTACAGGGTCATGCCAGAGCAGGCTCTGTCCTCCTCTGGCCTTTTCTCTCTCTGCTTCACCACCACCATCATGTTCTGGCCTGTTCTGATTGTATTTTTTTTAAAACTAAGTCACCTTTTATTTTTACAACATTATTTCTTAACTCTTCCTTGTTTCTTTTTTTAAAAAATTGTGTCTTTTTCACACGCTGATCGATGATTAAAGGAATTTTAAACCTTAAAAAACATTTTCAATGACAGTTAAAGGCAAAGTTACAAACTCCTTAAAATTGTTTTAAGGAGTTGATTCAGGGTTTTTTCAAATTAAAAGACCAAAAACTAAATGATTGGTCTCAGGTGTGTCAGGTCTCAGGTGTGTCAGACTCACAGTAGATGTGGACCTGGATGGTCCTGGTCCTGATGACGGAGTCGCACTCGGCCTCACAGCTGTACCCTCCCTGATCCTGGAGGTCCAGGTCCTGCAGGTGGAGCAGGTTCAGTCCGTCCTGCTGCCGGGTCCTCTGGAGGACAGTCTGGCTCTGGTTCTGGTCTGTCCTCCACCAGGTGAGGGTGGGGGGGTGGAGACATCCGGTGGCTCTGCAGGTCAGGACCAGGCCTGAACCCCGCTCTGCTGCGGAGACCTGAGGACTCACCTCCACCTGCAGAGGGTGAGCTGAGGGAGAAAACAACCGCCGACCTGAATCAGTCTGATCAATACTCTGATCAATGTTATTGATCAGGATTTTAAATAAAGTCTCTGAGTCCTGACCTCTGACCCTGACGGAGCTGGACACCTGCTGGGATCCGTACTGGTTGGAGGCTTCACACTGGTAGTGGGCGGAGTCTTCCAGCAGGGCAGAGGAGAGGTTGAAGGAGAGCGAGGAGGAGGAGGTGGGGTCACTCCTCTGAAGCTCCACCCCCTCCCTCCTCAGGACCAGTGTGGGGGGCGGAGCTCCCTCTGAGCTGCAGGTAACCGTCACCTGCTGACCCTCCACCACCTCCTCACCTGGACTCAGGGAGATGGAGGTGTTGGTGGGTGGAGCTGTGGGACAGGTGGGACAGGTGATAGAGACAGACAGGTGAGACAGGTGAGACAAACAGAGATTGTGAATGAAACAGGAGCTTCACTCTGACCGTGAACCGTGACGTCCACCGTCGCCGTCATGTTTCCTTCGCTGTTTCTGGCCTCGCACTCGTAGTGTCCAGACTCAGACAGACTCACCGCTGTGAAGACCAGCTCATGGCCTTGCCCCCATGGCAGAGACCGACCGTCCCCCATCCTGAAGATCCAGGTGACGGTCGGCTCAGGGTTTCCCTCCACAGAACAGGTGAGGGTGAGTGGAGAGCCGGCCATCACCAGGACCGGGTCTGAGATCCACGTCACAACAGGAGCATCTGCAGAGGAGACCAGATCCTCAGAGTCTGAACCAGATCCACAGAGTCTGAACCAGACACCTTGTAACAGTTTAAATCAGTTCACTTTTAGACCCTTGATCAGTTTGAGATTAATTCAGTAACCAGGGCAACTGACTGACGTTGTCTCCATGGAAACTGCATCCTGTTTTGATCTTAAACCAGATAAAGCTGGAAAACAAACAGAATCAGGTTCAGTCTGACCTCAGTTAGCCTGGACCCAGACCTAGACTAGAGGACTCAGATTGAAGGACCCAGACTCAGACTAGAGGACTTAGACCCAGACTAGAGGATTTAGACTAGAGGACTCAGACTAGAGGACTCAGACCCAGACTAGAGGACTTAGACTTGAGGACTCAGACTTACAGAACACGTTCAGGGAGCTGGTGGTCTCTCTGGTCCGGTTCTCAGCTGGCAGGTTCGGCAGGTCTAGCGCGGCCCTGCAGGTGATGTTGGCTCCTGAGTCCTGGATCTGAGGCGTGAACCTGTACTCAGACCGGACGGAGCTGGATCCAGGATCTCCGACAGTGCTCTCCAGGACTCGGTCTCCTCTGAACCAGGTGAGGTTGAGCAGCTCAGTGGGGTAAAGATCAGACACCTGACAGGTGAGGGTGGACTCCGCCCCTGGTCTCAGGTGGTCCTGGCCTCGGATCACAGGGGCTGATGGGAAGGCTGGACCCAGAGGACAGACAGAGACCAGTCAGTTTACAATGACATCATCGGCTCTGTCTCCACAGGAAGTTTAAATAAAGTTTTGTCATTAAAAATAAAATTTATAAAAACATAACAACGTCAAGTAACTACTGACGACTGAACAGACGTTTTCCTGCTTGTTGTTGTTGTTAGCTTAGCTTAGCTTAGCTTACTTTTGGTTAGCTTAGCTTATCTTAGCTTAGTTTACTTTGTTTTGTTAGCTTAGCTTAGCTTCATTCATTCATTTTCCCCTGATAGAAATGTTATTTTTCTCTCAGCGTCAGTTAATCCTGTGCAGTTGAACCTGTATGAGCTCTGTTGTTCATGTTTCAGTCAGAGTCTCGTTAATCAGCTGATGAGTATCGTCCAATCAGGTTCTTGCAGATGTGACCACCTGACCGTGCTGCAGTGAACTCACAGTAAACGTGGACGTTGATCCTGGTCTGTTTCCTGTCTCCTCCACAGATAACTTTACACAGCAGAGCTCCTTCATGCGCCATCATCACAGGGTCAAAGGTCACGGTGGAGCGGGTCTCGGCGGTGCTGACGGAGGCCGTCAGAGGCCGGTCCCCCAGCAGAGACCAGGAGAAGCTCGGGGTCAGGGGACAGTCCTGAACAGAGCAGACCAGCTGCTGACGCTCCCCCAGTCTGAACAGGGGCTGTCTGGGAACCACATTGACACGCAGACCCTGAACACACCACAGTGACATCAGCAGCACAGCTGAGGAGACAAACAACAACAACTGAGAGTCTGATAAACAAACTGTGACATTCACTCTGTTCAGCTCTGGTCCAGTTTCTTGTCTCAGACTCTCAGCAGGAATCACAAGTTTTATTTTGAAAGGATCAATCAGAATGATCAGGTTATTGATCTCTGATCCACGATGTTGATCAGGACTTTACAGTTGATGACCTGACTGTAGCAGCAGGTCTGACCTGGACCTGGTCTTTTATTTTCTGATTCAGTTTCAGTTTAACTAAGTGTTCTCTTACTGACTCTGGAGCTTTCAGTCACTTCAGACTGTCTCATGTCCTCAGTCCAGAGTCCAGAGGAGTCACTGAGACCTGATCCTGGTCTGAACCAGCCCCAGATAGAATGAAGGAGTCCTGCTGACCTCAGATCAACTCTGTATAAATGTGAATCTGATGAATAAGATAAGATAAGATAATCCTTTATTAGTCCCACAGTGGGGAAATTTACAGCCTCTCCAGACTCCAGAATCTGGACTCTGGTCTGATCTGGGTTGTTTGGAGTCCAGGTGTAAGACCAGTGTGTGACTGGGTGAATGTGATGAATGTGTGAAGCTGTGATTGGTCAGTGTGAGCAGAGGAAGATTCACCATTTATCACAAAAAACAAACTGAAAAACAAAGTTTCTCAACCTCTGGGTCGTGACCCTTCTCCAGGTCACCTGATGTTTAACAACTGATCAATTTATAATCAATACATGGACATGAGAAAGATCAGAAAATAAAAACCCTCAGTTTAATGAAAGATTTCAAATGTGGATCGGAATTCTCCTCCGTCTGTTTACTCCCTGCATCATCATCATCATCATCATCAATTATTGTTTATTAGTTGTTTACCTCAAACTGAGACATGACGACATGAATTCAACATTCATGTCTCCAGAGTAAAACAGGAGAAAACAGAAACAGTGACTGATGAACTGATCTTACCTGTGAAGAGCAGAGTGAAGCTCCTGTAGACAGACATACTGGGTGAACGAGTGAATGGATGAACAGATGAATGGATGAGTGAGGAGCAGCGTCTCCTTTGTGTCGATGTTTCAGTCGACACACTGAAGCCGTCTGTAAATCCTCCAGAGAAACAAACGCCCCCTGAAGCTCCCCCTCGTCCCCCTCCTCCCCCTGCCTGTCTTTGTCTGTGGTGGTGCGTTCACAGACCACAGCGCCCTCTGCAGGACACACACCACACTACAACCCTGTAAAACACTAAAACACTTCCTTTATTTTAAACCTGTTTGTTTTCAGCCACATTCAGAAGAAAAACCTGATCATTAAACAACAACCAGATTATTTCAGATCATAAATCCTCAGACTTTCTTTCTCTGCAGTAAATGAAACATCAGTTACTTTAGTTTTGTTTTCAGGATTAAAAAAAACTTTGTTTCTTTGTATTTTAAATGTTTTTTTTGTTCAATGAATTCATGAATTATTCAGTTTGAAAATGAGATGAAATCAAACGTCTGAGTCTGTGATTCTCTCCTGTCTCCATCTTTACTCTGAACTTTATTTAAACGTTAATATAAAGTTTAAATCTGAACACTTCCAGTGAGGTGAGTCCAGGTGTCTGACTGATTGATGAACTGATCGATTGATGTTCAGAGTCATGTGATAACAGACTGAGTGACTCTGTGACCTTATTGATCAGTGATGACTCAGTCAGATGACGTGGAGTCATGTGACCAGACTTTCACTCTGAGCTCAGAGTGTTTGTGTTTGTCACCTGCGCAGGTGAAGAGTTCAGACTCTAACTGGACTGAAACTCACAGACATGAGAACAGAGTCAGAATCAGAAGAATCATTATTTTATTTCTGTTAAAAGAAAAAAACCTAAACATTTATTTTCTAATGTTTCCCTTCATAAAAGACGTTAAACAGGATCAGGACATTCAGTTAAAATACTTCAATCAATTCCAAAATAAAAGCCCTTCGGACGAGGAGTCGCAACATGTTTAAGGCACTTCAGTTTCATTCAGTAATCAATCATCAATCCTGTGATCAATCGACAGAGAGATGACAGCTTTTCATTTCTCTGTTTTGGTCCCTGGAGCTTTTATTTTGAAAGTGTCCTCAGGGACGTCACTAAGGCGTTCGAGTCTGTGACACGTGTGTTACAGGTCACATGTTTACAACAACAGTCGTTAGAGGAGGTAGAGCAATCTATAACATTCTGATCAATCAGTCTGATCGACGTCAAATATCCTTACATCAACTTTCAACCAATCAGAGCTCAGTGCTTTAAACAGTCAGCAGGTGAGTCACCTGGATGTGAAGAGGATCAGCTGATCTCCAGACAGCCAATCAGCTGACAGATCATCAGTTTCAGAAACAGCCTAGCTTAGCACAAAGACTGGAAGCAGAGAGAAACTGTTAGCCTAGCTTAGCACAATGACTGGAAGCAGAGGGAAACTGTTAGCCTAGCTTAGCACAAAGAGATAAACTCCTTCCAACTAGTCTGTGATTTCCACGTTGGACCTCGTCTCTTATTGATCTTCACATCGGACACGGACCGAATATGCCAGCTGCTCATGCGTGAACACGTCAGTCTGGAACAGAACTGGGTCTGTGTCTGCAGGACATCAGGACCTTTAGTTCCCAGACAGACTCAGACCTAGACCTGGTTCTGGTTCTGTGGAGGATCAGGTGGTGAACATCATGAGCCGATGTGTCACTGACTTTTTAACAGATGTCTCAGGTAGAGTTCTACCTTTTCCTACGTTCCCCCAGTGGTCAGTAAACACATCATCTTGATCTTTGAATCTGGTTAAATTCAATTAAACTTTATTGAGAGTCTGGGACAGATGATGTTCTGTTGAATCAGGTTCAGGTCAGAGGTCAGTTACAGCTCAGACAAGGCTGCTTGTGAGAGGTCAAAGGTCAAAGGTCACTGTTCTGGTCTCAGGTCAGGTTTCCCTTTACTCATCCAAACTGATTCAACCTTCATCTGCTTTATCAATACATCTGATTCTCCTCCATCAATCAATCAATCGTTCAGTCTATTGATCAGGGAATCAGTGAATCGTTTTAACTAAAGGTTTAACTCTGGATTAACGCAGGTTAATCTACTGCTGATCGACTTATTGATTAATCAGTTTGTCTGTATTGATCTGTCAGAGACACAAGTCTGATCAACGAGACGATGACTGACGCACACATGCGTGCGCGCGCACACACACACACACACACACAGACACACACACACATTAATCCCCTGAGTTTGTTGCTGACATTCTGTTTTTGGTCCCTTCTTCTTCTTCTTCTTCTTCTATAATTGTTGTTATTAATATAATTCTTATTGCTGTTGGACTCAGTGAGACAGTCGGACTGAATCCATCACAGACTCTGATCAGAAACAGAAAGTAAATACTGTAACCATGACGACGCAGCGACTCGTCGTCACCTGATCCTTCAGTTTATCAAAAAAACAACTCAAAATGATCTTTGTTAAAACAAAAATATGTTTTCTTCTGTCACAAATAAGAAATATAAAATCTGTCTTTATCTAAATATATTTTCTTCTTCTTCCAAACACACACGTGTAGATTTCATCATATTTACAGACAGAGTGTCCTCAGTCCTCAGAGACAAACTCCTGCTGCTTTCACTTCCCTTTGAGCATCCGACAGGAGGGATCGTGGGTAATCAGGAAGGATTGTGGGTAATGTGTCCTCAGGTCTGAGCTGTAGTTTTAGTACTGGATGTACTCAGACTGAAGAGACTGAAAGACACAACATGAAACCATCTGTTAAAGGAGCAGTTCACAGATTTCACAGGTTAAAGCTTCCGGTTTGTCATCTTCGACTGCTGGAAACAGGAAATCAATAATCAGCAATCAATAACAAATCAATAACCACGCAACACACAGGCTTCAGTACATGTCTCTTCCACTCTGTCCCTGAGCACTGGAGCTCCCCCTCCCCTCTCACACCATTGTTAAATGAACAGACGACACCACAGAGCTCGGCCTCAGACTGCACACAAGAGAGCTGGTCATCACAGCTAGCAGCACGGCGTGACGACCACAACCACGAGCACAACCTGATTGTGGACTTCTGCAGGTCAGGTTATCTCCACACACACACACACACACACACACACACACGGCGAGGCAGTGGAGAGAGTGACCTGAGCTGGGCAGCCAACACCGAGGCTCTGCTCAGGAACACCTCTACTTCCTGAGGGAACTCAGGAGAGACAACTTCCCCCAGAAACTCCTGGTTAGCTTCTAGAGAGTGTGCTGACCGACAGCCTGTCACACATCACCTCCATCTACTCCTCCCGCTGTCTCCGTCGATCCCTCAGGATCATCAACGATCCATCACATCCAGCATGCCACCTCTGTGACCTGCTCCCCTCAGGAAGGAGATCCAGTACCACCAGGATGGACAGCTTCTTCCCACAGGCAGTCAGACTTTTTATTTCTCTTATTCATTTAAACGCTGCCTTGGAGCTGCCTTGCTGTCTCGTCCTGCGCAGTGTCCCATTGTTCTTTGCACAATGACAATAAAGTTCTTGACTTGGAAAAAATACATAAATAAATAAATAAATCTACAGCCTTGTTTTCTATGTAAATGACTGATTGGGAGGAACATCAGTGCAGTGTTCAACAACAACAGAGAACCTGACAATCACCAGACTCCACTGACAAAAACAGTGACTTTACTGGGAGCTGCTGGAATACCACTGCAGTGTTAGAACCAGAGAGGAATGTTGCTGCTGGTGGAGCAGCTGTAGCCAGGTGTCAGCGAGGCTCCTCACGTCTTTAATGACGACACATCACGTGGTCTGACAGGTGAGCTGAGGAACAGGAAGTCAGGAGGGTCTGAGTTCAACCTGTTTAACTCGGAGCTGGTTCCTTTAACTCAGCAGCAGCTTCATGTTAGTGATGATGATGATGATGAAGCTTCAGAAACAGATTCCCAGGAAACAACCACCAGAGACAGAGAATCACCAGAACAGAACCAGAACCCAGTTCATCCTCCTGATGAACACATGATGCAGAGCAGCAGCTGGTCATGTGACCGCTGTTACTGATGAACAGTTTAAACTCAGAGACAGACTCATCACAGGTGAGGTCTGACGTCAGGACTCACCTGAGTTCACTGACAGGTTTGAGGTTAGAGAGAATCAATCAATAATCAATATCATTCGGAGCAGCTGATGAACAGTGTGAGGAGTGTACCTGTTGTTACACCTGAGCAGTGACCCACACAGGTGTAACCACAGGTGTCTGTGTTAGCGATGTCAGAGCAGAGAGAGCCAATCAGCAGAGAGGGGCGGGGCTGAGCTGCTGCTGTGTCAGAGGACTTACAGGTATGGAGCGGCTCAGGTAGCGTCCTGACGGGCCCTTCATGGCGCCATAGGGCCCGGGGCCCCTGTAGGGGGCGCCGAGGTCCTGAGGCCCCAGCCGGACGAAGGGTTTCACTGCGGGGGACACTGAGGAGCCGGGGTACGGACCACTGTTGTTGTTGACCTCGTGCTGCATGCTGCGAGAGCCGTTACCGTAGCGACAGAGAGAGGGCGGGACCAGAGAGGAGGGGGAGGGGCTGAGAGACACAGAGGAGGAGGAGGGGGGCGGAGGAGGAGAGGAGTAGAGAGTCTTCCTGTCCTCCTCCACGTCTGCAGCGTACAGATCACTGAGAGAGCTGGCCAATCGGGAGCTGAGGGCCGAGCTGGGGGGGGGGGGCAACAAATATAAACAACATGATACAAACAAACAACAACACAAAACCAGGATCAAGTCAGGTTTAACAGAGACTCAAACCAGGATCAAGTCAGGTTTAAACCTGGATAAAGACCTCAGTGTCTGGATCAGTGTCAGACAGGAAGCTGATGATGTCACTGACCTCCTGATGTTTGACGCCGACGATGACGGACTTCTCCCGATCCTCTTGGCTGCAGCAGAAGCAGAGGGTGCTGGGAACTTGGAGGACTTGAGGGGGGACGAGGGGCCCTGACCCACACCCACTGACAACCTGAACAAACACACACACAAACCACTATCAATACATGTACTGATCACTGTCATTGATGACAGGTTGATTATATAATAACTTGTCTGATTCGTTGTTTCTGTTTCCAAATGTTAATATCAGAATCCAGATCCAGATCAGACCTCAGGGACCTGATGCTGGACCCTGAACCACAACAATTTGGGACTGGATCCTGTCTGTGACGAGCTACATGTGTCTGTGTGATGTCAGAGGTCAGAGGTCAGAGGTGAGGTGCACCTGAGCGGCTGAGAGGCTGATCTGCTGTGAATCTTCATCTCCTCCACTCTGAAAGAAAACAGTGACAGATTCACTGACTTTAACTCTGAGGTTTATAAACGTGTTGATGAGTCTGAAAACATCAGAGCTGCAGCTGCTGTCAGAGGTTCAGACCCTCCTCTCTGGTTCTGGTACCTCAGAGTCCCGGTGGTGGCGGGGCGGGGGGGGCGTCGGCTCTTTAAGGCTCTCAGTTTGTCTCCCTGAGTCAGACCTAGACCGCTGTCAGTCCCCTCTCCCTGGAGGATAAAACAAACGCACCCTGAGACTCAGACAGGATACCGAGAATGTGTGTGTGTGTGTGTGTGTGTGTGTGTGTGTGTGTGTGTGTGTGTGTGTGTGTCGGACCTCGTGCGGGCGGTCGGAGCTCGGCGTCCTGTTGACGTTGCTGTTATGGGCGGGGTTTAATCCGAGGTTGTCCATGCTGGTGATGAGGTGAGACACCGCCCTCTCCTCCTGCTTGGCCTTCTGGGAACGTTCGCTGTCGCCTAGCAACCACAGCGCCGCCTGCTTCCTGTTAACACAGTGTCAGGGTTAGGTGACCTCACCTGGAGACGAGTTTATAAAACATCAGAGTCGCTGCTCATCATCAGGTTGTCCTCTGAACTTTGACCTTCTCTAAGGTCAAAGGTCAGAGGACACAGATGATGAAACTTTCTCACTTGTTTCTATAAAACCAACGTCTTCACCAGAGTTCTGACGTCACAGCATCTGTGGTCAATGAACTGTTTCCTGTCCCTCCATGTCATCTACACCTGCAGCTGGAGCTACAGGCTGTATCTCTGTATGTTTTATAGTTTGAACAGCAGGAGCTCTGGTAAAAACCTAATGGGCCTTGTAATGTCCGGCTGGTGGTCTGAGGTGGAGACGTCCTGAGCAGCAGGTTCCTGTTTGACCCCCGACCCACCCAGACCATTTACTGTGCCTCATTTCCTGTTTCACTTCACTGCTTCTATCAAACACATAAACACAAATCCCCAATAAATAAACATATTAAAACAGAATGAGCCTCCTGCAGGTTTGTCTATGTGCAGCTCTCAGTCCTGGTCTCAGTCCTGGAGGCCAACACAAACACCAGAAGCTGCAACAGCACAGAAACTGTTCACAGAGATAACACACACACACACACACACACACTCTGGTCCTGTCAGCAGACTGAAGTGGTCTGTGATAATCTGACCTCTGTGACCTCTGCTCAGGGTCAAAGGTCACATTCAGCTTTAACATTAAACCTGATTGAGTGTGAAGTCTGTCTCTGTTTAAATAAAGATTGTGTCGGGGGGGGCAGATAGAGTTTATCCCGCCCCTGTCAGGAGCCTCTTCCTCCTCCTTCACACTAAGCAGAGCTGAAGGTAAAATAAACTCACTCTTCCAGGAAGTTCTGCTGAGGTCCGATCACAGAACCTGGTCTGCAGATCCTGATCCAAGCGATGGCCTCTCCGGCCGTGAAGCGGTAATGTTTCATCAGGTAACAGCCAATCAGAGTGCCCGTCCTGCCCAGACCAGCTGACAGACACAGAGGGTTCACAGTGAGTCAGCAGCAGCAGACAGCACAACACATTATTTTCAGAAGAATCTGTTTTATTAAACATTCATCTGTTCCAGCTCCTCAGTTTTCCTGTTTCTCTGTCACAGACGAGGCGTTTGAGGACCACGTCGTGTGGGACGCCAGTAAACTGAGTTCAGCAGGTTGTGTGTGTGTCTGTGTCAGACTGATGGATATACACTCCCTGCCCTCTTTATTAGGAACACCTGTTCACCTGCTCATATCTAATCAATCACATGGCAGCAGCTCAGAGCGTTTAGTCCTGTAGACGTGGTTCTGGTTCTGGTAACGTGATCAGTGGTCTGAGCAGGACCTGGTTACTGAGGTGTTCTCTGAATCAGAGACAGACTGCCCCCTGCTGGACACACTGACACCTGACAGGACATCAGCAGGAGCAGCAGGAGCTCAGTGACTTTCCTGTCTGAGAGAATGTGACTGAGAACCTGAGGACGTCAGGTCTCTGACTGAACCAATAACAGACTGACAGTAAGAAGACGACGTCCTGACCTTTGCAGTGGACGGCCACCGCTCCGTCCGTGCTCTCACAGATGTGCAGGAAACGGCGTGTGATGATGTCACTGGGCGTGCTGCCGTCCAGGAAGAAGAGGTCGTAGTGGTCAAAGCCGGCGTCGGTGAAACGTTTGGAGTCATAGATCTTCTTGTTGAGACGGACGACAGTGGTCACGTTGTGTTTCCTGAAGTAGGGGAAGTACGCCTCAGGGGCGTGGAGGGGGTAACCTGCAGGGGGCGGAGCCAGAACAGGTGTTACAGGTGAGTTCAGACAACACAAAGAAAACACAGGAGGACTGAGGTGTGATCAGCTGCAGTTAAAGTTAAGTTAAAGTTACAGGATCTGATGGAAACATGATGATTTATGACTCTGAGAAAAGCTGTGGTGGAACAGGAAGGTTCAGCCTGAAGTCTCAGAGTGTCAGACCTGATCAGACCTGATCAGACCTGGTCCATGTCTCCTTCACTGCTCATCTTATCTCCTTCAGTAGAAGAAACACTGGAGCTTCTTTACCAAAGGAAAGAATGACATCCCATGATTCCTTGCAGCAACAGATCCACAAACATGTAGAATCAAGAGAGCTCCTGTTTTCTGTTTGAGACTCAGATGAAATGATCATTTTTATCTTTCTTTTAATGGCTCAACTTTAACTTGTTTTTTCCTTCATGTTCTTATTATTAGCGTTGGGCAGGAAACCTTAGTGACAGTTTGTCTCTGTGCATATTGTGTTATAAATAGAGTCCTCATCAGTCCTCCTTCACCTCAGGACGTTTTCCATCGAGGTCGAGAAGAGGAGATTAGATCATTTTTTACTGTTCGACTGTAGTTAATATTTTTCTGTCCCAGTGAGGATCCTGTACAACAGCTGGTTCCAGCCCAGAAAACAAAGTAAAAAACTGATGTTGATTGTTTTTGAAGCTGTCATCACAGAGAGCTGCACTCATGATCTGAAGCTTCAGTCTGTGTCCAGAGTCACACTCTCACACTGTGTTCACAGTCCTGTTTATATCGTTTACACCTCTTTTCTATTTCTTACCTGTCTGTTGATTTTTCTGTTTGCTGCTGTAACACGGTGAATTTCTCCACTGTGAGAACAATAAAAGATTATTTTATCTTAAATAAAGTCTCTGAATCAGACGCTCTGATTGGCTGAGAGAGGAACACACTGTCAGATTTAGAACACAGATGAAGTGCAGTAAAGAGCTGGACCATGAGTCTGTTTATCAGCAGAGGAAACAGACACAGACCTGGGCTTTGATGGAAAGCACTGATTCTCTACCTGAAACCATCACAGAGAAATGATGCTGTAAAGACAACATGATACCGGTTTACTCTCCAGAGGATTCAATTATCCAGGTTTAACTGAGCCTTTAAATTCTGAGCGGACGAGGACCTTGAATCTATCACAGGGAAATGAAAGCAGCTGTTTTTCTCTCACTGTGTTTAAAAAGCTGAGAGAGTCTCATCGTCTAACTGAGGAGAGACTGAGACACGACGATTCATTTGACCTTTGACCTGTGAGTCTGAGTCTGACCCTGGATCAGCAGCTCGTCTCTCTGTGAACTCACCGTTCTCTATCTTGGTTTTAGGATGAGGTCCACTGAAGGCCAGGAACTTCCCCGGGACGATCCAGTTCAGGTCTCCGTTCTCCACCCGCTGCGAACACAAAGAGACACAGGTTCAAACCCCAGTCTACAGCTGAGTCACAGAGACCAGGTGGAGCTCTGAGACTCTCCTCCATCACAGAGTCTGATTCATTAAACTTCCTGTCCTGAGGAGGGCGCTACAGCTTCAAGTCCTCAACTAACAGCAGTGAACGCCTCATCTGTTCAACACGTTTTTTCTCTAAAATAGAATCTACAATCTATATTTGCTGCAGTCTTTTGATCTGATCAGGGATCAATCACTTCCTGTTTGATTCTCCTCCATCTTGTTTCTCAGTCAGAGTTCAGAGTCTGAACAACTAAGTCATCTGAATAATCTGCAACAGCTCAGGAGGACTGAGTCTGAACAGGTGTTAGAGCAGCTGCTCCTGGTCCTGGTTCTGGTCTTTACCTCATAGTGTTCGTACTCGTCCACATCGAAGGTCTCAAAGTCAAAGAAGCCGTGCTGCAGAGCCTGAAACACACAACACACTGAGGAGGAGGGAACATCACTGACCCTGAACACAACACGCTGAGGTGAATCTGAACACATCATTGTCAGGTGAACCTGAACACATCATTGTCAGGCGCTGCTTCAGACCATGAGGTCACTTCCTTTCTTTATTCTCTGGTTTTAGTTTCTGAACTAAAATAACACAAACACATCAGGTCTCAGTTCAGACTGAATCCAGATCTGAGACTCTGTAGAGTCTCTGTCAGCGTCACCACCTGCAGCTGATTATCAGCTGGTGATCATCAGGGCTGCAGAGTCCTCAGTGTGAGTTGTATATAAAGTTACTTGTTAAATGAGCCTTTATTTATTTCTGTTTTGATTTAACCTGACAAACTGTAGCTCTGTATTCCCACACTGTCAGAAACACCTAAACACACCAGGACCATAAACAGGTTGTTAATGAGTGTTAATGATTCTCTGCCTGTTTTATTGTTCTCATCAGTGAACTCAGCGTCTGATTGGACGATTCAAAGCGTCATGTGACCATCTTCATCTAATCGTCGTATCTTTACAGTGAGTTCACTCTGACTGAACACAACAGGTGTCAGGTGAGAGATCAGTGTGGTGAGTGATGATGTCAGTGTTCATGCAGCCAATCAGAGCAGAGACTGAACTCACCTTCCTGATCCCCTGCAGACAGTCCAGCAGCGTGAGGTTGTAGCTGCAGTTTCCAAAGGATGCATCTCTGCAGAGATACAAAGAGACAAAGAGACAGAGACACCGAGTGAAAACCACCTCATAACCACAGGCTGAACTTCCTCTGATCACATGTATTGATCTCCAGCTGAACAAACTGTGAAGTCACACTGAGCAGCTGCAGAGTGAATATTGATCAGTGATCAGTTTAGTGATGTCACCTGACTTAAGTTCTAATGTGTTTGATTTTGTTGTTTCCTGTTTATTGATCTGTGTTTTTGTCTGTGACTCTGTTTAAATAAAGTTTCTCTCTGCAGGTTGACCTGCTGCTCTCTGAGGAGGAGCTGCAGCTGACAGTTAGAGCTCTGACTGTCAGCTGCAGCAGGTCCAGGACCAGCAGCAGGTCCAGGACCAGCAGCAGGTCTGATCTGTGGACCAGGATCAGGACTCTGATCATCAGAGTCTCAGTCAGCTGTTTTAGTTCCACTTCCTGTTACATCATCACACTGATAGTTTCACTTCCTCTGACATCATCAGTGACTCTCTCTGATGAAGACCATGGATCCTGACTGAAAGCTCTGACTGAGGATCAGCTGATCTGCTGCTGTAAACTGATCGTCTTCTGGTCTGAGAGCAGGAGGTCGACCAGTTTACACCTGAGACCTGATGACATCAGCAGCTCACCTGGATACACCTGTTCTCTGACTTCACAGGTCAAAGTCAAAGGTCGACTGACTGATTCCTGCAGAGCTTTCAGCAGGAGGAGGAAGAAGAGGAGGAAGAGGAGGACTGTCTCTGTTCTGAGTCTCTGCTGTGTGTGTGTGTGTCAGAGTTGTGTGTGTCAGAGTGTGTGTGTGTCAGAGTTGTGTGTGTGTCAGAGTGTGTGTGTGTGTGTCAGAGTGTGTGTGTGTGTGTGTCAGAGTGTGTGTGTGTGTGTCAGAGTGTGTGTGTGTGTGTGTGTCAGAGTGTGTGTGTGTGTGTGTCAGAGTGTGTGTGTGTGTGTGTGTCAGAGTGTGTGTGTGTGTGTGTGTGTGTGTGTGTGTGTGTCAGAGTTGTGTGTGTGTGTGTCAGAGTGTGTGTGTGTGTGTGTGTGTGTGTCAGAGTGTGTGTGTGTGTCAGAGTGTGTGTGTGTGTGTCAGAGTGTGTGTGTGTGTGTCAGAGTGTGTGTGTGTGTGTCAGTGTGTGTGTGTGTGTCAGAGTTGTGTAGTTTGTCTTCAGTGTGTGAATCTTCTGTTTCATTATTGCAGCAGTGTTGAACTCTCACTGAGCTGAGATCAGCCGACTCATCACTGACAGATTCCACTGCATCGTGGGGGGTGGGGGGGGGTGTCTTCACAGAGATCATTAGAGAACCTGTGACTGTCCTTTCAAAATAAAAGCCCTCTGCAGAGTCCTGTAGTTGTGACTTGCAGCTGCTACAGACGGTTCACAGGTTCACGGGTTAGAAATCCTCCATGTCTCTGACTCTGCTTGAACTCTGTAACTCCGCTGGTTTCTGCTTCACCTGTGCAGCTCTCAGCAGGTAGAACTCACCTGACACCTGAGCTGAGCTCAGAGAGGACGACAGGAGCGAGTTTCTCTGTTTTCATCAGGTCTCTGCTCCATCACTGTTAGTCTGAGATCAGATCTGCTGTAAGTAACGAGTCGTCGACCGACCGAAGCATCGAACAGTCGACATTTAGGACAAGACTCTTGTGTCTGCACATTAACCCATTCATTTCCATCTGTGGATTAAACTGACTGTTCCGTGCAGGGTGTCAGTGAACACACCACAGCTGCTTCTCAGGCTCCATCCACACATTTACTGTTAAACCTCATCCCCGTTGCCATGGTTACACCTGTCGTCCACACTGCTCAGACTTTTAGAAACGACGACCCAGACGTACACGTTCACTTCAGTCATCATGTATCCTTCACCTGATTGGTCACGCTCTGATCACATGACCTGGTTCAGCCTCGACTCTCAGGAGTTTCAGTCTGAAACTAAACAACAAACTGCAGAGTAAACAATCTACTTCCTGTTTACAGCAACATGAGCCGTGACAGCATGTGTCTGTGGAATCAGACGGTCAATGAACGCCTCACTGTAGGGGGTGTGTCCCCCTCATGTTTAATCCATCAGCAGCTCAGAGCTCCTCATCCCTGACAGAGGAGCAGAGTCTCCTCCTCCTCCTCCTGCTGTTATATAACCACAGAGACTGAGTGTTTGAGGCGACAACAAAAAGCCCTTTATCCTCCACACACACACACACACACACACACACAGCCTCAGTAACGACTGAAACATGACGTGTGTGTGTGTGTGTGTCTGACTGGGTGGAGGTGGAGGAGGAAACATGTCTCCCTCCCTGTGATGTTGAAGCTGTTGACCTGAAGGATCAGTGTGAAGTCCCTGATTCAACTCAACAGGTCGTTTCACTGTGTTTCAGCTGCAGGATCAACAGGCTGTGAACTGTACAGCAGATCTGATCTCAGACTAACAGTGATGGAGCAGAGACCTGATGAAAACAGAGAGACTCGCTCCTGTCGTCCTCTCTGAGCTCAGCTCAGGTGTCAGGTGAGTTCTACCTGCTGAGAGCTGCACAGGTGAAGCAGAAACCAGCGGAGTTACAGAGTTCAAACAGTCAGCAGCATTAAAATAAACGGTGACAGATGAGACACAAACAGAATGTAAACACAGAGCAGAGCTGCACACTGAGGCTGACACCAGCAGCAAACACTCCCACTGTTTCGAACATGAACACATCTCAGTCTGAGCTGAAACCATCTCTGAGCTCGGAGTCAGGCCTGAAGGAAAACTTCTGTTCACACACACTGAGATAAATGGAGTTTTATTGTGTTTTGTTATTGATGTTGTTTTTATCTTTTCTCCTCTATTTGAGGAAAGAGTTCAGCCTCAGTTAGAAGTTAGAAACATCAGCTGCACTGTTTTACATTTTCTGACTGATCCTCACTCTGCTGAGACAAACCCACAGATCCTGGGACGTTATTGTCTGGTTCTACCCACAGCCCAACACTGCAGCAACACTGTAGTAACACTGTAGTAGTACTGTAGTAGTACTGCAGCAAACATGTAGTACTCCTGGACAGACTGACCTGAAGGGCAGGTAGGAGGCGTTGGAGCCAGAGATCAGAGCTCTGTAAGCTTCTTCTGGAGTTTTCTTCAGGTAGATCACCTGACACACACACACACATAATGATGATGAAGAGTTACACCTGGAGAGACGACCTCCACAGGTAAACCTGAGGCCTATACTACGAAGGGAGTTGAACCTCCTGTGGTTTAACTCAGGTTCTCAGGTAAAGTCGGGGTTGACAAACCCTGACTGCCTCGATCTGTGTTAAACGCTACGACAGTGGTTCAGATGTGGGTCAGTTGAGTCGGTGTTAACTTAATCAGAGTTAGTGCGTGTTGATTAAAGGGGCGTGCACCGTATCTCTCAGATGAAGAGCGCACGTTAATTCTGTGGGTTTAGAGGAATTTAAAGAGACTCTAACGACACAATGTAAAACCCCGGGGCTGACGGTCTTTAGACAACCCCCGTCCTGCAGAGTCAGCCTCTCTCAGTCGTTGTGCCAGTATTGATTGGTTGTTCCACCTGTGGGGCGGAGCTTAGGTAGAAGTAACACCGAGTTAACCACCAACATAAACTGCTCAGGGCAGTTTAGAGATGCAGTGTAAATTACCATGGCAACAGACCTCAGGTAAAACCTATCCATCTTTCATAGTACAGGTTAACTGGGAAGTTACACCTGACGTCACCAAGGTACACCTGAAGTTACTCTGATAAGACAGTAACCTCGCTTCATAGTACAGGCCTCTGCTCACTGCACATTAACACAACAGCACGTCTGTTTATCAACTTTAAAAAGACTCTTTCAAAATAAAACAAACCAGGACAGAATGTGTGTCAGTAACTTATCTGTTCTCACACAGGTAAACGTCACACTCAGTGATCCTGTGTGTGTGTGTGTGTGTGTGTGTGTGTGTGTGTTACTGATGAAGGTAACACACTCATCATGTTTGCCCCCCCCACCACAGCCTGAACACCTGTGATTCAGATGTCTTATCACCAACAGGAACAGGAAGTGATGTAACAGGATGTACTCACGGCGTAGCCTCCAATCAGCACGGCGGCGTTGGATCTCTTCCTCTGGTCGAAGCTGGTGTAGTGAACGATTCGTTTCCTGGTCAGAGTGAACGACTGCAGAGGAGGAGAAGAAGGTGATCAGCTGATCAATAACTCTGAACAGTTTGCCGCCTCCTCCTCCTGAGTCTGAGTCGGAGGAAACACACCTCGGTCTGTGAACCTGCAGACGTCAGTCTGGACTCCGGTGCAGGTTTTCTGTGAAACCAGGACCAGGTGTCCCAGCATGCACCTGTGTGTCACCTGTTCTCCACCCGTCATCATCACCAAGTCCACGTGTCTGAGTCTGATCAGAGTCTGAGGATCCGGACCGTCCGGTCAGCCTGTCGTCATGACGATTGACAACGGGCCGCCAGAGGAATGTCGTCACCACGGCAACAAGAACACAACACACAACAACACACAGACGGTTTCATCGTCTGAAGGAGCTGACGCAACACACACACTGGACTGTGTACACTATATACACTACACACTACACACACTGTATACACACTGTATACATACTACACACACTGTACACTCCATACAGACACACACAGTCCGACAGTCAGAGCTTCAGTGACTGAAGCTTCAGATGTTTTAAACTGAGTGAAAAGTGTCAGTTCATTAAATTCCTGTAGCCCCTGAAGGCAACACATGCTGATAAATCTGCAGCAGTGACATCACATGGTTTACCTGTTCACCGAATCACCTGGTAATGACACCTGACGGCTACAGAATAAACTCCTCCACTCTGCTCCTTCACCCTGTCACCGTATATGACTGGGTGAGTGTGTGTCAGAGTGTGTGTTACAGAGTGTGTAGTTGTGTATAGTTGTGTATAGTTGTGTGTAGGTGTGTGTAGGTGTGTGTAGGTGTGTGTAGCCGTGTGACATTGCGTTCATTCCTGCAGAGGGAGGAGTCGTCAGCAGAAACTCACCTTCAGCTTCTTGTTGAGTTTGCAGCAGTATCTGTACAACATGGCCAAGTTCAGAGGACCGAAGTCAGCGTAGAAACTGGAGACAGACGGACGACAGTTAAACTGTGACGCTAATTCAACACACTCTGTCACTAATCAGTATCATTGATTAATCTGTGAGTTAACTGTTAAAATCGTCAATAAAACATCAGATCATCAGTCTCAGTGTCGACGCTTCAAACATCTTGTTAAACTCTGAAACTGCTGCTGATCAATAAATCTGTTCATCAATCATCTAAACTGATCAACTCATAAATTCAGCTCTAAAATTCACCAAATTAAAAGCTCAGAGGAAGAAGAGGGTTGAGCTGAACACCCACTGTCTGACTTTTATTCTGAAAATATCAATAATCAGCTGATTGATCGATGACAGAGTAGCAGGTTTGAATCTTCAGTTCAATGATTTTTACTGCAAATAAACTCAGACCAGCTCCGAGACTGAAGAAAAGCTGATCCTGGACCAGGTCAGGGTTTAGTCCTGGACCAGGTCAGGGTTTAAACTCTGTACGGTGTAGAGAGTCAGGACACTGAGTATAAACTGAGTCCTGATTACCCAGCATGCACTGCAGCAGACTGACGTCCTGTGATGAACTTACTTTTCGTAGACGAACTCGTCGTCGGTGCAGAAGTAGTGAGTGTTGGCGGTGCTTTTAGGTTTACTGCGTAAGGTGGCGAAGTACAGACGCTCTGACGGAGAGAGATGAAGGAGAGTTTAACACTGATCTCAGGTCAGAAGATGTGACGTTAACAGACTGTAAAACCTGATCAGAGACCAGCTACAGGTCTGAGTTAAGCTGAAACAACAGCAGGATGAAAACACACCAGAGGATCAAACTTATTGATCAGTTTTTATCTGAGTCAATGATTTTATTTAACGAGTGAATCTGTTCTAACATCGTCCAGCATTAATCATTACTGATGTTACTGATCAGCTGTGACGTTTTGGCTGAAGCGTTCATCAGTGATCCACCAATAATCACCTGTGATTGATCAGTTCTCTGAGAATCAGTCAATCAGCTGGAATCACCTGCTGTTTACATCCAGCTGCAGTAACCGTGGTGATGTGTTCGATCAACCAAACTACTTCTCACGCTCTACAACTCCTGACTTGGGGGGAGGAGCAGATAGGGTACAGAGGACAGAAGGGAAGGAGTGGTAGCCACTTAATGTGCCATATACAGTTCTCCATATTTATCTTATTTCACTCTTACTTTATTCTATTTATATCTTGTATATTTAGCTAAGAGTTTACTGTGCATTTTTTTTTATCATATTAAGAGTCTACTGTTTATTTTTTTTTTATCCTTCTATTCTGTCTTTATAAGTTGCTGGAAACTTAATTTCCATGAGGGAGTCATCCCAAAGGAATCAATACAGTCTAGTTTAAGTCTCTAGTCTAAGTGTCGAAGTCTACCCGATCAATAACTAATAATCTGCTGATCAGCTGATCAGGTACAGGAGCTTTATGAATATAAATAAAACTGTTGTAGTGATCTCTGACAGTGAACTGAATAAAGTTCATATTTAAACCAGATGAACTCTGTGTTGAATCTTTACTGTTAATAAAGATTCTTTTGAATAAACTCTGTGTCTGTTTTGATGAAACTCGGTGATAAAGTTTGTACCTTTGATAAACTCCGCGGCTCCCAGCAGCTCCGGGTCCTCGCTCATCCTGAACAGGGCAGAGAGGATGGGGGAGTGCCGGACTCCCTCCCCAGTCATGGACGCTCCCTCCTCCTCCCCCCTCCACAGCCTCACAAACTTTTCTAACTGCTAACAGCTCGGTTAGCCGTTAGCAGGCTAGCGGCTGCGCTGGCAGACAGCCGAAACGCAGACTGTTTTAAAGTGTTAAAAACTTTCTCCTCAGTTTCCCATCAGTCCCTGCGGCTGATCTTCACTCACACAGGAACCGTTTAAACCGTTTCCGTTCTTTGTTTTCCGTTTATTAACCGGTGAATTTTCCCGGGTTAGCATGTTAGCATGTTAGCACGGCAGCGACTTGACGACGCTCACAGAGTCTGAAACTCTGATTGACCGAATCCCTCTTTAAGACACGTTGCCACAGCAACGGAAGCCGCTCCCATAGCAACCACAGCCAATCAGCGACCAGAACGCTCTGTGTTGCCTTCATGGTCAGCAGGGAAACACGAGAAAGCGACGCTTTCAGGTACCGACAGGAATAAAAGGTGTTTACAGACATTTACTGAATTTTTATAGAAAAGTTCCAGATTTTATTCAGCGTGAGACGCATCCTCGTGTTTTTTCTTCTCTTTTCATCCAGTTATCTGGTTTTATTTGCTGTCTTTCAGTCTGATGGAGCCTTTTAAATGGTGGCATGGATTTGTTTTTAAAGCACATTGTGACATTGTTCTGAGAACTGCTAAATAAATAATGCTCGTAAAGCTAATAAAGCTTCTTTCGTTTTCTTTCCTCCACCTGTTCTCAGGTCAGTTTTCCTCTGATCAGACTCAACAACCTGAAACAATAAAAAGTCTTTCATTGTGTTTTGACCTCGAGCTGAACCAAACAGACCTGCTGGACCTGGACTCTGGAGAACTGATGAAACCAGGTGATTTGTTTTAGAAACAGGTGAAATAATCTCACCTGATTTTAAGATGTGAGACTGCAGGTTCTGGTCTGATCAGGTCTGCTGAGCCTCTATTTACGTCAAACTCACCTGCGATCAGAGAGATCCACACACGGTTTGGTCCTGGTCCTGGTCCTGGTCCCGGTCCTGGCCCTAATCCTTGTCCTGGCCCTAATCCTGGTCCTGGTCCTGGCCCTGGTCCCAGTCCCTGTTGGAGGACCTGGGGACTGTCCTGGTGCGTCCTCCAGGCCCCGGCATCTGCCATGCTGCAGGGCGGTGAGCAGACTGTGAGGACAAGTCCGGGCTGAGCCCAGGAGGTGTCAGGTGACCCGGATCGGGTTACTCCTGGTTCCAGAGGGGACAGAGGTGTGAGTTTACAGCCTCCTCAGGTTTCAACACACATTCAGGTCCCAGCAGGACTTCCTGCTGTACGCACTGTACATCAGCTCACCTGCCCAGGTGAGTTAAAGAGGTTAGAGGGACAACAACATGACACCGCGTGGGTGACATCATGGAAACAAAACGGGGACCAGAGGAAGTCCAGGTCCAGGTCACCTGTTTCATTGAAACCAGGAGAAACAGCTCCTAAAATTCAACAGTAACCTCATCATCTGTCCTGAGAAACTCCTGGAAAACAAAACCAGTCCTGGTGTTAGACCAGGACCTCACTGTTCCAGAGACACCTGGTCTCACCTGGCCTCACCTGGTCTTTACAGCTGCAGCAGCATCTGGATCTCAGATCTCAGATTGAACTCAGCTCTGGTTTTGATCCTGATTTAACCTGGACCTGTCTGATCTGGATTTAAAGTCAGGACCCTGACCCGGTCTCTGACAGTCTAGCCTGAAACATCAGGTCCAGGTGTTTCCCTGATGTGATCATGTGACCAGGAGGTCTCACCTGTCAGGTGTTTGGTCCTGGTCAGGCTGTAACCTGCAGGTGGCCGGCCACTGTCAGCGCCCCCTACAGGATGCAGAGATCATTACACACAGACACTATCTGGGTCCTGGTCCACAGTCTGTCCTCAGGTGGATTTAAGCAGTTCACAGGTTTGGACTCATTATGAACTTTATGTGGAATTAATGAAGCTTCATCAGCCTGAAGAAATAAAACTCCATCAGAGACGTGTCGTTAACATCCAGGTCACCTGGTTCACCTGAACCTGATTCACCTGAACCTGATTCACATTCACAGGAGAAACAGGTTCAATCATCTCCTGTAGTTTCTAAAATCACTTCACTCTGTATAATTCACTGGAAATATTCTGTAGACGTTGTCTATTACGTTATATTTTAAAGATGAGACGTTACATTTATTGTTTATCTAATTATATCCTGATGTGTGAAACAGAGAACTGTGAGGGATTAATGAAGTTTATTTAAATCTTGAAACTCAGCTTCAGACTGAGGTTAAAACAGGATTCAGCCTCATTTACACTTTAACATGAATCTGAGATTCATTGTTTCACTTCCTGTTCCCTGATGGAACTCAACATGTCAGGAAGTTATTTTCTGTTTGTCCTGTTTGACTGAGTCAGTCTGACCTCCTCCTCCTCATCACCATCATCATCCTCCTTCCCTGTCAGAGCGGCGTCACGACGACGTCGACTGAAGAGTCTGAAGTTCAAACAGAGACTCAGGAACGTTGGAAAGACTTTTATTTATTTCTTACAGTATTTACGGAAACACCCTGAGAGACAGAAGCTAAGAGGGTCGGCCATGATGGGAGCAGCTACCGAGTCCAGTACAGAGACAGTGGGTGTGTGTTCAGTGTGTGTTCAGTGTGTGTGGCTACAGGTGGAGGTTGGCGGCTCCTGATCCTTGACATTCGATGATGTAGGTGACGTTACTGCTCAGCTCGTCCTCACACTTTGTTATTGTGAACTTCGCCTGGAAACAGGAAATAAACACAGGTTTGATCAAGATAAGAGAGTGAATGAATGATAGTGAGTGAGTGAGTGAATGAATGAGTGACTGAGTGAGGGCCTCTCTGACCTGAGTGAGCTGCTCTGCGATGTGAATGGCCGTCTGTGTGTGCAGCGTCACAGCACCGGTTCGAATCCGAGACGTTCCCTTCGCCAATGCCATGAAGATGATGAGCTGAGGAGGAAGAGGAGGTCACATGTCACAGTGATGTCTCAGTGATGTCATATTGAGGTCAGCAGGTGTGTGTCTCACCTGGTCCTGCAGGAACTCGTCCACGCAGCCATTGTGTCTGATGTTTCTCAACAACATCTCAGCAGCTTCAATACCGATTTTATCTGCATACACACCTGAAACACACACACACACACACACAGGTGAGTATACAGCTGATTACCTGGTAACAGACAGGTGTGTTGTCTCAGACCACACTTCATGTAAAAATCACTTCACTCAGTAACTGAAACACTGAGGTGATTATTAACGTGACTCGTCGACTCGTGCTTGGTTAAATGTGTGAACGAGTTGATGGGTTCGATCAGCGAGTCTCTGGGTGTTGGCGTGTTGCTGCCACCTGCTGGTTCAGGTGAACTCTCACCTTTCTTTCCCAGAGCTGAACCTGCGAACAGACAACCTGTCGACGACTCAGCGATGATTCTGAAACACAGAGGAAATGGACCAATCAGAGCGCTGCGGCTGACGACGCGTCCAAGTGCTGGGCCAACCAAAAAAAACACAGTGATGCTGCATTCACTGCACATGGGAAAAACAGTCTTTGACAGCTACATCTAGTAACCCCTCTGCATTGTGAACTGCTGTTTCCTCTCTGTCTCCCAGACAGTGAACGCAGCATGGCCGCTGTGATGTCATCAGGTGGGCGGGGCTTACATGATGCCGTTGCCGTTGCCACAGGCCTTGTCTTTCTCCTGCAGCGGCTGGATGTTGATGTACAGCTCTTTGATTTCCTTCCTGATGGTTCGAACAGCAGCAGCCGACATGTCTTTAGCCAACTGACACACACACACACACACACACACACACACACACACACACACACACACACACACACAGAGTTAGCATCAGTAACAATCATCCATCAGGTTGTTCTGAACATTTAAAATCATTTTTATAAAAACAGAAATGAGACCAACATGTCTGACAGTGTCTAAGGAACAGGAAGTCCTGTCACTTCCTGTCTGTGCCCCTGTGCTGTAAAAGCTGAGTGTTGTGTTGGTGGTAACTTTACTTTGAAGGGCAGGACTCCGGCGACGAAGGCTCGGCCGTGGATCTTGGTGATGTTTCCTCTCTCTGTCATGGTGACGGGCTGCAGCTCTTTGACCGGGTTCACCGTCACAAACACCTCACCTCCACCTTTAGGGTAGTAACCTCTGAAACACACACACAGGTCAGACACACTCACATTTCTACTGTTTCTACTGAGCAGTCGACAGGAAACTGACCTCATTCTGATGTCACAGTCAAAATGGACGCCAAACTTCTCCACGATGGGTTTAAACACCTGAGGAAGAAAAACAGAGTTCAACTGATCAATAACACACACACTGATTGAGCTGTGTGTGTTCAGTGTGTGTGTGTGTGCGTCAGACCTTGACGGTGTAGTCGATCTGAGGAGCCATCTCAGCGTTGGTTCCTCCCTTCAGACAGAGCTGTGAGGAAGCGTCAGCGAACACAGCGCAGGGCAGAGCGACCTGCAGCAGCAGACACACACTCCTGACACACAACACAACACAACACAACACAACACAACACAGAGAAAACACTGTTACAATGATAAAGTGGTGGTTAATGAAGAGACGAGAGGTTTATACAGAGTCTCCATGTTGGACTGAAGCTCTTCACATTCCCCTGACTCTACAGTTCTTCATCTTTCAGGTCCTTTAAACCTCCTCTGAGCCTCAGGACTCTGGGTCTCACCCTGCTGTCTGTGTGTCGGCCGTGTGGTTTCCAGACTGAATCTTTCCTGGAGTCAGGCTGATGTCGGTGGAGCCGATGGAGGCTCCCTGCAGACTGCCAGAGCACAGATCTGAGACCAGCTGCAGGCCACTCAGGTGCTGCGGTCTGAACACAACAGAGGAGGAGGTCAGGACTAAAAACACTGAAGGTCTAAGTCTCTGTAGATTCATCAGGTTAAATCAGTTAAAGACATTTTAACATCACGTTAAAGAACAAGTTCATTTAACATCTGTTTCACAGACGTCAGTGAAACCAACAGGAATGAGTTTATTAACGTCTATCATCTGAGTCTGACTCAGCTGTTTTAACAACAAATCCTCATAAGATCTTTAAACACAAAAAGCAGCAAAAAATGGACGATTGTATTAAATAACACAGAAAGTCTGGTGTTTGTGAAATGAAGAGCTGCTTATTTTATTTTTCCTTTGTTCTTACTAAAACTCTCTGAGCTTCGTCTGTTGTTGCTGACTCATGAACCCCTTAAAAAAGAAAACCTCAGAACTCCGTTCAGAAACCACAGTAATTTAGGGAATGTACACTTTAAGGTAAAGCAACAAATTAGATCAAATAAGATGAAGTGTGTTTTTTGATGTTTAGATTCTGGTAGTAAATTCGGCTCATGTATGATCCATCCAGCAGCAACATTTATCAATAAATCCACTTTGCTGATTCCTAGCAGCTCTATGACTGTGCTCTCGGACTGTTCTGGAAGAAAGACTGCGGCAGAGAATCAGAGAGATGACCTGTGGTTTCTGAGAAAGTTTCATGGATTTAAAGCCGCTGTGTGAAGCCGAAGTAACCAGCAGCTCATCCTGATTCTCTCAGTGTCTCTGGACATGCTGCAGGAGTTGTGTGTGTCCGTTGACAATCCGCCGCTCTTATTCTACATGTTTAGTAAATGGAGTCTGGTGTGTGTTTGTGTTTGCTGCAGGTTCCCATTAGCAGGGTGAGGCGGGAGACGTCTAATCAACATGGAAACGAGGCTGAGTTCATGTGGGAATAAAGACGAAATAACACGAGTAACTGGAGCGGTTATTGTTCTCTGTGAACAGCTGCTAACTAAGTTAGCCGGCGACTCAACTTTAATGAATAGGCTAACATTAGCCTGCTAGCCGCTGCCTCACCTGAGCCCCGGTGTGCTCCTCCCGGCTCGGATTTTGCTGATTTTGATGGCGGTGCCAGTGATGCAGCTGAGCGCCGCGGAGACTCTCAGGATCTGTCCGCCCTGCAGAGAACCGACACCGGGAAACAGAGCAGACATCAGTGAGCTCAGCGCCGGCTGCTCTCGGGCTGCTGCCCGCCGCCGTTAGCCTTCTGTTAGCGCGTTAGCAGCGCGAACAGTTCCCCGGTAAATAAAGTGCGACTACTCACTCCCTCCATCACGCTGCCGTCGATCTCCGTCGCCGCTGTCGTCGCCACCGTCACCGGCTCCATCTTCACTAACAACACCAAACTTTCACTTTTTACCAGATACGTGAGGCTAACACCGAGCCGCTTTCTGCCGCTGCTGCTTCTTCTTCTACGGCTGAAACTTAACCCTAACCCACTTCCGGCGGCCTTCAAAATAAATGAAAACAAAACCCAGGTGTTGTTTCGATTATATAAAGTGACTTGATAAAGAAACTTATAACGGTGTCCAATTAATTATTCACGAAGCCAAAGTCACTGAAGTCACAGCTGACTGAGTCGAAACAGTGAGACTGAAACGGATCAGAACCAATTTTAAAATAAAAGATATTGCGTGACTTTTATTTTGAAAGGCATTACAGGAAGTATGACAGTGTGAGGAGGATGATGATGATGATGATGATGATGCAGTTCAGAGGAGGATGAAGATCACAGAACAGCTGCAGCAGAAAACAGTTTTACTTTAGTTTTTCTTCTGGAAACGAAAAACAACACCTGTTTCATTTAATTATTTATTTACTTATCGATTTATTTAGTCTTTAATTTAAGGTCAGTAAGTGAGTAAATTAACCTTTGAGTTGATTTAATAAAATGATAAAGACAGAAACTCACTTACAAGACAAATAAAATCAGTGAAAATCAACATTAAAAAAATCCAAATATAATCAGAAGAGTTCAGGCAAAAAGAAAAAAAGTAAATAAATAAATTAATTAAATGTACACAATCAATTAGTGATTAGATATGAAATCAAATAAAATCAGAGAATTTCAGAGAGTTTCTGATTTTATCCAGAATCAGAGACGATAAAGAATCAATATCTGACAGATGATTGAATGAAATCAGAATCTTTCATGGTCACAGCTGCTTTTCCCTTTTAGAAGAAACTCTGGTTATGGATGAATATCTGTAGAAGTAGTAGTAGCAGTGTTAGTAGTAGTAGTAGTATTATCAGTAGTAGTAGTAGTAGTATCAGTAGTAGTAGTAGTAGTATTATCAGTAGTAGTAGTATCAGTGTTAGTAGCCGCAGGTAATAACGGTCAGTGTTTCGCTTGTAAACGCCTTTATTGTGAAATCTGATCGAGCCGGAAGTTGACAGTTAGCATACCGTAGCTAAGTCTACGTAGTAAGTGTGTGTGTGTGCGTGTGTGTGTCCAGGTGTGAAGATGTTACCTTTATCTATTAAAGACGACGAGTACAAACCCGCCAAGTTTAACCTGCTGGTGAAGCTCTCAGGATGGTTCAGGTAAACTCACCGCTGCTAACGGAGCTAACGGCGGCTAACGCTCCGCTGTTAGCCTGATGCTAACCGGCTAGCCTCAATCTGTCTCTCTGTCGGTATCAGACCGAGTTTAATCAGCCGTCGGTCGGTGACGCAAGGTACCGACGGAGTGCTGTGTGACTGTGTGACCGTCAGGTGTGAGTGAGCCGGGCTTTCCCGGTCTGTGGCTCCGGGTCAGACTGTGATGGAGGTCTCTGGCTGTTGTTTTCAGGTCCATCCTGGCGGATAAAACCTCCCGGAACCTGTTCTCCTTCCTCTGCCTCAACCTGTCCTTCGCCTTCGTGGAGCTCATGTACGGCATCTGGAGCAACAGGTAGGCCGAGAAACAGGCTCCGACACCCGGCTGCTGGTCCGGCGTCAGGCCGGTGCAGGTTTCAGGATGTGCCACGTATGTGTTAGTGTGTGTGTGTGTGTGTGTGTGTGTGTGTGTGTTTGTGTGTGTAGTCACAGTCCTCTCCGGTTCAGTAACAGAGCAGAATAATCGATGGGGTTGGGGGGTCAGACTGAGATCTGTTAGAGTGTGTATCAGTGTGTATTAGTGTGCAGACTGTGTGTGTGTGTGGGGGGGGGGGGGGTCAGACTGTAATGAACCTCAGCTGGGATCATCAGATCCATCAGATCCAGTGATCTGTTAATCTGTTTATTATTTTCTCGATCGATCAGTTGATCAATCAGCTCCCTCAGTGACGTCCTCTTCTTCTCTTGTTGAACCCTCAGACTCAGGGTCATGTGACAGGAAGCTGTAGACGTCATCAAAGGATATAACATGTTTATTAAAACAGCTGGTGATTACTTTCCTATCGATCAGCTGATTGATTAACTGATTGGTTTAATGACAGGATCACTGTCAGAGGTCAGACTCACAGTGAACAACATATTTCTGAGGACACAGCAGCTGTATTGTAATGTGGAGAATCTGATCAGTATTGATTAGTATTGCTCAGTCTCCCGTTCCTCAGTGTTGGCGGTTCTGAAGTTAAAGGTTTGAACAGAACCAGTTAAACCAGTGAGAAACCTGAGAACCAGCTCCACCCCGAGATCCTGAGACCTGCCCCTCCACCTGCAGTCAGACTCCAGATCACCTGCTTCTCTGAGAAACTGTCAGTCGTTATTGATCAGCTGATTAACTGATAATGAAAATGATCAGATGCAGCTTCTAAAGATTTAAAATCTGTTTAACTGATCCAAGGTCAGTTGTTAAACTCAGCCCCTTCCTGTGTTGATGTTTGTGTGTTAACGTGTTGTTGTGTGTTAACGTGTTGTTGTGTGTTAACGTGTTGTTTTTGTTGTGTGTTAACGTGTTGTTGTTGTTGTGTGTTAACGTGTTGTTGTTGTTGTTGTGTGTTAACGTGTTGTTGTTGTTGTGTGTTAACGTGTTGTTGTTGTTGTTGTTGTGTGTTAACGTGTTGTTGTTGTTGTTGTGTGTTAACGTGTTGTTGTTGTTGTTGTTGTGTGTTAACGTGTTGTTGTTGTTGTGTGTTAACGTGTTGTTGTTGTTTTTGTGTGTTAACGTGTTGTTGTGTGTTAACGTGTTGTTGTTGTTGTGTGTTAACGTGTTGTTGTTGTGTGTTAACGTGTTGTTGTTGTTGTGTGTTAACGTGTTGTTGTTGTTGTTGTGTGTTAACGTGTTGTTGTTGTTGTTGTGTGTTAACGTGTTGTTGTTGTGTCTTAACGTGTTGTTGTTGTTGTTGTGTGTTAACGTGTTGTTGTTGTTGTTGTGTGTTAACGTGTTGTTGTTGTTGTTGTGTGTTAACGTGTTGTTGTTGTTGTGTGTTAACGTGTTGTTGTTGTTGTTGTGTGTTAACGTGTTGTTGTTGTTGTGTGTTAACGTGTTGTTGTTGTTGTGTGTTAACGTGTTGTTGTTGTTGTTGTTGTGTGTTAACGTGTTGTTGTTGTTGTTGTGTGTTAACGTGTTGTTGTTGTTGTTGTGTGTTAACGTGTTGTTGTTGTTGTGTGTTGTTGTTGTTGTGTGTTAACGTGTTGTTGTTGTTGTTGTTGTTGTTGTGTTAACGTGTTGTTGTTGTTGTTGTTGTGTGTTAACGTGTTGTTGTTGTTGTTGTTGTGTGTTAACGTGTTGTTGTTGTGTCTCCAGTTTAGGTCTGATCTCAGACTCCTTCCACATGTTCTTTGACTGCACCGCTCTGCTGGCAGGTCTGGCAGCCTCCGTCATCTCCAGGTGGAGATCCAACGACAGCTTCTCCTACGGGTGAGATCATCCTGATCCTGATCCTGATCCTGATCTCAGATTCTGTTTGTTGTTTCTTTGAACATGACAGTGATTGACAGAGTTGAATGAATGGATGAATGGATGAAGCTCAGTTTGTGTCCTGTGTGTTTCAGTTATGTCAGAGCTGAGGTGTTGGCGGGCTTCGTCAACGGACTCTTCCTCATCTTCACAGCTTTCTTCATCTTCTCTGAAGGAGTCGAGGTAACACACACACACACACACACACACACACACACACACACACACACACACAGACACACTGGTCTCTCTCTCTCTGTATTAACCTGTCTCTCTGTGTTAACCTGTCTCTCTCTCTCTCTGTCAGAGAGCTCTAGAGCCTCCTGACGTTCATCATGAGCGGCTGCTTCCTGTCTCTGTGGCCGGTCTGCTGGTGAACCTGGTCGGGATCTTTGTGTTCCAGCACGGAGGACACGGACACTCACATGGAGACGAAGGTACCAGAACCCAGCTGAGCAGAACCCAGCAGAAGATCAGAACTTCTCTGAGTCTCTCCTGTTTTCCAGATGCTGCTGAGTCCGTGTTGTTGTTCAGAGTCATTTTACTGCTTCACTGTGGCGATGAAGAGAAGAGGGAACGACTGCAGCTTTGATGCAGGTGTACCTGCAGCTTTGATGCAGGTGTACCTGCTGATAGAAGCAGGTGCTAATGTTAGCAGGTGTTTCTTTCTATGACTCAGCTGAGCAGCAGAGAAAAGAAGTGACGACTGAAACGTGGGGATGTGGCTCAGAGCAGGAAACACCTGTAAAAACCAAAGCTGATATCAGACGGACCTGCTACCAACATGCTAACGTTAGCTAGATTTGTGTTGGTCTCCAGTTAAGAAGTGGATCACTGCAAATCATCAGAACCTCAGTGGAGTTCAGTAGAACCTGGGTTCTCTAACCTCTCTCTTTCTCTCTCTCAGGTCACGGTCACAGTCACTCTCTCTTTAACGGCAGTCTGAATCACGGCCACAGTCACGGACACGACCACCACAGCAAACACGGACATGGACACGGACACGGACACGGACACAGCCATGACGATCATGGACACAGTCATGGAGGACACGGACACAGCCACGAGGAGCCACACTGTCACGGTGAGTGTGTGTGACACCTGGACAGGTGAGACTCAGAGAGGAAGCAGCAGTTTGTCCTGACTCTGCTGTTGTTGTTTCAGATGAGCTGCTGCACACGCCGGGGAAAGGCTCCAGTAAACAGATCCTACAGGGTGAGGACAGTCACATGACCAACACGTTTATACACACAGGAATAATCCAGATCAATAAATCATGTTGATATGTGAGCTCAGTGATTAGTCATGTGTCATGTGATCAGATAAACTTTATTTAAACACCACACAGAGACAGCAGCTCATTAAACTCAACCTGCACCAGCAGAGGGCGCTCACACTCCACACACTGTGGACTAAGGTCTGTCTGTGTGTGTGTGTGTGTGTGTGTGTGTGTGTGTGTGTGGTGTGTGTGTGTGTGTGTGTGTGTGTGTGTGTTGCAGGTGTCCTCCTCCACATCATCGCTGACACTCTGGGCAGCATTGGTGTGATCATCTCTGCTCTGCTGATGCAGAAATATGACCTGATGATCGCCGACCCCATCTGCTCCATGCTGATCGCCATCCTCATCGGAGTCAGGTGACCCTCACACACACACGCATGCACCACACACAACTACAGCTGTGGAGGGGGCGGGGCCAGCTGCCTCTTTGTTGTGGGCGTCTGTCGCCTCAACAGTCGACCAATCAGTTCATCTCTCTGGATAATGACCGACTGTGGGACACAGTGGACGAACCACAGACAGAACCACTGACTGACCTTTAAAACACTTTAAAGAACCCGAAGAACCCACTGAACCCTGACAGTGGAGACTAGAACATCTCAAAGGAACCTCCCAGAACCTCCTCAGTGACCAGGAGAACCTCTTTAAGAACTCTCTAGAACTCTCAGACAGTCAAACAGAAATCTGAATGTTTGTGTGACTTTTTGTGCAGCTTTAAAATGCAGTAGTGTCCCTGAACTCACCATCAGAGGAACATTCCAGTCCTCTGATGATGATGATGATGATGAAGCTAACTGAACAGTGATGGATGCTGTGTCAGGTTTCAGAGCAGCGGCAGATCGATCTGAACCTGATGGAAAATGTTTCCTCTGATGTAAAGAATGTGGAGTCGGTCTTTAACGGGCTCTGATGAGCCAAACCACTGGGACCGTCCTGGAAATGGTCCTGGAGTCCGGACTGGTCGTCTGGTCCCGGGGATGTAAATGCGGCGGTCAGATTTCCCAGAAGCCCCGGTGATAAATGCGCTGATGTGGTTTGATAGGCTGGAAGTGAACGCAGCTGTAGATTCAAGCGTCAGCAGAGCGAGGAGCAGAGCGGAGCTGTGGTCAGCTGAGAGGCCTCCACTCGACCACAGGCATCAGGTTACTGCAGCTGGAAACTGCTGCAGCCTCAGTCCACACACAACCTCACTGACACTCACCAAACTGAACATCTACTGATTCTGAGCTGCAGAGAAACTCAGACCAAACTCCAGCTGAAAATCAGTCGATTCTGGAGGAACAGCTCAGGTTGTCAGATACTGTACCAGAATTTGTACTTCATCATCCTGTAGAGACAGAATGGACAGAGCAGTGCTTGTACTTACAGCACTTATAGTAGTAGTAGTAGTACTGTATATCTTGTAGTTGTACTTGTTGGGTAAAACTCAGACCAAAGTCCAGCTGAAAATCAGTCGATTCTGAGGAACAGCTCAGGTCTGATCAGTCGCTGACATGTTCACTCTGACCTCTGACCTCTGACCCTCAGTGTGGTGCCTTTACTGAAGGAGTCCATCGGGATCCTGATGCAGCGGACCCCTCCCTCTCTGGACCATGCCCTGCCTGAGTGTTACCAGAGGGTGAGTACTGACCCCACCCCCAGGAACACCTGGAACACCCCTGGCCAGGTGTCTGTAGCCTACAGCGTTCTGTATGGCGGACCGGTCTAATTCCTGGTCTGTTGTGTTGCGTTCAGGTGCAGCAGCTGCAGGGAGTGTACAACCTGCAGGAGCCTCACTTCTGGACTCTGTGTACGGATGTTTACATCGGGACGTTAAAGCTGCTCGTCGCCCCCGACGCCGACACCCGCTGGATCCTCAGCCAGACTCACCACATCTTCACACAGGTACCTGAACGCACCACCAGGTTTATACTGATGGTGTACTAGTATAACAGTAGTATCAGTAGTAACACTGAGGAATACTTCCAGTAGTAATTATCTGTCCTGCTTGCAGTAGTAGTAGTAGTTGTATTTACAGTAGTATCTACCTGTTGTCTGCAGTAGTGTTTGCAGTATCTGTAATCGTATCCGCTGTAGTAGTAGTAGTACTATCAGTAGCAATAGTAGTAGTAGTAATATTTACAGTAGTATTTGTAGCATCAGTAGCAGTAGTAGTGCTTGCAGTATTTGCAGTAGTACTCACCCTGTGGTGCGTTCACAGGCCGGGGTTCGACAGCTCTATGTTCAGATCGACGTAGCAGCCATGTAGAAGCTCCGCCTCCTTGATGACAACTGGGACCAATCAGATTCAGTCTAACCCCCCCCCCCCGCAGAGAGACTGAGACCAGGGCCGTGGGGGGGGGCACTGAGAACTGTGATCTGATGAACTCAAACAGCCCCTCCCCCTCCTGTTTTTTTTTTTTAATTTTTTATTTTACCTGTCCGTGACAGCGGACAGCCTGACCCCTGACCCCTGACCCCCCTCCACCGGAGCAAAGTGCCTTCATCATCAATCAGAGACAATCTGAGCCCCTCCCCCCTCCTCTGTGACATCACCAGACTGCTGCCAGCTGATTGGTCTGTGGTGAGTGAGTGTGATGTCACAGCGTGTTTTTAACGTGCCAAACCATGTGACCAAACATGTGACCACTCACAGGTCTCAGTCTTTTTTTTTCAACTGTAATAAATCATCTGATTATTGATTATTGATCTCCATCTTTATTGATTGACAGTTTGAATCAGACCTCATCTCCACCTGGAGCTCACCTGGATCTGATCACCTGGGGGGGGCTTTAACTGGACTCTGGATGTGGGTCAGACCAGGTCCAGGTCCAGATGTGGTTTGATCCAGATCACAGATTAGACCAGGTGGAGTCAATGTAACAACCTGAAACTAAGTCAGACTGCTCATATTCCATTAAATCAAAACCAGTGAGGTCATTAAAGGTCAGATCAGAGCTGATCTCAGATCAGGGTCTGTGTAAACAGGTCCAGGTTGGTCCCTGTGTCCCTGAGGGTCCTCTCAGGTGCAGTAGGTCAGGTGTGTGTGTTATGAGGAGAATGTGGAGCTGTCGATCTGGATCAGGTTCTCCAGGGCTCCTGGTTCAGCATTCAGTCTCAGCAGATCCACCTCCAGTGGGTGGAGTCTCCCTGTGACGACCAGCGAGTGCAGCGGAGCGCCTAGGTCACATGATGCCAACTGACGTAACGTCCCCACGCGGATCGACTGGTCATCGGCACCGAGCCGGGCCACGCCCACACACACTGAGTCCTCCGTCACACCTGGAGGAGAGGAGGGGGTTAGCATGCTAACAAACAGGCTAATAATCAAGCTAACAAACAGGCCACCTCAGGTCATGTGACTGAGGTGGGCGGAGCTTAACTAGATATCAGACGATGTATCGCTGTCCTTCATCAGACCTGGTTCAGTGTGTGTGTGTGTGTGTGTGTGTGTGTGTGTGTGTGTGTGTGGTGATGAACAATCAGCAGACAGGTGATCAGCTGATCAGGTGTGACTCACCCAGCTCCTCCCCCTCCTCCCTCCTCCTCTGGATGATCTGGATCAGCTGATCGGCGGCCTGGCTCACCGTCATGAAGCGAGGAGGCTCGAAGATCTTCCTCCCTCTGAGACGACAATGACGACATGTTAGCACACACACAACACTGACCCAGGATCAGCCTCAGAGTCCAGGATCTAATCTGATCCAGTCCAGGTGCAGGTCCTGGTCCTGGTTCTGGTTCTTACCTCATCATGTTCTCGATGCTCTGCTCTTTGACTTTAATATCTGTCAACAAAAACACATCAGAGTCAGATCAGAGGAAACGTCATGATCAGGTGGAGGAAAGAACCAGTCCTGGTTCTGGTCCTGGTTCTGGTCCTGGTTCTGGTTTCCTGAAGCAGCAGACCTAGGGATGAGGCGTTCAAGGACCTGCAGTGTCCTGAAGCAGCTTCTAAAACTCAGCCATGATGCCTCGAGGTTCTGACAAACTAGACTCCGGAGGGAGAACAGGACCTGGACCGGACTATGTTCAGTCAGGAGGAGACCTGCTGGCCTGGACTGGGGAACTGAACCTGACCCACGGTCTGAGGAGGAGGCCTCACCCAGACCCTGACAGAGGTCACAGAGGTGGTTCAGAGGATCCAGGTGAGGATGAGATTCACCCTGAGATCCTGAAGGATCTGGATTCTGTCACAGCTGACAGGCCTCTTCAGGGTCAGGTGGAGGACCTGAGCAGTCCCAGACCAGAAAGGGGGTTCACATTTACAGAAAGGGGGACAGGAGGATGAGGTCCAGACTGGTCCTTAGATCCAGGAGCAGACTGACCCCAGACCCTGTCTCTGTTCAGACCTGTATCAGGCCTCATGTGGACCTGGTCTCAGCAGCTCCACAGAGGAAACAAAGAGCAGACGGTGAGTTCAGGTGTCAGCTGATAAATGAGCGTCTGAGTTTTAAATGTTGATGAAGACGAACACACACACACACACACACTGAGGTCGTTACACAAACAGTCACCAGCAGGTTTATTCTCCTGGGGGGGGGGGTTGGTTCCCTGGGGAGGCTGTGTGTCTGTGTTTTGGGGGGGTGGGGGGGTGATTGATGTTCTGGATGAACAGATATCTGGTGGTGCTCCAGGCAAAAACTGCTGGACCCTGAATGCACCGTCATCACATCAGAGTGTGTGTGTGTGTCTCACCCAGCAGACACAGTGTGTGTGTGTGTGTGTGTGTCTCAAGACAGTGGTGTGTGGTGTGTGTCTCACCCAGCAGACACAGTGTGTGTGTGTGTGTGTGTGTGTGTGTGTGTCTCACCCAGCAGACACAGTGTGTGTGTGTGTGTGTGTGTGTGTGTGTGTGTGTGTGTGTCTCACCCAGCAGACACAGTGTGTGTAGTCCAGCTTTCCTGTTCTTACAGATCTTGTCGTAGTAACTCTCAGGTCTCCACGTCTCCGTCCAGAAAACCAACGACACCGTCTCCCCAAAGTTATACAGCTGAGACACACACACACACACACACACACACACACACACACACACACACACACACAGGTCTGTGTGTTAAACTGGTTCAATCTGAAGGAAACAAACGTTCACATCAAACTGTTTTTACCTGAATTAACCATAACCCATTCACTGACTGCTTTAATTACACTGCTTTTATTCTGAAAGTTAATATCAGTGTGTTTCATACACAGGCTCAGTTTGTGTGTGTGTGTGTGTGTGAGCAGCAGCTGTGTGTCTGCTCATTTACATGCCCCGCCCCCACATTAACATATTAACGACATCCCAGAGGAGAGCTGTTAGCATTAATGCTAATCTGACTCTGTGTGTGTGTGTGTGTGTGTGTGTGGACAGCTGGGTCCTGCTCTCTGATTGGCTGCTGTGACAGGTCTGTTATTGATGAGGTCACTTTAACATGATGCATTCACTGACGACAACAACATCAGTTTAATGAGTTTCATCAGGAGCAGATGGGACCGGGGGGGGGGGGGTCTGGGTGTCAGGCCTCTGAGCTCAGACTGACAGGAAAACACCACAGATGAACCTGAACCTGAACCTGGACCTGGACCTGGACCTGCGTCAGGTGTGTGTTCAGGTGTGTGTCGTACCTGCAGACCGCAGCAGCCCACTGCGTTCATGATGGAGGCGTTGTGAATGACTCTGTACGGTATCCCAGCATTCACTGCTCTGAGGACCAGGTCACTGTGGGTGGTGGCTCTGCAGGAAGGTAAAACACAAACAATAAACAAACAATAAACAAACAATAAACAGCTGACACCATGTGCGGAGATAACACAGAGGCGTGTCCTGGTGGATTGTGGGTAAAACTCTCAGACTGACTTCACTGATGTTTAAATGTGTCCAAACAACAGGAAGTCAGACACACTGACTGTCAAAATAAAAGTCTGGTGTAAACTCAGCTGGTTCAGATTCACTGTAAAAACATCAGAGGAACAGTAAAGTTTAGATGTTTGTCGTCAGTGCTGAGGTCAGAGGTCAGAGGTCAGAGGAGCTGCAGCAGCTCGTCTCTTCATGTAAACTGTTTGGTGGAGCGGAGGTGGAGCGGCATCGGGCCGAGCTGCACTCTGTCATTAACTGCTCCGACTCAGAACCACAACAATCCAGACCTCAGATCTGTGGCATCGATGGTGGCTCGGTCCTGACTCACCCAAACGGGTCGCCCACCACCAGGAACGCCACGTCCACCACGTCAGCGTCCTTCAGGATCTCCTCCGCCCCCTGTTCCACCAGGTCTCTGTCTGCCAGGATCAGCTGCTTCCCATAGTACTCCTCCTGAGGACGACACAGGGAGAGTTCAGGTCAGACCTGGACCTTGACGAAGAAAACTTAATCAATAATCTCTGATCAAAGATCAATAATCAAACATCAGCAAAGAGAGAAACGACTCTGGACAGGGGGACAGGTCTGGTCCGGGTGTGTGTGTGTGTGTGCGTGTGGGAGGGGTCATCAAACTGTAACCACAGGTGTGATCTCTGGATCAGGATTGGACCAGAACAGTCACATGACACACACAGGTCCTGATCAAGGTCCTGATGTTCAGACTCAGACCTGTAGATTCACAGGACCAGGAACTGGTCTGTCCTGTGTTAAACTGTCCACCTTATTCTAATCAGTGGGCGGGGGGCTAAACAGCAGGCACACGCCCCCGCAGTAAACCCCCCCGGACTCACCAGAGCCTCCTTGCCCACCGTCAGGACGGAGGTGTAGGCCTCCAGGTAAACCCTGCTGCACCTCCTCACTGCCTCCAGACCCTTCACCGTGATGTCCGCGGCGTCTCCGAGCCCCAGGCCGATCAGATACAGCATCCTGTCGGCTTCACTCTCCGCTCAGAGCCGCTGATGAACCGGAGCCGCTGAAACCTGAAGAAAACCGCGGAAAAGCCCTTTAACTTATTGAGTTTCTACATTCACGTGGCGCCTCGGTATACTGACTGGAATACGACCTGCCGGAAAATGTTCACGACAGTTACGACCGTGTTACGTTCCGCTCTGACGTCGACGTGTTCCGCCGGTTTCCGTTGAAAAATCTGTGTATTGAATAAAAGGTCGCTCGTGGTGGATTCCGTGCTGGATGAAATATGATATAAATGATATTTCCTGAAACCACAGGACAGACTCTTTAGTTCGGCATATACATAGTAAACGGATTATTTATATTTTACAGAAACCTTTAACTTGAAATGTGTTTGTCTCCACTACCGCCCTGTACGCTGAGTGTCCTTGTCAGTTAATGTCAGTGAGAATCAAAGCTTCTATTGGATTTGATCTGTGCCGAACTGTAGAGACTGTCCTCGTGTTTCAGGAAGGAAAAGAATCGTTTAAAGAGACTTTTTAAAAGTGATTTAAAAGATAAACAAAAAAATAATGAATGGACGCTGGTTGTTAGTTATTCTGATAAAACCAGTGTCTCTGTTCCTGATAATCTGATCACTCAGTGTAGATGCACTGAAGGTTTATTTCCTCAGTAACCCTCCCTCTGCCCCCCCTTCCTGGTTGTTTCCATGGTAACGGCAACTCGGCGTGTGAGAACAGTTCAGTTGTGAATGAGTCGGTGGGAAAAACCTCTCTCTCTCTCTCTCTCTCTCTCTCTCTCTCTCTTCACAGTCTATTTCTCCCTCGTTCAACCCTTGTTGTGGTAAACAAGCCTCTGTGGACCACGTGACACCCCCCCCCCCAGAATCCCCTTCACTCTTTTAAACTGGGAACCAGTTAATGACTGGGATAGGTTGGTGGGTTACATAATGAGCTCCTCTCCTCTGTGTGTGTGTGTGTGTGTGTGTGTGTGTGTGTGTGTGGGAGGGGGGGGGGGGGGTCTTTTGTTGCTGTGGTTCAGGGTTTGTTCGGCTCCAGTCATCCAGAGAACTTCATCTCTGTTAACTGTTTCTCTGCAGCCTCAGATCCTGGTCCTGGTCCTGATCAGACCCAGACTCATCGAGAAACAAGCAGCTGATCCTGCAGTCTGATCAATAATGAATAACACAACATAATCAATAACACTGGAGCTGTGTGTCAGACAGACAGACTTTTATTCTGAAGTTTGTGCATAAAAGTGAAGGTTTTATTTTGAAAGTCCTGACAGGAGGCTGAGAAAGGTTGATGAAGGTGTGTCCAGGTGTGTGAGGTCACATGACCTGTGACAGAAACAGGTTTAAAGCTTTAACCTGACCTCAGATCAGACTGAACCAAACACTACATTACCCATGAGCCTCAGCTGCTGTTGCCATGGAGACAGGCAGAGGCCTCAGACCGTCAGGGACCTGGTTTCATTACTCAGATCCTCCATGTTCTGGTCCTGGTCTCAACAGATCTGGATCAGGATCCGGTTTCAGACTACAGCCCCTCAGGAGGAGAATGTCAGGGAGGTGTTCATGTAACAACAGGAGGTCACATGATACACAGATCAGGTGCGTTCAGGTTCCTCCGGTCCTCTGAGCACTGACAGACAGAGAGAGAGACAGAGAGAGAGAGAGAGAGACAGACAGACAGAGAGACAGAGAGAGAGAGAGAGAGAGAGAGAGAGACAGAGAGAGAGACAGAGAGAGAGAGAGAGACAGAGAGAGAGAGAGAGAGAGAGAGAGAGAGACAGAGAGAGAGACAGAGAGAGAGAGAGACAGAGAGAGAGAGAGAGAGAGACAGAGAGAGAGACAGAGAGAGAGAGAGACAGAGAGAGAGAGAGAGAGAGAGAGAGACAGAGAGAGAGAGAGAGAGAGACAGAGAGAGAGACAGAGAGAGAGAGAGACAGAGACAAACAGTCAGTTGTCTTTGTTTTGTTTATATTTAGTTTTGTTTGTTGTTGTTTTAAAGTTGAAAGTTTAAAGTGATGAGCAGGTGATCTGTACCTGCAGGTGAAGGTCATGTGACCAGGTGAAACAGGTGAAAGTCAGTGACGTCCTGTTTCTGCAGATCATTTCCTGGAAACTGCAACAAGTTACACGGGGGGGGGGTCAGAGAGGAGGAGGGGTGAGGAGGGGGTGGGGGGTGAGGGGGCCCCGCTCCCTTTGTGGCTCCCACAGAACCATCTCCAATTACAGGACAAAGGCGGCTCATTGAGGCTGCAGCTCCAGCTCTGCAGCTCTGCATGTCTAATGAGTTCAGCTGAATACTGACCCCCACCACCACCAACAGCTCCTGGTCCCCTCAGACCCTCAGACCCTCTGCACTGAGACATCCAGTCAGGCCAGGTAACAGGTCCTCCATCCACCTTCAAAGGTGATGAGACTGAGACAAGACCTGAGACAGCCAGAGACATTTTGTGTTGAATTCTTCTTCCTGTTTATTCTGCTTCATCATCACAGTAAAAACACTCTGCATCAGTCCACCTTAAATCCACCTTAAATCCTCCTCACACCAGGATGTGGGTGCAGTCCATCATTAACTCTGTTATTGATTATTACCAATAAACCTGCTGATGTCTCAGAGGAACCATCAGTCAGCCAATCAGAGCTCAGAGAGGACGCCGCCTTTTATCTGATCAGCTGATCAGCTGTTATCTGAGTTTTCAGAATAAAAGCTGGAAGGAGCCACTGATGGAGGATCGGTCAGTGACGCTCACTTCCTGTGGATGTTTGTTTGTTCAGAGGGAGGATCATCAGTGAACTTCCTAAATCTTTCATTCTCTCTCTCTAGATTCATCAGAGACTCAGAGTCCAGGACCCTGACTCAAGACTCTGGACTCTGAGTCCTCTCCTCTGTTAATGTCTTTGTACCTGGAGCCTGAACTGAACTACATTCACCTGCAGAGACACCAGTGTTTATGATGTGTCTCTGTAGTCCAGACCCTGAACTCAGCATCATCCTGGTTCCTCCACAAAAAGCCAGTGAGATTTTCTTCTTCTCCACCACTAAGCTTCCAACTGGTCATTTCATTTAGCTCTGAGCTCTTCTACAAAAGCCTTTCTTCTTAGAAAGTTAGTGAGAGTTTGAAAGAGCGTGAGTAGAAACACAACGAGGCTGTAAAGGTGGACTGGTGAGTAGATGGGTTTTCATGTTAACGTCCCCGACAACCTCTGTAGTCTCATTTAGACACTCGTTAGCAACCGCCTTTTTTAAGACACGTAAAAGCTTCAAACATCAGGAGTGGGGGATTTACTGACCCATTTTATGTCGGAGAATAAAACCTGAAAATGTCTTGAGTGTTAAAACCACAGACCTTATTTCAGACATTTAACCAGAAACACACTGACAACAGGAAGTGCTAACATGCTAACATGCTAACTGACTTCCTGGTTCTAGGTTCAGTCCTGCAGGACTCTGTGTGTGACACAGAGGAGACGTTGGTGTTTACAGTTGTGTCTGAGCTGCAGATCTTCCTCTGTGGTGTTTGTTGTCATCACTGAAGCTGCAGACACAACACACAGATTAACACACAGACACACACCTGAGCTCTGTACCTGACTGAGGTCAATCAGAGTCTGAACTCACTGAGCGTCTACAGAGAACTGAACTAAACTTCCTCAGCAGCTCAACATGTTTTCAACCTCACAGAACAACAGCCCCCACCACCCCCACCCCCCTGTGAGGGAAACGATGGCGAGCCTCGACATTCCTTAAAACCAGGGAAACAACGACATCACAGGAAATCAGAGAGGAAGAAGCTGGCTAATGCTTTCCTGTTACACACACACACACACACACACACACACACACACACACACACACACACACACACACTCACTCTGAGTCCAAACCATAATTACAGGCTGCAGATGTTCAGCAGTTAAAGTTTCACTGCAACAGAATGTTAGAGACCCAGCAAGACCAGGACCAGGACTGAGACCAGGACCAGGATTGAGACAAAGATGAAGATGCAGACAAAGACTAGGACCAGAAAATGGCCCAGGACCAAACTAAGACTAGGATCATGCAAAGACAAAACCCAGGATGAGGACTCAGAAAAACCTGGAACAACTGTTGACAAGATAAAGACCAGGACCAAGATCACAACCACAATACAATTAAACAAATGACACAGGGACCTGGTTCAGGACCTGGAAAAGGGGTCAGAGTTGGGGTCAAAATCCAGGAGAGTGGCAAGAAAAAAGACCAGAAGCAAGACTAAGACCAGGACCAGTATGAAACCAAAACTAAGAGAGGACCAAAATGGGAGAAGAATAATAACTGGAATACAGCAGTACTAGTCCTGGTTCAGAACTAAGTCTAGTACCAAGACCAGGGCCAGGACAAAGTCAAAGACCTGGTCCAAGACAAGGACAAATATCAAAGATCAAGACAGGACTAAAACAGGACCAAGGCCATGATCAGGACCAGGACTAGGAGCAGATCCAAGACTAAGATCAGGACCAGGGCAAAGACCAGGACCAAGACCAAGTTTGTATCTGGGGTTAAAGTCTGTAGTTTCTCTCTGGGGTTTTTCGGTTCCTCGGTTCCCTGTTTCCCTCCAGCCGTCGTCATGGTGACGCTCAGCTATGCAGAGTCTGAATACAGTCAGCAGCTCAGAGGAAAGAGGCCTTTGTTACCCACAACCCCCATCACCTCCTCCTCCCTCCTCCCCTGCTCTATACTCCCCCCTCCTCCACCTCCAACACTTTCTGTTCATCTCAGCTCTGTTTTCTCTGAGCAGCAAACAGGAAAGAAACCGAGCTCTGGTCACATGTGTGTTCATATACTGGTTACACAACATCCTGAGAAAATACTGGGAACATACTGAGAACATACTGGGAATATCCTGAGAAAATACTGGGAACATACTGGGAATATCCTGAGAAAATACTGGGAACATCCATTGAATATACTGGGGAACATCCTGGAACATCCTGGGAATATACTGGAAACATCCTGAGAAAATACTGGGAACATAGTGGGAACATACTGGGAACATACTGGGAACATCCTGAGAAAATACTGGGAACATATTGGGAACATAGTGGGAACATCCTGGGAACGTACTGGGAATATACTGGGAACATACTGGGAATATACTGAAATCAAAGCAGAGTCAAACTGGGAACACTGGAGAGAGGAAATGATCCCAGAATATCTCAGTGTGTGTTTTTCGAGTCTGACTGGGTCCCAGTCTGCTCCCAGTCTGAATCCTCCTCCAGTAAAGTTCCAGTTCTGGTCCCAGTATGTTCCTGACATGTTCCCAGTTTGTTCTGAGGTCATTGTATCCAGGTCAGAGGTCAGAGGTCACCTGGACTCCCCTGTTACCATGGTAACAAACTACAGCCCAGTATGACCTGCAGGTCTGTGGAGCCGCCTGGACAGGAAGTGAGGTCACAGCACAGACATCCAGAGGCTCATCCCAGAATGCACCTCTGTGTGCCGTCATTCATGATGTCATCACATCCTGCTGTGATCTCAACTCAAGAATGAATCTGACCTGAAACCAGGACAGGGTTAGACCAGATCCACCACAGACCAGGGTGACACAGGGAGGGTGGAGGAGGTGGAGGGGCTTTTTGAGGTGCCCCCCCCCCCCCCCCCCCCTTCTGACATCACAGATATGATGGAGGTCAGAGGTCAGAGGTCAGAGAGCTGGAGTCAATATGGAGGAGGGTGGAGGAGGTTCAGCTGCAGGTTTCCCACAGGAAACAAAAGAACTGATATTTATTATATTATATTCATTTATCAATACATTTTATTATTTCTTTTATTTCTTCTTCCTGTTTTTTATAATTATGAGTCATTTATCATTTATATTTTTATTGTCCTGGATCTGCGGTGAATTCAACACAAAGCTTCACTGAAGCTCAGAGATATTTAACAATAAAAACCTGAAACATTCATCTGTTTCTGATTCACTTCTGTTTGTCGATCAAATATTCATGAGTTTCATTATTGATCAGTTTTCATGAGGAAAAAAAAGGAGCGAAAACACCGAGAGGAGGAGGGGGGGCATCTTCATCATCATCATCCTCAGTGTGTGTGTGTGTGTGTGTGTGTGTGTGTGTGTGTGTTCTCTCTCCTCGGTCTCGCGCTGCCGTCGGACCGTTTTTCTCCGGTCTCCGCCTGAAGGTAAAAATTCGTCTTTAATCCACATTTCATCGTTAAAGCGTCTTTAACAGATTAAAGTTAAAGAGTCAGTAAAACTCGTTCAAACTGTTTCAGGTTGAATTAAATCAAGTTTCAGTCTCTTTGTTCAGATTGAATCTGGAGCCGCGTTCAGTACAAACTCCGTTTAATTCACCGGAGAACAGAAACATCAGAGTCTGACCGTTTGATTTGACTTCATTTGATTTGTTTCTATTTTATTCTATTGTTTCAAAGACACGCGAGACGTCACGGAGTCTGTTTTTAGTGAAAAACACCAGAAAAGACGTTTTTTTAAACCAGAGAAATAAAAACTGAAATCAACGAGAATCAGTTCAGTTCAAACAGTTTGAAATAAAAACACGGAGCAGGTTAAAACGTCTGATGTCAGTTTATTCAGAGAATAAACTGATTCAATATAAAACTCAGGTTTAAGTTTTAGATTAAAACATGTCTGAGAAGTTTTGCCTGTAAAGAGCTGATCAGAGACCAGTTCACAGTTTTACTGAATCCGTTTGATCCTCTATCTTTCAGCTTCTTAAGTTTTCAGATTTAAAGGATCTGAGAAGCTGGATCAGTTTTTGACTTTGTGAACCAAAGATTTAATGTTGCATCAGTTTTCTGTCGTTTCTTGAATACTTCAGTTTCTTAAACTGAGTTTTAGTGAAAGTAACTTTGATGAATTCAAAAATTCACAGTCAAACTGTTAAAACGCTCTGAGTTTGTTTCGTCCTCTAACATCTGATCTTAGATCAGTTTTCTTGGTTTGGTTTGAGTCTTTGACAGTTTGTGGTCTCTGCAGGATCATGTCCAGCAGTAGGACTCTCCCCGCTCCTCTTCAGGGTTATTACCTGACATGAAGGACTGAAGTTTGAGGTCTCAGCGCCCCCTGCTGGACTCCTGTTGCAGCTGCAGGCCATGGCTGAGCCCAGCTACTCCGACCTGATCGCCAAACACTACAACTACACTGGCAAGTTCCGCAAGACGGAGCAGGACTCAGGTCTGAAAGCCGACTCGGTGGTCTTCATCATCGTGTGCTGCTTCATCATCCTGGAGAACATCCTGGTCCTGACCACCATCTGGAGGACCAAGAAGTTCCACAAGCCCATGTACTACTTCATTGGGAACCTGGCGCTGTCTGACCTGCTGGCAGGTGTCGTCTACACTGCCAACATCCTGCTGTCGGGCGCCAACACCTACAAGCTGACGCCCACGCAGTGGTTCTTCAGGGAGGGCAGCATGTTCGTGGCACTGGCGGCGTCCGTTTTCAGCCTGCTCGCCATCGCCATCGAGCGCCACCTCACCATGCTGAAGATGAAGCTGCACAACAACGGCAACACCTGCCGCGTCTTCCTGCTCATCAGCACCGTGTGGATGATCGCGGCGGTGCTGGGAGGCCTCCCGGTGATGGGCTGGAACTGCATCGAGAGCATGATGCAGTGCTCCACCGTGCTGCCGCTCTACCACAAAACCTACATCCTGTTCTGCACCACCGTCTTCAGCATCATCCTCATGGCCATCGTGGTGCTGTACGCTCGGATCTATGTGCTGGTGCGCACTCGCAGCCGCAAACTCGTCTTCCGCAAAGTGTCCAACGGACGCGGCAACACTGGCGCCAACAGCAAGAGCTCGGAGAAGTCCTTGGCACTGCTGAAGACCGTCATCATCGTCCTGAGCTGCTTCATTGCCTGCTGGGCGCCGCTCTTCATCCTCCTGCTGTTGGACGTGGCCTGCGAGACGCTGAGTTGCCCCATCCTCTACAAGGCCGAGTGGTTCCTGGCACTCGCCGTCCTCAACTCTGCCATGAACCCGCTCATCTATACGCTGACCAGCAATGAGATGCGCCGCGCCTTCCTGAAGACGCTGCTGTGCTGCACCGCCTGCATTCGGCCCAACGCCAAGTTCACCGGGCCCATCGTGGGCGCCGAGTTCAGCCGCAGCAAGTCAGATAACTCCTCCCACCCCAACAAGGAGGAGGTGGAGTACTCACCGAGGGAGACGACGGTGGCGTCCTCGGGGAACGTCACCTCGTCGTCCTAAACGTTAGAACGCTTGGCCGTTAACAAGTCGTAGAGAGAGGATGTGTGAGGTCAGACGGAGAGTTTATGTTTGTACAGGAAACCGGTGTGAACGGCGCCAGATGGCGTCACCACAAACTGATCTGAACCTTCAGATGATCAGGACTCACAGCACTTATGGAGACTTTCAGACTGGTTAAACTGGGACCAGTGAACCCTCAGACAGAGGAGGTCATCAGAACGCATCAGCACACCTGCAGGAGGATCAGCTGGTTTAACTGGAGGATCTCTGCTCTAACATGCAGCTTGGAGCTTCAGGTTCAACGTGGATCACAGGTGGTCCAGGTTCATTCAGGACCTGAAGCAGGAGCGCCCATGAAAACTAAACGGACAGTTGAAGAATTGTAAAGGTTGTGGATCATTAACGTCCTGATCTGAGCTTCATAGAACGAGTTACTGATCCTCATAGAAGAAGAACCAGACTTTGTACTGACCCTCTAAGAACAACTAGAACCTGTAGTCTTAAATACACAGCTGTCAAATATTTAAGAAATACAAATTAATTCATGGAAATGTTTTGTTTCCTCCACCTCCTTTAAAAAAACACTTCACAGGTGAATTCAGAGCTCAGGTGATTTTCATAGATGCTGTTTTTCCTGTTAATGATTAAAATCCTCCAACATCTGGATGTTTTCAAACGAGAAGCAGCTTCTTCTCTGAGTTCAGGACCTTGTTAGAGATATCACAGCTCTGTATACGACCCTCCGTCCACATGTAAAGCTTCTCCCTGTCTTTGATGCTGGTTAATCTGCTCTCAAAAAGTATCTGAGTCGCAGCTGTGATCAGACCTGGTCCAGGTCGCTGAGCAAAGGAGCTTCAGTGGTTCCTTTCTTATCTCCTTTAGCAGAGGAGACACTGGAGCTTCCTCTAGGAAAGAAAATGAGATAAACCATCCCAGCAGCAGCTGTCAGTAACATTAATTACAAAGCCTAGCGTCAGCGCAATTTTCTTTTTTCCTGATGAATTCTTCCAGTGAAGACTTGGTGACTCGGTGTTAAGATGTAAAGACTGAACGTGTCTGAGGAACAACAGAACATGAAGCTGGAAACAGAAACCTTTTTTTAATGTTTATTTGAAGTTAAAATGTGAAAACTGCTTCACTCATGTTCTGAACTAAACTAAAAAACTGATCATTAATTGTCTGATGAGAAGCTCCTGGACTCTGAATTCACATGTTCCTCGTGATGTTTTTGTAAAAAGTTAACTGTGTAAAAGTAGAAACTGTTGGTCAGAATGTATTCTTTACTTCCTGTCTGTCATTGTCTGTAGTGACATCTGTGTAGTCGAATTCATTTATATCTGAAACCAGGAGGAAAAAACTTCATTTTGTTTGTCAGAGAAACGAAAAGATGTTTTTTCTCTTTGGGTTCGTTCAGTTGCGTCTCAGAGCTATGGAGGTTCACTGCTGCCAAAAATAAACCAATAAATGTGGAATAATAGATTAAATCCTCATTAATAACTCAGATACTTAATATTTCAAACTTATTAAATTAATATCCACATTGATTCTCAAAATTAAGGTTCAGAGTTCAGTCTTGGAAATTGTCTCATGTCGAGGTCCATTCAGTGACTGATCACATGGTCTTCATCAGAATATTTTAAAGTCATAAATGAAAGTTGAATCTCAGTTTTGAAGCTGATTAAAAGATCAGAAATCTTTAAACTGCTCAGAAAATATAAACATCTGCAGTTTCATGAAAACAGGTTCAACTCAGTCTGCTGAGGAAGGTCATGTGATACGACTGAAAGCTCCAGATTCACAAAACTGTCAAATACAACTGGACTGATGAGTTTTATCTCCCATTCAGAACTTCATAGAGAAATTTCATGTTTTAAGAATCCAATCATCAGCTTGTTGAATTTTGGCAGGAGTGAGCTTCCGTACAGATCAGATGCTGTTACCATGGAGACCACTCCCCGTCAATGATCTGATCGATTAATCCATTAATTTTCTGTGTTTGTTGTGGAAGCTCTGTGGGTCTGTCTGCACTGTTTAACTCCTGAATGTTTGTTAGACCTTAATAAAGAGACAAATAGAAACACGAGGTCTGTGTTTGAGAACAAACTGACGGCGTGAAGGTAAAACTGAAAATACAGAGGTTTCCTGGAAGAAACAGTGAAGTGGTCGATGGCTTTAGAGCTGCTGAAAAATACCTGGAAAACTCTGAATTAAATGGAAGAGGGAGCTGAAAGCTGTTCAAGTTTCAGTGAAGTCTACAGAGATAAAGCAGCAATAATACTACATGAAATTACTTTCTGAACACAGGACCTTCATACTTCCTCAGCCTCCTGGTCCTGGTCCTGGTCCTGGTCCTGACCTCTCTACCTGTAAAGACATGATGACAGGAAAAAGGAGAGAAACTGGACAAAGAGTGAAACACAAACTACAAAATAAAACAGAAACACAAGAAGATGAATAAACAGAAAACAGGAGAAAATAATGAATCTTAAAACTAAAGTGACTGAGGAGGAGGATCATCAACAGACAGTAAATATCTCTGTATTCAAATAATAAATAAGAGTATAAAACAATAATAATATAAAACACACTGAACATTAATCATCTGATTATAAACTCCATTACAGTCTGTTAAAGTCAGTTATTACAGGTTTGCTGAGCTCAGGAAATTAAAGAGAGCAAACCTGAGCAGGTGAGATCAGAGAACACCTGAGTGAGTTCAGACCTCTGATTCTATAGCAACACCTCATGTGAACCTGAAGTAGTGGAGTAAAAGTACTCTGCTGACGGCAGTGAACGCACCATGAACCATGAACCTCTGTCTGCTCTCATTACTGAGATACACTGATGCTGACCTCTGACCTCTGAGGGGGGGGGGGGTCTACAGGGACACATAAATATAAATAAAGGCTCTTCCTCTGATTGGATTCACAGCTGAAGGTCAGCTGACGACCTCAGGATCCAGACTGAGCTGGACTCTGTTTAAAGGAGCTACATGTCGCTACATCACTACCGTTAGCATTAGCAGCTGCCGTCGTTGTGTTTAACAGACTAGAGGTTAGAAAACGTCAGAGCAGCTACTTCCTGTCACGTTGGACTGAGACAGAGTGCTGACACACTATCAGAAAGTGATGGGACGGAGCTAGCTGGTTAGCATGCTAACTTCAAAGACAGAAGGAAAACACGGGTGCTGATTTCTACCTGTGGAGAAGCTGTTGGTGAGTAAATGAAAAAAGTTTGATGCTGAACTAAAAGTTTCTTCAGGCTGGTCAGTAAACAGCTGCTAATGCTGATGTTAGCGATGTAGCAAAAACGTACATATAGCTCCTTTAAATTCAGTGAGGAACGTTACAGATCATTCTCAAGATGAGTGTGATGTTTGACAGTTAAAATGCCGGAGGAGGTGAAGTCCTGGTCCTGGTCCCAGTTCTGGTCCTAGTTCTGGTGGATGGATTTTATAATGAGGCCTCAGTCTGACCTTTTTAATCCAGGATCCATCCATCAAAGTCGGGGTCACAGCAGAGGTCTGAGGCTCCTGGGAGTCCTGCTGATGAAAGAATAAAAGAGGAGTGAATGACAACATGAGGAGGAGGAGGAGGAGGGAGAGTAAAAGGAAAGATGAAGAGGAGGTGAAGAAGAGAAGGTGAAGGAGGAAAACAGAGGAAGAGAAGAAAAGAGAGAGGTTATGATAAGTAGAGGAATGAGAGGAAAGAAGGAAAAGATGAGGTGGTGAAGGAGGCAGAGGAGGAAAGGAAGGAAGTGGAAGGAAGGAGTGTGTGTTCTGAGTCGTGTGTGTGTGTGTGTGTGTGTGTGTGTGTGTGTGTGTGTGCTGCCCCCCTGTGGCCACATCAGGACGAGCAGACACAACATTTATTTCTTATTCTGAACAGATGATGAAATAAAGATGAGTTTAATCTCCTCCTCTCCTCTCCTCCTCCTCTCCTCTCCTCTCCTCTCCTCCTCCTCTCCTCTGCTCCACAGACTCTTATCACATGTAAACTAGTCTGATGTCCCTGTTTCACCCTCAGATCTGGTCTGTCCTGGTTCTGGTTCTGGTCCTGGTCCATGATCTGAGGGTCTGACGGAGTGGAGTTAGCTTCCTCCACGTTAACATCATTCAGCAAGTCGAATCCATTTTATTTGATATTGTTTTAGAGCAGAGAAACAGCAGACGAGTGTTTGGAGGCAGAGCTTCAGTTACAGTGATGAAATGAACAGAGAGGTGGGTGATGACTCGTCCTTTCAGCAGGTTAAACAGAGAGAGTAAACAGTGCTGGAGTTAATGTGTAAACCTGCAGGAGGTCAGGATCTGACCCGTTCTTCAGTCTGTCAGAGATCGTCTGGACCTCAGGAGGATCTGATGGATCTGGTTCAGCTCTTCACTCTGTCTGTGTGCTGTGAGTTCACTCTGATCGAACAGAGTTCAGTTTTCATTTGGTTCTGGTTCTTCAGATTCAGGAACCTCATCATGAGTTTCTGTTGACTTCCTGTTTGTCTCTGATTGGTTGACAGGCTGGACGGCAGCAGCCAGGTCGTACTGGTCAAGTGAGTGAATCTACAGCAGGTTGATGATCTGAGGTTCAGGCTGTGGACAGTGAAGGTCGCAGTTTGACCTCTGACCTCTGACCTGTGTCTTCTCTCTCTGCAGATAAACCCAGGATCATCATCGGCAGCCCAGAGATCATGGATGGGGAGTCGGTGGAGGTCTCCTGCACTGTGCCCATCGACTACACCGGAGGAGACTGTCGTCTGTTCAGAGGAGACTCTGACGTCCCGTTCAGAGTAATGACAGCTTTCAGCTACGTCTGCGTCTTCAACCTGTCCTCCCAGGTGCTGCTGGGAAACAAGCCGGTCGGCAGTAAGATCTTACTCAGGTGTGACTACGCGCTACAGAGCTACGTCTCCGTGTCCAGTGACGAGTGTGGAGTCATCGTCTCAGGTGGGAGAACCAGGACCTCTTTAGCCTAGCTTAGCACAAAGACTCAAACTCCACCCACTTCCTCACCTCCACACAACTGACCAATCACAGAGAGGCGTGGGTGGGGCTTTAAGACTGGATCAGTAGAACCCCTGATTTTCTGGAGGACTCGGTCTGAGGACCCTGTTTCTGTGTCGGTGGTCTCTCTTCAGGCAGCAGTCCCAGTCCCAGACTGTCAGTCAGCCGTCACTTCCTCTCACCTGACGACAGCGTGGAGGTCACCTGTTTCCCCCCGACCGCCTCCGTCTCCAGCTGTCACTTCTACAGAGATGAGGTCCACGTGGCACAGGGGTCCTGCAGCAGAAACCTGACAGGCCGGCAGCTCGCTGTCTGGGAACAACCGGTCCTGCTGCTCCGGGTCAACCTCACCTGCAGATACGACCCACACAGAGAGCTCTACATCCACTCTGAGCCCAGCAACCTCCACCTGCTGTTTGTAGTCGGTAAGGAACCAATCAGGTTTCAGCTGAGGCACAGCCAATCACAGTGAGTCTGTGTCGTACCTGGAGCCAATCACAGTGAGTCTGTGTCGTACCTGGAGCCAATCACAGTGAGTCTGTGTCGTACCTGGAGCCAATCACAGCCTAAAGTTTTATCAATAAAATCTCAGCTGATACACAATGATGTTTTCCTATAAGTTAATAACAAAATGATTCATTACTTTATTCTGTGCAATGAGTATTTGAAGTAAAACTGGTTCAGGCCTAAGTCCAGGTCCAGGTTCGGGTTCAGGTCCAGTTCAAACATGAACACAGACAAATCTAAAGACAGTTTCTGATTAATCAATAACAGACTGAGAAGATTAATTGATAATGAAAAGTGTAATTTACAGCCTGTGAAACACTTCCTGTACAGATGTTTCACAATAAAAGCCTCCCATGCAGCTAAAGGACAGAATTCCTCCTCTTTCTGGTGGACTTTCAATGTGACGTTGTGTGATGTTGTGTGACGTTGTGTGATGTTGTGTGTGACGTTGTGTGATGTTGTGTGATGTTGTGTGACGTTGTGTGACGCTGTGTGATGTTGTGTGATGTTGTGTGATGTTGTGTGATGTTATGTGACGCTGTGTGATGTTGTGTGATGTTATGTGACGCTGTGTGATGTTGTGTGATGTTGTGTGATGTTGTGTGATGTTATGTGACGCTGTGTGATGTTGTGTATGTTATGTGACGCTGTGTGATGTTGTGTGATGTTGTGTGTGTTGTGTGTGTTTGTGTGATGTTGTGTGATGTTGTTGTTGTGTGTGTTGTGTTGTGTGATGTTGTGTGATGTTGTGTGACTGTGTGATGTTGTGTGATGTTGTGTGATGTTGTGTGATGTTATGTGACGCTGTGTGACGCTGTGTGATGTTGTTTGCAGATGTGAGTGGAGTCACGTCGTCTGTCGACTGTAAAGTGTCGGTGAGTGACGATCAGCTGGAGACTCTGAGCAGCAGCTGGACGTCTGGAGGAGACGAACCCAGGGTCAAAGTTCAACTGACAAACAGCAGCCTGACGCTCAACCAGACCTGTAACTACACACAGTAATGTAACTACAGTAATGTAGTAACACAGACACACTAACAGATGGAGGCAGTGGTATTCCAGCAGCTCCTGGTTAAATCCCTGTTTTTGTCAGTGGAGTCTGGTAGAGATATATAGAGATGTTTTAAAAGGCCCAGGTTCAAAAATACTGGAGTAATGTTTTAACTACAGAAAGTCTGAAGTTCACTTAAATAAATGATCAGTAAAACATCTGAACAGTGTTTGTGTCTGATGAACAGGACGTCTGTGTGTTTCTGATATGAAGTAGAAGCACAGTACAAATACTACAGTGCAGTACTTCAGTACCGTCAGAGGAGTAATCTACTCCTGCAGCTGCAGTGACCGATTTACCTGAGTCTGAGTCCTCAGCTGAGACACAGGTAAGACAGAAAACACCTGGACAGGAAGTAAAGACACAAACAACACACCAGGAATACTTACCAAAATAAAACAGGAAGTGAAACACAACACTGAGGAAGGAGGGTCATATGGTCCAGAACGTCAAACATCCAAAACGCTCTGAGGAGCTGGAGGAGGAGAGAGCTGAGACTTTAAACTTTATTTATAACAGCAGGCAGACAAACTCAGTGGAACCATGTCTCTGCGCTCAGCTGTGATCATCAGTATAAATGAACTGGTCTTCATGGTGATCCTGACTGGATCTGGAGCTCAGCCAATCAGGAAGGATTTCATCAGTTTCTGAGTCTCAAACATCAAACAGGAGCTCTGTTGTTTCTGCTGCTGCTGCAAGGCATCATGGGACGTCATCCTCTCCTTTCCTTCGGTAAAGGAAGCTCCAGTGTCTCCTCTGCTGAAGGAGATCTGAAGGAGACCTGGACCAGATCAGGTCTGATCAGGTCTGAATCAGCTTCTTCTGTTCAAACACATGGAAATGAAGAGTAACAGGATGTGTTCAGGCGTCAGTGTCAGAGGAGGAAAAACAGGAGGCAGCGGTTCCATTAGTAATTACATATATATATCAATAATCAATAATAATAATCAACAATAATCATCATAATCATCATACTTTTATTTTAAATACAGACTTTCACATGTAACTGAGTATTTTTAGTGTGGTATTAGTTACTTTTACTAACGTACCTCCTCCTGTGTGTGTGTGTGTGTGTGTGTGTGTGTGTGTGTGTGAACTCCACTTTGCTAAACTCCAAGTGCCATCATGACCCCTCTCCTCCCAGGTGCATGCTGGGAGCTGGAGTGTTTAGAGCGGCCGTTGATCTGGCTCTCCTGCGGGAGCTGGACTACATTTCCCAGCATGCCCCGCGCGTTTTCTTCCTTCCCTCTCTCCTTCCTGCAGCCTCGGCCCTTCTGCCGTGAAAAAGGAAGATGAGAGTCAGCAGCAGTCCGCCGCCTCTGAACCAGTCCTGAACCCAGTCTGACTTCCAGCGGAATGGCGGCACAGTGGCTGCAGACGGACCGGAGCCCGAGCTCAGCTGCTGTTCTCCGGCCTTGAACTTGACGCGACCGCCGCTGGAGCCGCGGAGCTCCGGAGCCTGGAGGAGCAGCGGGTGGAGCTGCAGCCTGCCGGGCCGGGCCGAGCCGAGCCGAGCCGCCCTCTTCTCCCTCTCCTGCTAACGATGCTCAGCGAGCTGCAGGACTGAAGCCTCGACAGCACCGCACCCTGAAACCAGACCCGATCTCTCCCTGCCCCCCGCCCCTCTTCAGGTGAGAGTCATGCCGCACACCTGGAGGCTCACCTGGTCCCCTGGGTCAGACTGGCACGGATCTGGATCCGGTTTGTTTAAGCACCCAGCTGTCAGACTGCTGTGGTCTGGGTCTGATCTGGATCCGGGTCCTGCTGTCAGCCTGGAGCAGGTGACCTGGTTCTGTGATGCCTTCACTTTCACATGTTGACCGGTCTGAACCAGTTGAACCAGATTACAGAGTTTTAATGAGTCCCGGCGCAGACAGGTGAGCCCGACAGGTACAGCAGGTGTCACCACAACATCACTGAATCTGACAGGATCCAGGTGTGTCCTGTTGGTCCTGATCTGCCCCCCCCTCCAGTGTTCACCTGCTGGATCAGGACTCTGAACTGAGTGAGAATCAGGACTCTGAACGTTTTAAAGAAACTCAACAGAGAAACAGTCAGTGAACAAAATAACCAGCGAGAGTTTGTTAATTAATTAACAACCTGAAAAATATAAATTCAACGAGACCTTAAAGAGACAGAACAGATAGTAACAGGAGAGACTTCTTAATGTAAAATAATTTCTGTTGTCTGTGATAGAACTCGCCTCCTCTGATCTACAGCGCCCCCTGTGGGTCGACTCTGTCCACAGGCCACGCCCCTAATCTGTGATGTCACTGTCACCTTTAATAATCAGTGGCTGAGACACCTTTTTAACAGAAACTCCATCACAGATCCTGATAGAGTCTGATCCTGTACAGGTCTTGGTTTGACCCTGGTCTGGTCCTGATCCTGTCCTGTGGTTACAGTGTCCCTGCAGGCTGCAGCATGGAGCGCTCCGGCAGCATCCAGCTGGACATCCCGGACTTCAGTAACTCGGTTCTGACTCACCTGAACCAGCTGCGTGTTCAGGGCCGTCTCTGCGACATCGTGGTCAACGTTCAGGGCCAGAGCTTCCGTGCGCACAAGGTGGTCCTGGCCGCCAGCTCGCCGTACTTCCGGGACCACATGTCTCTGAGCCAGATGAGCACCGTGTCGCTGACGGTGATCCGAAACCCGTCGGTGTTCGAGCAGCTGCTGTCCTTCTGCTACACGGGTCGCCTCTGCCTGCAGCTTGCTGACATCATCAGCTACCTGACGGCCGCCAGCTTCCTGCAGATGCAGCACATCATTGACCGCTGCACCCAGATCCTGGAGGGCATCCACCTCAAGATCAGCCTGGCCGACCTGGACGAGGAGTCCAGGGAGGAGGAGGTGCGGGGCCCCAGGGGCATCAGGACCCTGGAGGCGGTGGTCCGAGGAGGGGGTCATCACGGTCTGCGGCTCCTCGGCCCACGAGGAGGTGCGGAGGCGTGTGAGGCGGTCAGCCCCACCGAGGAGCCGATCAGCCCACCGCCAACGGTGGAGCACAGTGGGCTGGAGGGGGCCACTGCTGCCAGCAGAGCCGGCAAAGAACCGATCCTTCGCATCAACCGGGCCGGTCAGTGGTACGTGGAGACGAGCAGTGACCCGGAGCGGACCGGCAGCGCAGAGGAGGGCGGCGGCGTAGATGGAGTCAGGATCAAGACGGAGAGGATGGAGGAGTGGATCGGAGCAGGTGAGCATCAGGAGGAGGGGGGCCCGGTGGAGGAGGGGACCACGGTGATGATTGACACGTCAGGACGCAGCACACTGGTGACGGGGCCAGTCGGGGCGTTGGGGACCCGGAGCGTCCAACCGTCCTCCAGCTTCAGCGAGACAGACAGGTGAGTGTCGTTCTGACAGAATTAACCGGATGCTTGATGACAGTGTGTGTTAATGAGTGTTTGTCCGTCAGGTTCAGTCCCACCGGCAGCGTGGTCGTCCTGGCAGAGCGTCAGAGAGCAAAGAGTGAATCTCCCAACAGGGCGGACGAACTGCGTCAGGCGAGCTCCCAGGTACCAGAGTCGTTTTATTCATACAGTCCAGTATTACTAATAACACATCTGTATCAGGGACTTGTCTGTGCAGTTGAGCCCTCCCAGAACAGTTCCCAGTCCCTCATTGGTGCAGATATTCAGAGACCCCTAGAGCCTCCTCAGGGACCTCTAGAAACTAGAGGACACATTTCTGTCAGAGTTTGAAAAATAGTGTTTCTAAACTCAGTCCTGGAAGAAATCCAGTTTGATTCAGTGTCCTGGTCCTGGGGTGTACTAACATTTGTTCTGCCTGTCAGGGGGAGGAGCATGCAGCATTTGATATGGGCGGCTACGAGGATTACCTGAGGGAGCAGGTAGGAGACCGCTGGTTCCGCTACAACCCCCGGCTCACCTGCATCTACTGCTGCAAGTCCTTCAACCAGAAAGGCAGCCTGGACCGCCACATGCGCCTGCACATGGGTATCACGCCGTTCGTCTGCCGAATCTGTGGGAAGAAGTACACCCGCAAAGACCAGCTTGAGTACCACATCCGCAAGCACACCGGCAACAAGCCCTTCCACTGCCACGTCTGTGGCAAGAGTTTCCCCTTCCAGGCCATCCTCAATCAGCACTTCCGCAAGAACCACCCGGGCTGCGCCCCCCAAGAGGCTCACAGCGCTTCCCCCGAGACCACCACCACCTCTGTCACGTCCAGGGGGGGTCCGAGTGATGAGGCCTCCCCCAGCCAGGAGGAGCCCGAGGGCGGAGGCAGCGGCGGGGGGAGCAGCAGCGGCGGGGGCCAGTACGGCGAAGGTCCCCAGGCCTCGGTCTCCACCACGGGGCCCGACTGACCCAGAGAGCCAGAGGTGGGTGGGGTCAAGGTCGGGGTGGGGGGAGACAGACGTGGATGGCCGGTCTGATCCCGGTGTACCTGAAGCCAACAGGATGCTGAACCCGCTGACATCAAAGCAGCGACAGAAAGGACACCTCAGAGTCCGAACTGAGATTTTTCCGCTTTAAACCGCATCTACCTTCACTAACCAAACCGAACAGATTAAGCTAAAATGAAGAAATGCCACACACTCCAACAACCTCATACACCACACAATGCAGTGGTTCTCGTTTGCCTCCGTCTAGTTTGTTATGTTACAGATTTCTAATTTTATATTTACAAGTATTACAGGTTCACAACGCAGCATCACAACAGTCTGTCTGGTGGAGACTTTGCCAAACTACTCAGTGCCAGTTTAACAGTTCAAATCCTACATATTTGCCTTGAGACAATCCAGAGCAGTCGGGTTAATAATAATAATCCTGCGCTCTTTAAGTGCCACAACGGCGTAAAAAGATTTAGTTGCACAAAAAGGTTCAATGAGGAAACTTGTTGAGTTCCAGTGTGATCAGAGTTTATAATCGTTCCCTGTGTTTTTTTTTTGTTTGGTCGAAACCCAAGGTAACATCTTCTAAAGATAAAGAATCAGCAAATCTTCAGTTGAGAAGTTAGAACCAGATGTTTGGTCTTTTTGCTTGAAAAGGACTTAAAACTACTGATGAGCAAAATAGTTCCCAAGTTCTGTCACTCCATAAACCGATTAATGTACCTGGTTACATTCAGTTACATAAATCTAATTGTTCTGAGCGTCTAAATCATTAAGTAGATCCCTGTTTTGTCACGTTATGAACTGGTGACGATGGGACATGTTCAGGAAGTGAAAAAAATTCATTCAAATATTTTCGTATAAATTGTCAGAATGTTACATTCTTATCAGTCAGTAAGAGAGTTTTAAATCAGGCTTTAATAACTTTTAGTTTACAGTCTGAGGGAAAGTCATCTTCAATCTGAAAAAGACATTTTATTGAAAAACATTTTAAATAATCTGTATGAAATGATCTAAACACAGAGCTTTCGTCTGTATCTCACTGTCTTCTTTAGTGAAAGGGACTTTCTCAGGTGTCAGTGTGTGACCTCAGTACAGGTCACATGATAATTAGTGGTTGCACCTGGAGGGACATCACAGCCATGTCCTTGTTCTTGGACGGTTTGCAGTGTCGAATCACGGCTGTTCAACAAACCCCAGAGGAAGGACATGAGATGCATTTGAAAGCTCCGAGTGCAGAGGAGAATAAATCTGTTCTCATGCAGTAAAAACTCTGATCACACTGGATTAATTGGTTAATTTGGCTGTAAAATGAGTTTAAATTCTAGATTAGTGTTTGAGTATCGTGGCAGTTGAACTCAGTTTTTAAGGATCTGGTAGATTAGAACGGACCATCTGGCAGCCTGTTACCTGAACAGACTCACAGCAGGAAAAACCTGGACGGCGTCCAGCCTCAGATAAGCTACACAGCTCAGTTACCTCTCATCACTACGCAATACAGCTGCTGCACTGCACAGCACAGCACCACCGGGGGGCGCTCTGATCCACTCACACAGAGATCTCCGTCAGTCTTCTCAGATATTTTTATAAACAAGCATGTCTTTATTGTTTTTTGTTTTTTTTTCTTGGACACTTTTTGCTCTGACAATGTGTGTGACGGAAGACAGAAGCTTCATGTCGGAGGAGGAAACAGAGTCGAGATCTGATCACTCCTGTCGCAGTTAATGTCGCATTAAACCTGCTGCACTCCACACCTGTCTCAGTTACAGAGAAAAACAGCTACAGATTAGAGCTGCACCAACGATTATTTTCATTTTCAATTAATCTGCAGATGATTTTTCAATTCATTGATCAGGGTATGAAATGATAGTAAACCATTAAATGACCGTCACAATGTCCTGTTTTGCCTGAAACTCAAATAGATTCAATTTGACACAGAAAAGCATCAAATCCTCGTGTTAGAGACGCTGCAAACAGCAAAATGAACATGACTAAACGAATATTAGATTATCAGAATAGTTGTGATTACATATTTGATTAATCGACTAACAATTGTTACATCTCTACTTTCAGACCAGTGGTAAAAACAGGAAAAGATAGTTATGCTAACGTTAGCTTGCAAGCTAACAGATGTTTCGCTGACTCATCACATACTAAACTGTTTTCAGTGGTTCAAAGATAACTACTGTTAGCATTGGGACCTTTTTTAAGCTGATGTGGACTCTTTAATATTAGCATTATTTTTCCTTTGATCACCCTATCGATTAATTGAACCATTGTCACTTCTAGTCCAGTCAGTCCAGTCAAACACACAGGAAAAGATAGCTATGCTAACATTAGTTTGCAAGCAAACAGATATTTTGCTAACTCATCATCTACTAAATTGTATTCAGTGGTTCACAGCTGAATATGTGGACTGAACATTAACATTCAATCATTACTAATGGATTAATGGACTAATCGTTTCAGCTCTAATAGTTTTATTAATATTGTCACTGTGACCTGCTACAGTTAAACACGCAGGACAGTTAATGCATCATTGACGACAGACTTGTGATCGGGTAGTGACAGAACGAGGAGCCAGACCCAGTCAGACCAGATGGATGTAGTAGCCAGGCCACGGAACTGGACTTTTAAAAAACCCTCCAGAGGTCAAAGTTCACCTGCTGGAGGGCGGGAGCATGTCAGACCACCTGGCAACCAAAGGAAAGATGGCGTGTCCACGTGGGCCCTCCGAAACGCCAAAACAACTAAAGCACTTATCAGACAGAGAGACGGGGTCCGAGACAGAAACTTTTTATAAAAACAGAACAATCTACACATATTATCAGACAAACATATTTAAACTACTAAGATGTTTTTTTTTGCATATGAATAATGTAAACAAAGCTAGAAGTTGAATTCAGATATGGTAGGTAGGCAGGTAGCACGCGGATCGGCTGTTACTGTTTTTCTACAGAGCTGTGAATCAGATTCTCAGTGGACGGTAAATTTTTTATGCAAGTGAAGCCAGCGGCTCTGTCCTCACGGCTGGCTGGACTAGAGTTTTCCTCCAGATCACACCGCCGCCGCCGCGCTCACTCTTCAGGCTAAACCAGGAACTATCAGGTATACAGACTCTTTTTTTCAGTGAATTGGACATTTACCTTTCCCTACGTAGCAGAACGCTAACGGCTAAACCTCAGTGCGAGAAGTAGAACTCACCTGTAAATAAACAACGGCAGCAGGTAAGAGACACCTGCGAGTCAGAGGACGACAAAACACACCAACCAGGGCTGGGCAATATGGAACAAATCAGTTTCATTATAAACACTCGACCTCTTTTTAACGTACCACGGTCTCAGAAAATACTTTCTTTGTGATTGGCTGGTCACTTTATCTCACCTGTCTGTTTCTGCTCACAAATCAGTGACAAACTAAATCATGAATCATTTTCTTCAGGCATTTAACAAGTAACACACAACATATTCAGTGACATCGCTGAGTTAAGTTGAACACAAATCTTCAGTTGAGCTGCAGCTATTGATTATTTCCATTATTGATCCATCAGTCAAACATGAGGAAACAGTCACTGTGATGTCATGTTGTTGCTTGTTTTGTCCAACAGTTCAAACCTCAGATATTTACTGTGACATAAAGCAAATCTGAAGCCAGACAACAGATTATGATAAAATAACATTAACTACAATTATTAAAACAGATTTTCTTGATCCACACAAAATCTGATATAATATTGGCATTATTTATGCTCCATATGAGGCAGCTGAAGAGTTTTCACACTAGGACTAAAATGTTATTTAATATTTAAAGTTGAGGTGTTCATTCATTAAAAACGTTAATACTTTCAGTTTTATAAAAACAGGTTTTATTGTCAGACTTAAATAAACTGATCTAATAAATTAGGAAACTGGACTTTAACTTTGGCAGCCATTGATCTCTGAAGGGTTTCATTATTTTGTCATGTATGGATTAAACTCCTCTTTTTAAACCGGTCTGAACCGGTCCAGACTCCACACCTGTTTTACAGACAGTAAATCGTATAACTGCAGATGAGAATGAATTTAACTGATGTTATTGGCTTAATGTTCTGTATAGAAGAAAAGTTTAAATCATTATTACATCTGACAGATGGTTGACTATTTCACATCTCGTTATTAGTGAGCTAACGTGAGCTAACTTAAGCTAACGTGAGCTAACTTAAGCTAACGTGCCCTAACTTAACTAACGTGACCTAACTTAAGCTAACGTGAGCTAACTTAAGCTAACGTAACCTAACTTAAGCTAACGTCAGTAATAACATTAGCACAGTCGTTAGTAAGCTAATATTAGTAGCTCATCTCTACCAGTTGTTTGTTGGGCAGCTTGTGAACTTCCAGATTGTTGAGATTTTTAATATATCAAGGCTGAGTTTAAACTGAAGATCCTGTTTGAACCAGGTCCTGGTTTCAGACCAGGTCAGACTGGTTCAGACGGTGGCGGGTCAGTTTACAGTTTTCTTTAATTTATCAGAGAAAGAATTCAGAGTCAGTAACACCAGGAATCAGGAGTCCGACATTGAAAGCTCGAAATGTTGATGCACATTAAATAATGTTCTCTGTAAATCAGAGCGTTGAGATATTTCAGCTGCCTTATGTGTCAGTTCAAACACCTGTAAACTACACTGACAAACAAGAAGAGTGAACATGTTTATGTCTTTACATATATTATAAGAGATGCTGGTAAAATCTGGCTCAGTCTTTGTTTTGTCATTTTGCAAAGAGGAACATGATGAAGGTTTGGACATGTTGCCCAGCTCCAACACAAACAGCTCGTCCAGCAGAAACTCCAGGAATTAACAGACTAAACTGTCAGCAGATAATTACTCAGTTATAACTCTAATTATCTGTAATTAGTCAGTTATGAAGATAGAAACAGTTGCCTGTTACACGTTTGAATCTCCTTTCATATTGCTATAAAGGTTTTTTTTGAGTGCTGATCAAATGAAGTAAGAAACTAAATTGACCTCAGCTGTTGTCGACGTCTGTCTTCATTTTCATAAACATTTTCTAGACAAAACAAGTTCACATCAGGAGAATGATAAACTATACCGGTCTGAACTGGTCCTCATCCTCTCTGCACTGAGGTGTAGTGATCATCAAGGACTCGTTACTTTCAGTGAACACATCATTTCAAGCCAGTTAAAGTCAGGAAAAAGCTGCTTCCAGAACAGCTGGTCCGGTCTGGTCCGGTCCGAGGAATCTGTAAAAAAGGAAAAGTTGGATCAGAGTTGATCTGACTCTGGTTGATCCATCATGTTGAACCAGAGTTATTTTTTACTGTGAACCCAAGTGTCATTTTTTATATCGTCAGATTTTCAGTTGTCACTTTTTATTTGTAATAATTCAGAATAATGTTTGAACAGGAGCAGAAATTCTTCAGTCTGTGGTGCTCGTTCTATATTTACAGTGTAAATCTGCTCCACTTTGAAAAGTGATAAGTCTGTTTTTTGGTAGAAAAACACAATAACAAATCATGTATGGAAGTGTCCAGAGCATCAACAGGTGAACCAGATAAATGATAGAAGCACCTTGGATGATACATTCAATGCTTTTAATTAAGAAAGTGATGATGAAAATCCAGTCAGAGTCAAGAGGCTTTTAGCCAGTTAATATATAACCAGATAAATGTTTGGTATTTGGGAATATTCAGATCACCATGAAAATATAAAATGATGGTTTGAACAACCAGAGTTAGTAAAGACAGAAACTCACTGCTCAGGATCCGACTTCTCCTCTTCAATGTTTCCTCAGTTCAGTTTAGATCCAGTTTAACCTTCAGTCAAACTGTGAAAACAGCCCAACCTCATCATCTTCATCCTCCGGTCTTCATCGTGTCTTTGAGTCAGTCGAGGCTCCACTTCCTCTGATCGACTCAGTTTGCTTTACAACAAACGCCAAACGTGGGTTTCATGTTTCTTGAGTCTTTTTATTTTTTACTTTTTACTGTGTGAATCAAATGTTTAGTATATGAATATCCAGTAACCTTGACCACAACATGCCTAATTATAAATCAAATCATTTAGATATATTCACTTAATGAGATTACTCTTTACTGTTGATTCCTCAAAGTATATCCTAATATATCGAAGCAGAAAATGAGTCAAAGAAAAAAATGGAATTTAGTAAATTAACTTTTAATACTGTACATTTTTTTTAAAGAGGAGGTACTTAACATGTTCTGTAGTAGACGAATCTGAAAGGTTTTATGTGAAGATCTTTTATGTTGCATGTCTTTGTTGCTAAAAGATGTTGGTGGAGGGGGGTGGAGGGGTGTGAGGCCAAAGGTTGATTATAGTTTAGAAAAATGTGAAGAAGCTTCTTTCACTATGACCACTAGATCACTCACAGGTCGCATCTCCTTCAAAGGAAATAAAGCACTTTAAGTGTCAAACTGCAGCCACTCGCCTCTTTCTTTACCAACAGCAAACACCGGGGTACTCGTACCCAGAGAGTATGTCAAAAGAAGAGCAAACAAAAATCAAGATCAAACAAAGATAGCTACACTGATTCAGCTTTAACACCTGAACACTACACAATATCACTGAAGACCAGAGCAATCAGTTAGCTAAAAGAAATAGAGATAAATGGTCAAAATTGTTGGCTCTAAGTAGTGGAGATAAACAGCTGAAATCGTTAGCTAAAAGTGGCACAGATCGCTAGTTAAAAGTATTGTAGGTAAACAGTTAGCTAAATCGTTAGCTAATGGTATCTGAGATAAAAGGTTGAAATTATTGGCTGAAAGTAACGTAGATAAGCTCTGGACACGGTTAGCTGTAAGTAGTGGAGATAATCTTTCACTCCAAGATAACAGCGACACTTCAGTTGTATTTAAAAATGTGTAATTTTTCTGCTATAGAAATGAAATGTATTTACTCATTATTTATCTGAATTAGTCTTTAGTGTCCAGTAACCACATGTCCAAATCCACCAGAACTGAAATCTGACAGGATAATAACTTCATGCAGTTTATCTGTGCAGTTCATCTTAAAGCAGTGTTGACATTTTTATGTTGTCATACAACATCACAATATTTGCTGAGTTGTTACAAAGGAAAATGTTGATTTAGTTTTTCGGATTTTTATATTTTGAGCTTGTTTTAAAGCAACAGCTCAGCGCCTGTTGGACAGTTTTTATTGGACGCAGGGATCGGCCACTCGGCCAAAGAACAGCAGCGTGTTGATGGTCGACTCTCTGATGAGCAGCAGGAACGGTCGGGAGGCGTCGAAAACCTCACGGTTCAAGTTGATGGAGCGTCCGATTGCCACCACGGCCGTAGATGCCGCCGCCTCGCTGCCCACCTCGTTCACCTGGAAACCAGAACACAGGTTCAACTGGATCCTGTTCTGCAGTCTGGGCTGATTCTGGATCAGGGCTATAGAGATGTTCTTGGTGGTTTTCTGTGAACTTGGTAGTTGTAGTACCTGATTATTCTGGGGATGGGAGGGAACCGACTACTTTTAGGACAACATATTTCTGTGGATTATGGGTAATCTTTTCCGCCTCTTGTGGACCTGATGAACTGTGGATTTGGAAAGCCCTCAGACTTCCCAGGAACGCACCATGCGACGAGGTCTAGATGTTTGGATTCAGCCTCAACTCTCCTGATCTCGATCCACACAGGTGACCATTCACCTGACTATGTAAACCAATTGGTGAGCAGCACTATCTGACTTACCTCCAGGAAAGCTTTATGGTAGGCATCTGAGATGTGGAGACCATCATTGTCATCCTCCAACAACCCTGAAACAAACACAAAGATCAGACAGGTGACTGACAGGTGAAGCTCACCTGTCTCTCCAAATTGCAGCAGGAATTTCTCTTCTTCTCCTGAGATGTTTTAGTTAGTGTTTCAGTTCATCAAACCCACTTTCACATGTAGATTAAAGGTAAACATCTACCCATCTACTGCATTACTCAGATGTAATGCAGTCTGATCTGGATCTGGACTCACCTGGCAGGCTGGCCCTCTCAGAGCTGAACAGGTCGGTCAGTCCCATGGCCTGCAGCTTCTCCTTCAGACTGAAACTGTCCTCCACCCTAAACCGGGGGATGTGGACAGAGACCGTGGTTTCCTTCAACTCGTTCAACCAGCCGTTCAGTCTCGTCAGGTCCAGACTCTCCTCCACCTCGACGCACACAAACAAAAATGTTAAAGTCAAAAGACGAAAGGTCGAGAGGTCTAACCCAAGACCATCGCTCAGGTGATGGTCACAGATGATCAGGATTACCTGGCTGAGCGGGGTGCCTCTGCTCGGCAGGATGATCACCATGGTGATGTCGTCTCCGCGGTACGGCATTTCCAGCAGCTGGACATGGTCGTTGAGGAAGTGCTTGTACCTGAACTTGTTCTCCTGGTACATCATGGCGACCGGGCAGCGGCGACTGTCGCTGATGTCGAAGTACGAGGCCTGGATGTTATCTTCATCGAACTTGTTCTTCCACTGACCCTGAAACGCAGAAACAACAGAACTGTACGTCAACACTCAGAGGAACAGACGACCTCCAGATTTATATTTATATTTATTTATATGGAGGGAAATATTTCCCTCCATCAGGTTTCTAAGACCATTTAGCAGAAGTTTCATTTTCATTTTCATAAAAGAGATTCTCTTTCCTGTCAAACCTCTGGGACCAGAATCAGGCTGAACCTCAGATTTTACTTTTAATACTCGTATTCTAATACTCAGAGTAACTTTAGGTGATATTACCTCAGTACTTTTACTGACTGGTTCAGAAGACAAACCATTAGAGTATTAACATATCACACACTATATGATTATCTCCGACTGAACCAGACTGGAACAGACCTGGTCCGACCCGGTCCAGTCCAGTCGTATTCATCATCAGTCTCTAGAGCCACAAAGAACAGGTCCTAATAGGATCCAGTTCTGGAGGTGTGGTATGTGGTGGTACCTTGAAGTAGATGGTATTGACGAGGACCAGGATGGTATTGGAGTCCAGTGCCCCTGCTGGCAGCGTGTGCTGGATCCGGTTCTCAGTCTTGTTGGATATCCAGTTGTTGATGGTGACCCGGGCGCTCTCTGGGTTCTCCTGCAGAACAGAACCAGGATTATCGGGGTGACTGGGCTGAGAGTGTACAGACGTGTTGGAGGAGCCGTTACCTTGAAGTTGAGCGGCTGCAGTTTGGCTCCGTAAACCATCTCACTGATGTTCTGATACGTCTCGTTAAAGATCAAAGACTTGTCTCCAAACAGCCGGTTGGCGGACATCAGCACTGTGGTCTTGTCCTTCTTCCGGTACAGACGACAGTTCAGTTTGGCGAAGAAGAAGTGGACCTGATCGGACGTCTTCTCTTTAATGGTGTCGAACTCAAACACCTGCAGGGCGACGAGGACAGAAAGACAACGACACCGGGTTCAGGTTCAGGTAGAAGATTCAGTTAAACTGCCTGTCTGTACCTGGTCTCTCTCGAGTCCTGATCTGGGACCTTCCTGACCTCTGATAAAACCTGTCTTGTTACTTCTGTGTTTCCTCTCTGACCTTCATGATCTGCTGCAGCGTCTGGCCACAGGCTCCCAGTTTGGTCATGGCGAAGGCGGTGGAGACGCTGATGGGGGACATGAAGATGTTGGACTCGGGGGTCTTGTTGAGGGCCAGCTGTTTGTACAGCGACAGGGCGAAGCGGCTGTTGGCCTTCGACAGCTCCCACACTCTGGGGTTGGTGGCCTCAGGAACCGGCTCAGGCTCCGGGGTCGGGCCTTCCTCTGGGTCAGGACTCCGGTAGATGCAGCGCGGCTCCAGGGGGAGGTCTTTGGGTTTAGCAGTGCAGATGTCCGGATGGTCGGACAGAGAGACAAACGGCAGGAATGCCAGAACTAACAGCCAATCAGCAGCCCTCATCCTGGAGAGACAGATTCATGAGTAATCAGACTGAGATCAGGAAGCCTTTATCAATAAAATCAAACGCTAAATTGTCAAGTAGGTTCTCAGTCATCCAGCTCATGGTTGTCCTTTTAGGTCCCTTGAAGACATATTATACAAGTAGTTCCAACCAAGCAATCTGATTGGTCAACAAGACATTTAGAATGTGCTCAAATCAGCATGACAGCACGCCTCACTCATCACTAAAATATCACTGCCCCATATACATTTTACTGTTTTTAGTAATAGTTGTATAATCGCAGTGTTACACTCGAGGGTGTGCTTTAACGTCATTTGAGCACGACAGTGATGTGGTCAGGACCGAGGCGCTAACCCTAACCCTCTCAGTTAATATTGCTTAAATGACACACACGCACCTACACAACAACAAACACTGACACTCTGCCGTCATCAGCTGTTACACCCCCTGATCAATATTTTAACTTTTCTGACATTATCACATATTTTCAGATCGTTTCTATATTTTAAGATCATTTTGATATTTTCAAATTGTTCTTCTGTGTGAATGAAGTCGAACATGTTCCTGCAGGTCACAGAAATACTGTCAGATATTATTTATATATCTACATATTCCACTGTTAATCTGACTTTTTACTTACTTTACATATTTGATCCAAACATCAATAAAGATAATTACATTGAAAATGTACTTATTTGTTGTTTTTGCCTCAGACTGATCCTTAATGAACAATGAGATTAAACTCAGAATCAATAAATGATTCCTGACAAAAGAAACAGAAGTAAAAATAAAAACTTGTTTTTACTCGGAGGTTAAACTCAGATTTTTCTGTGCAGCTGTAATTACTGTTTCTTACAGATTTAAACCTGCCGACAGATGACTCTTTAAAATACTTTTATATTTTCACCATGAGACAGAAAAAGGAGAAAAACAAAGTTTTTCCTTCAGCTTCAAACAGGAAACAACTGAAACCAGCTGTTCCCTGAAATAAAGACAGGTTATTAAAGTATGAGACGTTACCTGAGCAGGTGGACACAGACGAGTGTTCAGACAGAGTTAGAGCTGAACTGAGGTCAGTGTCCTGCAGAGCGCAGACGCTGCAACTCGACCTTTGAGACATCGATCGTCTGTTCGTCAACAGTCAGAGTTCATACCAGGAAACATCTGGACACAAACACTGTGAACTCACCCTCACCGATCACTGATCAATAACTGACACAGCTGCAGGAGCCACATCTGACCAGCAGGGGGCACCAACAACTTGATGCCAGTCCAGGCTGATCCTGGACTCAGGGTCTGAAGGGGTTCCTAATATTTTGTTCTCTGTTTATATTGATCGATGATTGATGATCAATAAGCACAGGCTCAGTATCAGAATCAGCTGAGTGAAGCCAACGCAGGAATTTAACTGCAAGAAAAAGGTTTGGCTCATGACCCCTAGACCAGATCACTGTCCCAGACCTCAGACCCTCAGACCTGCAGACCCTCAGACCTCCAGTCTCTCTGTCTGGTCTCTGGTTTTGTTTATCAAATTGAAAATGTTCTCTCAGTAAACTCTCAGGCTCAGAGTCAAAGCCTCGAGGTTTTAGTTCCTGAGGAGGGTTTTGGGGTTTTGGTCTCTTTGTGGATCAGTTTCGCTGATCAGCTGATGGAGTGAAGGTGGAGGTTCAGGATCATCAGCAGTTCAGTAGTTGAGTAAATGTAGGAAAGGAGGAGGATCAGGTCCTGATCTTCAGCTGGACTCCTGAGGACCTGAACAGAGTCGGAGGCTCAGTCTGTAAACTGAACACCGCTCAGTAATGAAGACCAGGAGAGGAGGCTGAAAGCTGAGTGATCCGACTGTTTCCTGCTCAGGATCCTGGTTAGAGACTCAGACCTGATCAGCTGATCACTGATCAATAAAACACTGAACTGAAACGTTAACGTTCTGATAGAATCATGATTCAGCTGCTAAAAGATTCAAGAGTTTATTAATAGAATAATTAAAAATAAAAATCTGTTTGGACATAAAAATAAAAAGAGACAGAAACACTGAAGCAGATAAAACCAGTCCCTCTACACTGAACACTTCACACACACCAGACTCCATTTAAAAATGTACAGTTTTTACAGTGTTCCAGCGTTGGCAGTCGTCGGAGCAGCATCTGGATCAGACAGATGTTTCACCTCGAACGCTCCAGCTGCCTCAAGATGGAAGACTCCCAGTAAAACCGGACCTGGACCAGAAAAACCAGGACCAGATCAGACCAGCAGAGTGATTCGACACCGAGCACCACAGACACACCAGACTCCATTTAAAATATGAGTTTTTAAAAGTTCCAGAAGCTCTTTCATCGTCACAGCTGGTTTTCAGTTTTCCAGACTGGACCATGAAAACCAGGACTGGAGTCAGACCAGGCTCCATTTAAGATCTGACAGTTTTTACAGTCTGTAGCAGGAGTTTTGTTGTCAGAAGAGTTTGGGCAGCTGCCTCAGGCGGCTCAGGTCCAGGATGTTTCCCACCGACCCCTCTGTCTGCCGGCTGCTCGCCCTCAGTAAAGATGGCCGCCCACTGGAGCAGTTCTCCTTGTCGGCGGCGCTCAGTTTGGTGTTTTCGGCCAACACCTGCATCTTCGGCCGCAGGTCTCTGATCAGCTGACTCTGTGGGAGGAGCTTCACGTTCAGAGCTTCGGTCAGCGGCTGACGAATCGACGGCTCCTGATCTCCGACCTCCTCGTCTCCGTCCTCGCCTGTCCTCCTCCTCGATCAGGCCGTACCTCCTCATGTACTTCTTGGTGGCCAGGGACATGTTGCTAGGCGACAGCAGGGAGGTGGCGGAGGAGGGTGTGGGGCCCGGGTGGGGGGCGTGGCCTCCCAGAGACAACCTGCTGAGCTGAGAGTCGCTCAGGTAACGCAGGGCGATGGCGTTGGCCTCCAGGCTCAGGTCCACGCTGGCCCCCGGGAACAGAGAGCTGACGGTCTGGTCAGAGTCGGACACGCTCAGTCTGGACACGACGGCTGCCGGGTTGATGCTCGCCAGAGTGCTGAACACACACACACACACACACACTTTGAGTTTAGATTTGTGACAGAGAATCTGAAGGTTTTCACTGAGGGAGGTGTTTACAGTTCAACCCACACACACCAGACTCCATTTAGAAAACAACAGATTTCAGGATCCAGCAGCTCTAAACAGCTGCTGGTTTCCTGGTGTCACAGGTGGAGGTGTAACGATCAGAGAACAAACGCTTCATGATGCTTCGTGATGTGACTGATGAAGTGTCAGACTCTGTTCTGCTGTAAAGACACCATGAGTTTATTTCAGCAGCTTCAGACTAGTTACTCTGCTACCTGCTCCATTCATGGAAATTAAACTGTGTTTAATGGCAACAAGAGACTCAAGATAAGAGATTTAATGTTTGTAGTTTACACTAAGAAGGAGTAAAGAAGAACATTTTCATTCTTTCTTCATTAATAAATCCTTCAATGTGTCATCATGAGTGTATTGACCTGTGAGTTGACTGAATCGTTACACCCTGAGTCAGAGGAGTTTGGACACCTGAACCACCTGGACCACCTGGACCAGGTCCAGGATTCCTGATGACTGCAGTTTGAATTAATTCATACAAAGTTCATTTACAGCTACAGATCATTCAGTGTCTTTGTTGGTAACAACTGAGCTTTACTAAAATATTAACATTTGTTCAGTGAGCTCAGGTGAGGTGTTTACCTGACGCTCTCCACAGTTCTGACCCGGTCTCTGTCAGACTCCGTCAGATCCTTTTTGTCCACGTTGACTCCGAGCTGCTGCAGGTGCCTCAGGGTGGCGCTGATCACCGGGTCTCCTCCTGGACTCTGCTGCTGCTGCTTCCTCCTGGAAGAAGAGGAGGAGGAGGAGGAGTGGGAGCGGTCAGAAACCACAGACAAACTCCTCCTCCTGAACTCCTCCTCCTCCACTTCCTGCCCACTGTCTGACTCCTGGAGACGACTGGTCAGCTGAGTCTGAGGAGAGGGAGAGAGAGAGGAGTCATCAGGTCAGATAATATAAATATGAACCCCCCCCCCTCCCCCCTCTGTGTGCAGGAGGTGCAGGAGGTGACGTGTTACCATGAGGTTGTGGTAGAAGCTCTGCTGGTCGTCGTCTGCAGCTCTGTACATGCTCACACTCTCCCCCAGGACTGGACTCTGCAGACCACTGAACCACAAACAGGATCAGACTCAGGTTCAGGTCTCAACAGTTTCCTCACTGATCTCTGAGGTAACACTTACCTGTGCTGAGCCACCTGATGCGTGATGTCACCGTCTTCGGCCCCGCCCACTGGCCTGCTGACGGACAGGTCATGAGAGGAGGAGCGTCTGCAGGAGGAGGAGGAGGAGGAGGAGGGGCTGGAGCAGGACGAGGCGGGAGGTTTAGGGGAAGAAGGGGGAGGGACCTGTGCCTCCTGATGAGGGAGGAGCTCGACAGGATTCCCCCAGAACAGACTGGCACCTGAACACACCAGAGACACGTGGTGTTACAGCAGCATACCTGAGAGACCACACACCTGAACACCCCTGTCTCACACCTGTCCTGACAGTCTCACCTGTCCCCACGGCGACACTGGTCGTGCTCCTGGGCGTCTGAGTGTCGACCGGCTGAGCGGAGGACTGAAGCTTCACCTGAGCCTCCAGCAGCATCTGCACCTGCAGGTAGAGAGGATTCCTGTAACCATGGAAACCCCACACACCTCAGACCAATCAGCAGCCTCCTCCTCAGCCGAGCAGGTGGTTCTTACCTGAGCCTGCAGGAGGCGCAGCTGTCGGTCTTGATGGAGGAGGAGCTGGTAGGTGTCAGACGGTGCAACTCCTCCTCCTCCCCCCACCTCCTGATCACAGCACTGACTCCCACAGGAAGGACGGGGGAGCCAGGGGGGAGACACAGGGAAGGAGGGGTGAGGAGAGGGGGAGTCACCACACCTGAGGAGGGGAGGAGGATGGCTGCAGGGACAATGAGGAGCAGGGGGGAGATGGGTGGAGGGAGGAGGAGGAGCAGAGACATGAGTAGAGGGAGGTGGAGTGTGGTGGTGGGAGGAAGGAGGAGAGGAGGGGTGAAGGGAAGGTGGAGGAGCAGGGGGGCTGAAAGATGGCTGTTGGGGGGAGGGAGGAGGAGGAGAGTGATGGGAGGATGGAGGAGTACCTCGACTGGAGGAAGGAGGAACAATAGGAGTGGGTGTATGGTTTCTGGAAGGGTGAGGAGTGTGGTGATGTGAGGAAGGTGGAAGAGGAGCAGGGAGGAGTCCAGGGGAGGAGAATATGGAGGTGCAGCTGTAGGTGTGGGTGGAGCAGCAGGAGCAGGGCTGCTGCAGGTTGGAGTTGGGGGTGCTGTGTTGGTGAGGAGGAGGAGCAGGTCTGGGAGCTGAGGAGGTGGAAGAAGTGTTTCCTGTTAGAGGAGCAGACTTCCTGTCAGCAGCAGGAGGTGGAGGAGGTCTGTGGGCGGGGCCAGGGTCCTGCCGAGAGCTGTGATTGGAGGAGAAGCTGCTGTCGATGAGCAGAGAGAGTTCAGGGACGGACGGCTGAACTCTGCGAGTCTGAAACAACAAACAGCAGCATTCGGTTCAGACACAAGGTCCTCGGACGGGACTCCCCGACCCCCCGGCCCCCACCTGACCGATCCCCTAGGTAAACTGAATCCAGCAGGTCCGACCTCAGACCTGGTACTGACCTGCTGAGCTGGGAGGTGAGGACTTGGTGACGGTCGTGGAGACAGGTCTTCATCCTCGACTCCAGAGTCCTGATCACTGACGGACAGACCGGCAGCTGGAGGGGGGGCTCTGAGGACAGAGAGGACAAGTTCAGACAGGACCAGGCCCAAGACCAGGACCAGGTCTGATCTGCAGCAGCTGAAAGTAAAGATTCACTCAGTGAATGAGGGACTGTAAACCTGGTACCTGTTGAAGGATCTCTGAGCGTCTCTGAAGACCTCCACCTGTCTGCTGTGACCCTCTGAACCCAGCTCACACTGCAGAGTCTGACCGTCCACTGACGCCACCTGCTGGTCATCATCAGGAAAACACTGATCAGTAATCAGTGCAATCTGGATCAGATGTGAAGCTGCCGGTGTTCCTGTGAGGTCAGGTGTGTTATTACCTGGTAGAGTGTCACAGACTGGAAGGCAGTCAGCAGCTCACAGTTCAACTGTAGTCCCGGTCCTGGTCCCGGTCTGGGTCCTCGACACTGGTAGAACTGAGGAGCTCTGTGAGTGGAGGCGAACAGGACGAGGAGGAAGCAGCCGCTCTCTGACAGAACTCTGAAACAGAGACTCAGAGTCAGCGCTCTGCTGCGGAGAGGATAAACTCACCTGGGCAGGTGTCACTCACCTGTCCTGGAGGGCAGAGCTGAACAGGAACCTCAGACACCATGCCAGCACCTGGGGGTTGTAGATGTGTGTGAGTCCACTCAGCCAGCTGAAGGAGAGAAACAACACAACAACACAGGTGAGGTTTTCACCTGAAGAACCAGACCCAGGTTTCTGGAGAAGGTTCAGACTCCCTGTAGAGGAGCAGATATTCCTTCTCTGATACTCTTTATTCCAGAAACTGTACTCCACTCTAGGATGGGCATAAGTAATCGATGATCGATTATTGATCCCTAAAAATTTTGTTGATCATGTAGAATTTATTAGGGCCCCAGCAACGAGTTGCAGGACCCTCTTGTTCAATTTGTTGTCGTGTGTCTTGAAGCAATATAATGATTTTCATTTCATGGCGGTGACCAGCAGGAGGCGCTGTTAAAGTCTAGCACGTTAAACTGAGCTGTTGAAGGTAAACATGAAGAGAGCAGGAGAAGTTGGAGAAACTGAACTAAACAGCCTGATATCTGTACTGTTTATTACCGTATTTTAATACCTGATCTGACTGATCACTGTGTTGTGTTTGTGTGTTTGGTTTGTTCATGACCCTTTATGAAGCCACAGATCTTTGTTGTTTTACTTCCTGTTTGTTGTTGGATCATTTCTTCACTGAGGAGAAACTGACTTCCTGTAGCAGCCTGTTTCCTCTCAGAGACATTTTCAGAATAAACAATAATGATGAATCGATGAATGTCTATCCCTAACCTGCACGTGTCTGAGGAGATTCTTCAGCTGTCAAATGAGACTTCTCTCTTGTAGATGATTCATATGTTGGTATTAGTTTGTGCAGCAGTGTTATAAAGCAACAACACAAACAGACTCATCACATCTTGGATCTTTATCTGATCAAGCGTCAGAGTGTGACTCACAGTCCGACCAGCGGCAGGTTGGAGGCTTTAGGATCAGACTCCAGCAGCAGCAGCAGTTTCCTGGTCTGGTCCATGGTCAGAAACCTGGAGACACAAACAGCAGCTGTGAGGTTTAGGAACAGAGGGGTGACCGGCCGTGCTGAGAGTCACATGATCTCACCCTCTCTGCCGGTTGGCTGCATGCAGTGGCGGTCGGTTGACGCCGGTCAGACTCCTCAGCAGAGCGGTGGGGATAATGGGAACGGCTCGGACCGGCTGGACGTCCACGGTGACGGACGGACAGACAGCCGACCAGCTGAGAGCGAAGGCGGCGGCGTCGGACTGCTGAGAGCAGACCACACGACCTCTGACCTTTAACAGCTGGGACAGATCCAGAGTCTGTCTGCCGCTCACAAACTGCTGCAGCACCTGAAACACAGAGTTTCATGGGTCAGCCGCTGGTCTCAGGTCAGTTTATTCATGAGAACAAAGAGCTGAAAACCAGAGAGAAATAAAACTCACGCACACATGGAGGAGAGAATGTTTATCAGGATGATAACAGCTGAGAAAAATCAGCTGTGTGTGACATAAACGAGACGTTGCCATGACAACAGAGAGGGCTGGACGTCAGGAGGCGTTAACGAGGAGTTAATGTCATTATTCCTCCACAGCTTCTGTTCATTTGGTTTTAAAGGGTTGTTTCCCTCAAAAATCCACAGGTTTAATCTCCAGCACCCACAGAGGAAACACACCAACCAATCACAGAGCTCCTGTCGTCTCCATGACAACGAGTCGTCATGTTTTCTGAGCAGCTTAGAGACGTTCATGTGGAACGATCAAAAACCACCTCTCACGTCATTATCTAAAAGCAGATGATTCAATTTAACATTTAAATTCTCTATTTAACTTAATTTAACAGGTTGGAATAATGTGTGAAAGCTGTTGTTCCCATCCTGCCAACGTCACATGAACGCAGTGTACGCTGTAACCCTGTAAGAAATAAAACTATAAATCCAGCTTAAGGAGCTAAACCTTCCAAAAATGTTAATATGGTTCTTTAAGGTTCAGCTGGTTGGACTGAGCTGAGCTGATGGAGACTGAGAACCAGGAACAAGACGACGACAGACGTCAAGTCCAGCAGGTTCACTCAGTCTGAAGAGATGAGACAGAATCATCCTCAGAAACACAGAAACTCAGAACTGTAAAACCAACTCCTTTCAGGTTCAGAGGGTCCAGAATCACTGAGACCTGATCTGCTGCAGTGACTCCAGGGAGTGAGGGGGTTGAGGACATTTCTAAATGCTACTGATAACGTAATGTTGAAGGCAGAACTCTGAAGTTTGGCGGGTGGACAGTCTATAGTGTGCACAGAACTGTGAGTGAAGAATCTGAGCGGACTCTGCAATAAGGAGCAAACAGCTTAGGAACAAACTGAAACTATGTTTTACACAACTGTAAACGTCTGACTCTGAATCGTTCAATATTTTCTTCAGACCCTGATTTAAAGTTGTGCAGCAGTTTGTGAAGTTCACATTAAAAAAATTAACTCAGTTACTGACTGAAGCTGATGGTTATGGAGCGATTACAGAGTAAAGTTTGTCCTGTGTGTTCACTGATCTGATTAAAGGATGAAGATCTGTTCTCGTCTCAGTGTCTCTGTGAAAGATCTCAGCTGGATTATTTACTGCTGCCTTTAAAACGAGACTCTGGGTGAAGACAGAACCAACACTCTGAGCTGCAGGTGTCGGACTCACCTTGAAGCAGTGATGGAGCTCTGCCTCTGATTGGACGACAGCGTCAGGTGTGTCGGGCTGAGTGGAGAACAAACAGGGAACCAGGACGTCTCCGGGCAGCAGAGCAGAGGGAACCCTGCCCGAGGACCCGGCCTGGTCCCGACCCGGATCGAACCGGTCCAGAGTCACCGTGACTCCGTCCTCATCTGGACCAGAACAGCACATAGACAGGGAACAGGAGTTAGTACCAGTGAAGGCAGCACCTGGGCCAATCAGAGGTGAGGAAGATGCAGGTGAACTCTGACCTGAGTCCACAGACACTGATCCCAAGAAGAAACAGAGGAGGCGGGGCTTATTACTCTGACGGACATGACGCTGAGCCAGACGCAGAGCTTTCTCCAACAACACCAGCCGAGGCTTCCTGCAGAGAGAGACACACACACACACACACACAGAGGTCAGGACAAACACACATCAGCAGGTGAGTATGAAGGGAGGGAGGATCAGGTACAAACCCTCTCAGATGGCCTCAGCTGTATGAACCAGTGTAACCCTTCCCCAGCGGTCGGCAGGTGTGTGTGTGTGTTTACCTGTGCGAGCAGAGCTGGAGGCGGAGCTTCTCTCCTGCAGGGCTGCTGTCCCACAGAGCTGACCTGGATTTAGGGAAACTCAGCGGAGTCAGAGAGTTTGACGATGTTCTGAACAGAAAAGATGACGGAGTTAATCATTTAACGTCTCTGTAAACTTTATTTATTCATATCTGACAGATTAGAAAACAAACACCTGAATCCTGAATATATCTGTATCTCAGTTTTGAAGAAGCTAAACATCCAGAACTCCATGACTTCTTCTGTTTCAGATAAATAAAAACTGCAGCTGCTGAGTGAAACCTGAGAGAGATGTTTTCTGAACTTTCTGAACCTGTAAAACTAAATGTTAGCTAATTAAATCATTATTATCTACATTAATGTCGATTTATACTGACATTTAAACTACAGCCTCCAACATCACACAGGTGAGTCTTTAACAGTTCAACACAGACTGAACATAAAACCCTTCCTGAGGAGAGATCTAACACAGAGACAGTTTGTTTCTAATAAGCTGACAGTGGCTGTATATGTGTGTGTTCAGATTCCTGTTGTGTAACTGTCATTTAAATCTAGTGAATGATTAACAAGAGAACAAAGAAACTGACAGATGAAGTTTTTTAAGTTTCAGCGGTTTAACGTGGACATATTCCGTCTCTGACCGGGACCAGAACTCACCTCCCTCTCACATTCTCCGGGGTTAACACCTCTTCAAACACCCCGGATGGCAGAGCCTGGAGATTCACCGGGCAGCTCATCCCCGCTGTGCTCGACAGAGAGCAGCCGTGGTCGTTGACTCTACCTGAAAACACCCGCTGACGTTAGTTAGCCACGTTAGCTACCGGCTCGCGCCGCATCAGCTGTGTCTGTTAGCTTCGTTAGCTTCACAAACGGGACGAAACTCGAGTCCCGCGGCCACGAACTGAACGTTTCGTAAAGTCACAATCTCTCCGACGCTTCACTGTACTTTCACTTATCGGATTTAATTTTTTAATTTGGCAAATTTCTCCTGAATCGACCCGCAGTTTAATTATGGCGCTGTTTCCACACTCCACTGGCGGGGCAACTCAACCAGCCAATAGGAAGCTCGGTCTCAGACCCTCTGACCAATAGTGTGCCTCTTCCGTTACCGCTCTCTCTTCTTCTCGTTAATGGCGGCAAATGAAATGGACCAAAATTCGACAGCACCCCCACAGGACAGAGAGGGAACAGATCTAATGAAGAGTCATGTTATAATATTTTTCTTTATTGAACCAGCACATTTACAAAAATCTAAATAAACACGCGATATAAATAAAAGCAGACAGAATTACACCGTATACTGTGATTATATTGACTGAGTGACTGATGGCTCTTCCTGTTTGTGCAGAATATTTAAAGCAGCTCAGTGTCTGCCCTTAAAGACTGTTATAGTCTCACGTGTGAGATTAAAACTCAAAGAAGTCTGTGTGTTGTCATTAAATCTGAAATATTTGATCTCATCAGAGGGTAATTCATGGGATCATTGAAGAAGAAGATCTGCTAAAAAATGCATTTTTAAACTGGGAGAATTTTAATGTGAAAATCAAACAATAGAAGCTTAAGAAAATGTAAAAGTAGACATTTTATTTGTGTGTGTGCGTGCGTTGAATTATTCATGTGTGAGCAGCTGGATCATCTTCCAACACACAAAGTAATTTCCTGAAAAGCAGCACATGGAGGAATTATTTATCAGTGTGTTACATGACACTGAGTCCAGCAGAGACACAACCAGCAACAGGCAACTGACAACAGGCAATAATGAGCCTGATGCTAACACTGAGTTCTGTCCTTGTCCTCTCCTGTACCTGGTGTTTCCTCCTCTGAGTCGACAGGAAACACGTTCAAAGAAAAGAATAAACAGTTTGTACAGTACAGGACCTTATGATTATTGGTAGATTTACTCTTTTTATGTTCATGATAAGGAACAGATTATAGATCTAGATTTTTAAAAGTTGAAATACATTGCATGACTGTTTTTCATCTTAAAACACATGTGCATCTTGCTTGAACAGTTCTCAGTGAATAATAAAATATTTTTATCAGGAGGTTTTGAAATGCCTGAAGGGGGAAATATTCACTGTCAGCATGGGATCAGCTCTGTTAGAAATATTGATTACTGAACCATGACACAGAAAAATGTTTTTTTCTAACCCTTTTTTTATAAAACACACGGCCTGTTTTATCAGGACCAGATGAATGTGACTGTGACTCTAGAGTCTGTCAAACCGTTGGTGAAATGTGCAGCTGAAATAATCAAATGTCTTTAATTCGTTTGTTAGATGCTGGATCCACACGCTGCTGCAGGTTCAGGTCTTTTCAGGAGGCTCAGACATGCAGAGACAGATTCACTTCCTCTAGGGCCTCGGGCTAAAACATCTGATCCAGACTCAGATCTTTTATTTCCCCCAGAAACCAGCCAGGATCAGAACTGAGATCAGCTGAGTAATCAATCAACCTGATCATTAGAGAAGATACCTGTCAGATGTATTGATGATGGAGATAACTGTTGGTTGTTTTCCTGTGATAGAATAATATGACCTCACTGAAAAAAGAAGTTTAGTTAAAAACTGTACAATAAAAGAGCTCCGTCTAGAACAATAAAACTAGAGTTTTCCTTCTACGTGACTAGGACCGAGGTGGAGGATGGAAACAACATGGTGTAGACCTGGGTCTCTGGGGGACGGGGGGGTCTGGGTCTGTAGTCCCGCCATCATGTTTTGTCGGGACAACGCCCACTAACGCGGAGTGAACGGTGTTTCCTGTTTTCTCTGCCGAAACGTGGATCTTGTCCATAGACAATCTTTGATCTCTGGAATCTCGGGCCTTTGTTGTTGCGCTCGCTATCTAAGCAGCCAATCAGCGCTCACCTCAGGTCTGTAACGCCTACAAATGTTGCCAACCGTCCAATCAGAGAGCTCCTCCAGCCGGACGCCATTTTGTGGGTTTATAACGGCGGTGGCTGGTGTCCTGCTGGCCGCTGGCTGGAACCTGTTGCTCCGCAGTTCCGTGTTGTGCAATGGACGGGTGAGTTATCCCACCGACTTGCGTTCACACCCCAGTTAAATGTAGTTTATGGTTGATTTAGTCTGATCTGAGAGCAGTGAGATAAATGTGTGGTCGGATAATGTTGTAGTCAGAGAGCAGCGGGGGATCCTGTTATTCACTCCGCTGTCGGTAAAGTTGTGTTTGTCACAGGAGCAGGAAGCTAGCTAGCCGAGTTAGCTTCAGAGCTAGCCTCAGGACGGGCCATTCTCTGCAGAGAAAACTCCACACCAAACTCCATTAACACAACCTGGCAGCTAACTGTGGCCTCGTTTACTTGACAAACACGTTTCCTCAACGTATAAGACGATTTTAAAGTATTGTACTAGAAATGCGACTGGTAAATAAGTTGTAGGAAGAATCACTCAGCAGCGCTCATAACTTCCAGTAGAGGTTTACCATGTTCTCACGCCCACTGCGGAGGTTTTAATGGACACCGTCTCACACGAAAAGTTCAGATTTTGCCCAGAATGTTGTACCTTCGAGTTTTAAATCAGTGACGAATTGAAGAGTGGTCCCGATGAACTGGTTTAAAGTCGAAGTGTTGTGTTACAGTGTGTTTCTAATTTTGAGAAATGCAATTGGGTCTTGAAATGATGGTTATTCATATGGAATTTGGTGTAAAAAGCTCTCTTTAATTTGTAAAACAGCAGCAGTCGCTCTGGAGCCCGTAATTCAAGCTAAATATTACTGAAGTTGGTTTTTGCACCAGTCACTTGTAAAACTGTATATTATATTAAAGTTAATGCAGCTTCGTGTGTTACATGTGTGCCGAGTTGAAGAGTAATCCTAACTGAAGGATGCTAAGTTCAATACACATGTACTAATATGTTCAGTTTTGTTGAATTAGTAGAGATCTGTAAAACTGCGCCTTTTCATATGGAGTTCGTTATGAAGCTGTTGTAAACGGTGAATTTCAGACTGGAATCTGTTTTGTGTGGGATCAAAGCAAGCCTCTTATAAAACGGTAGATTTTATACTAAATAATTGATGTCCGTGTGTGCCGAATTAAACAGTGGATCCAGATGAGTTATTAACTGTAAGAATTGTTTTACAATAAGTTTGTGTTGTTGTGAATTTAAAGCAAAAGGTTTAAAAATGACAGTTTTCTTATGGAGTTCAGTTCTTACTGAGCGAACAGAAGTAACCGGTGCTCAGATGTTGCAGAATGGGGCAGTTTAGCTCAGAGACGCTGGATAAAGCTGTAGTTTTAAAGGTTAAATAGACATTGATGGTTGTGTGTAGACCTGATGATGGTGCAGGTCAGTTACTGATGGACTCAGACTCAGACTGAACTCAGAGCTGTTGGCAAAGGGAGGAAACCTGAGCGAACCAAACCAGTTTGTCCTGCAGCTGTTTAAACTTCACGTTGATCAAAGTTAAAACTGTTGAGGTGTTTATTTTCCATTGATTATTGATGAACAGACCTCCTGCCTGTAAACATGTCCACTCCTCTGAGCTTATTAACTGTATGCACTCAGTGAGTTGGATATAAATGTTGTAGCTGGAGACTTGGAGGCGTCCTGAGTTCCTGATGTGAATATCTGTGCTCCGTCAGGACTCATTCGTGCCCTGAGGGTCCTCTTCCTGCTGGTTTACAGTCTGTACTGTCAGCGTCAGCCCGACCGGCCGGTTTTTCATTTGTTTTACCATCATGACTCAGACATTTTGTCCGACTCAGATTAATTTTCAGCTCCTTCCTGTTTCACACTTTACCTGCTGTGAAATGTGAGTGTTTTATTTTCAGGTGTTTTCTGGTTTCCTGTCATTAGGTGTGTGATTATGTCTGTGTGATGTGACAGGACATTTATCTCTGTGTTCTCTGATAATACTGATGTGTGTTGTAATTACATATAAACAATATACTGAAGTTATGTCAGTGATTTAACATCTTGTATCAGGTGTGTCAGGTGTTCAGAGGCACAAGCAGCTGTGGTGTGTAGTTCAGGTGCAGAGGGACAGGTGAGGAGATGACACTGGAAACCAACAGGAAGTGGATGTGAACTGTGAGCAGAGCCGATCAGTTTGATCAGTGATCAGGTTTAATGTTACTGACGCAGTTTGATCAGATATTGATCCATGATCAGATCAGAAAACAACTGATACAGGATCACTGATCTGTTAGATCAGTTTCCTGACATTTACTGAGCTGCACTTTTTACAGTGTAAAGATCAAACTAACAGATGAATTCAGTTTAATATGAACACAGATGTGAGGGTTTGTTCTCACTGCATCACAATGAATGTGTTGTAGTTATTCCTTTGTAACTCACATTTATCCTCTTTGTTTCCTGTTGACTGGTCTGCTCATTATTTTCTCTGTTAATCATTTTGTCTTTGAGACGTTAAAAACTTCACAGCTGAGTTCACTTTCCAGTTATATACATGTTGATATGAGCAGAAACAGCAGGAGGTCAGAGGCCCCTGGTGGTCTGAGCTCTGCCTGGTGATGGGTGTGTTAGTATTTAATCTCTAAATTAAAGAGGTAACATCAGGATTTATTATTTTATTGACTGAATCAGATGCTTTTCTGTGCTCAGAGAGGAAGATGTTCAGGGACCTGGTCTCTGGTCTGGTGCAGGTTTGTGGTAGTGCATCGTGGGAAACACTGAGTTCAGTTTAGTCACTGTCAGAGGTATTGATCAGAACTGATCAGAGCTGATCAGAGCAGAATGTGAATACTGATGGAGGAGAGATGGAACTGCAGCTCTTTGTTTCCCTTCTCCACCCTCTCTGTCACACCTGGAGAACAGGACACGCCCACTGATGATGTCACAGTCACACCTGAACACCTGATGTTCTCTGACTGTACAGGATCAGAGCTGGTTTCTTTCTGGTCCAGATGGGTCTGTGTGATTCTCAGTGTTCACTGGGCAGTGAGGAGACTCTCCTGCCTTCACAGCTTCGTCTTGTTGCAGTTTGTGGTGATGTTTCAGGAGACAGTGTAGATTTGTGGAGTCTCTCGTTGCTGCTCTCTCTGTCTCTGGGTTTATTTCTGAATCTCCTGGTGTTCTGGTGTTGAATGTTTGTTTTGATGCAGCTGGAGTCTCAGAGGAAAACTCAGCAGAGTCATTTAGAAATGAGATCGCAGCCTTCGGTCCAGATGATCTCAGTGGTTCAGATTTAGGCGCAAGAACTGGAACAGAACCAGATCCATGTTGGTGGAGGCGAATGCATGAATCATTGGGAGGACGGTTTCATTTATTGTTAAAGCGACAGTTGTTAATATTCATCCTGGACACGAGCAGATGTGTTGATGTAGAAACATTATGTTGACGACTGAGAGGATAACTCTGGTATGTTTGAACCTGGACCTTATTTTCCATGTAACTGATCAATCTGTGCAGTACTGAACAGTAAACCTGTCAGTAAGACCATGACAAACAGGAGTTTTACTGGGAGCTGCTGGAATACCACTGCCTCCATGTGTTAGTGTGTTTGTGTTAGTAGTGATATATAGAGATGTTTCTGGTTAAACGAAAAGGATTTGACTCTTTAATAAAAAGCTCTGTCTCTGTAGGAATCCTTCAGTTCAGTCGTGCTTTAAAGTTGGATCATAATGTAGTTGTGTGTGGCTGTTTAAGGCATGTCCAGGAGCTGTTCTCTAATAGCTGAATATTAACACATTAACAGGTAAAATGTCTTTAACCTCTGTCTGTGGAGACGAGTCTCCTTGTTCCACAGTAAACGGAGAATCATGGAGTCTGATGTTTTATAGACCAGACACTGAAAACTGATCATAAATCAAACCAGCTCCAGCTGTAGCTCAATACACTGTAGCTTATCAGTGGATGATCTGCAGCTCAAGGTGTCTGTGGGTCCAGCTCCTGGTTGTGGTCTCTGTGTGTTAGTAGATGAATCAGTTGATGTGCTCCTCTGCTCCTCTCTGCTGGTTTCTCTCCTCCACCTCCTCTTTAACCTCATTTTACTTTTTATTTTGCTGTTTTTGAGTTTTTCTCTCTGCTGCTTCTAACACGCTGTCTTTTCTTCACAGCAGTGTCCACCACGATATAACAGTTGGTACTAAGGTAGGCACCTCTGCTTCCTCCTCCTCCCTGCTCCTCCTCCCTGCTCCTCCTCCCTGCTCCTCCCCCCTCTGTCTCTGGCTTGTTGGTTTGTTTTCTGCTGTGAACATCACTGAGTGTGTGTTAGGACGGAGACGCTGCCATCTGGGAACCATTCAGACTTCTCGGTGTAATTAACGAGGAGGTCTGTGAACGATCCCGACTGCAGCAGTGACTCGCTCACATTCCTCCACAGTCAACAACAACAACAACAACAACACAACAACAACACAACAGCAGCAGTTGAGCTGAACTGTTCAGTTGAGTGATTGATTAGTCAGCTGATTAACTGTCAGAGTTATCTCTGTGGTTGCAGCTCCTCAGGTGTGATCACCTGGTTTTTTGATTCTTAATGGTTACTGATGAATCAGGTGTGCAGTAGAAACAGGGTAGGAGGAGGCGTCAGGTGTGCAGGAGGAAACGCAGCAGGAATGTCAGGTGTTCCAGAGCCAGTCTGTCTGCTGATTGATGGACTGTTGATTGATCATTGAAGAGTCTGTTCTCTGGGGGGCTTTTATTTTGAAAGAACTCCTACATGGAGGTGTGTGATTACGTGCAGTGTCAGAGTGAAACTGAAACACAGAGTTAGTTTTATTCTCAAACATTTCACAGCTGCAGCTTCATGTTTAAAGGACAAATGTTTCTTCCACCTGAACCTGAGGTGGTTCTGGCTCAAACAGCAGAGAACAGGATCTCTGATGTCATCTTCATGCTCCCTTGTGATAGGTCGTTGAAGTTGTTCACCTGTGAGAAACGACCTGTGTGTCCATGGCAACAGGTGACTGAGGCTCATGGGTAGTGTAGGACAGAACCTGGTCAGAGGTGAAGTGAATAATTCAGAGTGAAACATGAAGCAGCAGAGTCACATTCAGAACACAGAACCAGGACCAGGACAGACCAGGATCACAGCTCTGCCCTGAGTACTGACTGTCAGGCTGCTGGTTTCAGGTCCAGGTTCTGGGTCTGGGTCTGTGGACCTGGTCTGAGATGTGGTGGTCTCTGTAGAGTCCTCAGCTCTGTCCTCGTGGTCGGTGTTTGTCCAGCAGCAGAGCAGAGACCAAAGACCAGAATCTGAGCCAAAACCACATGAAGGCCCAGAGAGGCTGTGACCTGAGCAGGAAGTGACCGGGGGGAGGAGGGAGGAGGAGAAAGGGGAGGAGGAGGAGGGGGAGTGAGTGCTCTGATGAGCCGCTCTCCTGTTTCCTCCTCTGGCCTCAGGCGAGTCATCTGAAACCACAACTGAAGCTCTGAGACTGGCTCCTGTTAAAGGGACAGTTCACAGTTTGATTCAAACACAGAGGAATCAGCAGCCTGGAAATGATTCATTATTATGGTGACAAATAAGAACATTTATTTTGATGAACTCACTGATTTAATTTGGTTCTAATGAAGGAAATGAGACTTCCTGCTCTGTGAGCTACAGAGGTCACATCAGGTCAACTCAACATCAGCTAATATAACGAACCACAGACACAGCTCAACGTGTTACAGAAGATTTACTGACTGTGTTTTAGTTTCTGTTCAGGAAACATCTTTGTAAAGTTCAACCTGTAAACTGAAGAATAACCCAGTGCCGTCTTGATTTACTGCAGTCTTCATTTTGTCCAGAACACATTGATTAGTATGAATGAATAGTGAGAGCTGATGGTCACAGTCCCTCAGAGTGACAGCAGACCATCTCTGCAGCTCTGATTAAACCCTCCACAGCCTGTGGTCAGAATATCCACAGGTGGAGCTCCTCTCTAACACCTGCTGACAGGTGAGGACGATTCAGGTCCTGACAGACGGTCTGCAGACCTGGTCTTTGTGTGGTGGTCAGCCTGAGGGCGGCGGCGCTCAGCAGCTGGTCTCTCTGCAGACACAGATACTCTACAGCTCAGGTTCCTCTCCATTATTCATCATGTAAGAAGATCTGAGCTCTGTTCACTGCACAACAACACCTGTGTGCTCAGGTTCCTCCGACAGGAGCACACCACCACCATCATCAGTATGTAGTGATGATGAAGATCAGCAGATACTCACCTGTGAGGAGCAGCCAGGTGAAACCATGAATCAGCTGTTAACTCGCCTGCAGAGAGGACCAGGTCTTTACTCCACATCAGACCAGACCAGGTTTAATGTCTGTAAATAAAGACCATCAGGAGGCTTTTATTGTGAAGCAGCTACAGGAAACTGTGACTTACTGAGTGAGTGTGTGGTTCAGGATCTGTGTAGACCAGGACCAGGACCAAGACTCTGTGATGTGGTGTGTCTGCTGAATGAGGCTCAGCCTGTTTGTCTGCATCTGGTTTTCATTGAGCTCCACAGCACAGGAATTCACCCCCGCCTGCTGCCTGCTGGGGGGTGGGGTGGGGGGTTAGTCTAATGAGGGCGGGTCAGACTGAAGCTGGTGTGGGACCTGTCAGGATTTAGTTTCAGTTCAGGATCACCTCCTCCACGTCGTCCTGTCTCCCCCTGTACACTGGGACTCTGTGCTGCCCTCTGGTGGCTGCAACAGGAGCACACCTGTTGGTGAAGCTCTCACAGGTTCTTGGACCGTGGTTCTGTCCAGCGACCCCGTCCAGGTCTCCTCCAGTGCAGATCAGAACCAGTGACAGCAGACCACTGCAGCTCTTCTCTGTCACACCCGAGGACCGGGACACACCCACTGATGATGTCACAGTCACACCTGATGTTCTCTGACTCTGCAGGATCAGAACCAGTTCTGGTCCAGATGATCTGAATGGTTCAGATTTTAGTTCAGTCTGGACAGAATCGAGTCTTCAGACATCTCAGATCCTGAAACATATTTCACCACTGAACAGCTCTTAAAGCTTCTGCTGCGTTCAAGTTCTTCTCTGAAGTCGGAATTTCAGAGTTCCCAGTCTGAAGTTTGAACTGAAGTCGGATTTCCAGCTCAGAAAGTGAAGTTAGTTTCAAAGATCTCCCCTGCTCCTCTGAGCTTCAGGTGCAGCAGATCAAACACAGTAATTCCTGTGAGCGTCCATGTTTCTCTGACTCAGAGGAGACGTCAAATCAGTTCAGAAACGAAACATTAGGAACAAATCTGCGCCTCATGACTTTAAAACCTGAAAGATAAATGATGGAGTTTTGTGGATCTGAGCAGGTAGACAGGTTGTGTCTGAGGTCGACCTGCTGATGACGTGTATCTCATCTCTCAATCTGATAGTCTTAGACTGAGACCAGGACTCTGTCAGACTCAGGTCAGTCAGTGTGTGTGTGTGTGTGTGTGTGTGTGTGTGTGTGTGTGTGTGTGTTCTGATGTTGTTTGTTTGTTTGTTTGTTTGTTGCAGAGAGGATCTGACGAGCTTTTCTCCAGCGTCTCCAACGGCCCGTATATCATGAGCACCACAGGTCAGATCACTGAGCCGCTGTCTGTTGTTTCACTGTCACAGGTTAAAGCTCAGAGGACGAGTCGTCTGCTGAACACCAGGAGGCTGCTTTCATAATCATTGTTTCTCTGTACGATGTGTTTTTACCTTAGCTGCTTCTCAACCTCTGATCCTAAATAAACTCAACCTCCTGAGAACGTCCTCGTACAGGTTTCAGGTTCTCTGCTCCTTGTACCTGTCGTCCACTTAATCGACAGAGTAAAAACAGAGTAAAAACAAGATGGCATCAGACTCTGTCGAAACGTTTTCTCAGAGGAACAAAAACCTGATCAGAGTTTCTGGTTGAAACTTTCTGCTCAGTAACATCAGTTTGATGTGACGACAGGAACCGAACCTGATGTTTTATCACGTCAATGAGAGACCGACTGAGAGCTGCTGTTAGCAGCCTGTTAGCATCCTGTTAGTAAATGTTAGCATCCTGTTAGCATCCTGTTAGTAAATGTTAGCATCCTGTTAGTAAATGTTAGCATCCTGTTAGTAAATGTTAGCAGCCTGTTAGCATCCTGTTAGTAAATGTTAGCAGCCTGTTAGCATCCTGTTAGTAAATGTTAGCTGTTAGCATCCTGTTAGTAAATGTTAGCATCCTGTTAGCATCCTGTTAGTAAATGTTAGCAGCCTGTTAGTAAATGTTAGCATCCTGTTAGTAAATGTTAGCAGCCTGTTAGCATCCTGTTAGTAAATGTTAGCAGCCTGTTAGTAAATGTTAGCAGCCTGTTAGCATCCTGTTAGTAAATGTTAGCAGCCTGTTAGCATCCTGTTAGTAATGTTAGCATCTGTTAGTAATGTTAGCAGCTGTTAGTAATGTTAGCGCTGTTAGTAAATGTTAGCATCTGTTAGTAAATGTTAGCAGCCTGTTAGCATCCTGTTAGCATGTTAGCAGCCTGTTAGCATCCTGCTAGCAGAGATTCACAGACTGACAGCTGAGACTCTGTTCCTACAGACTGAACAGATGTTAAAACAGAAAATGTTCAGTTACACAACGTTCAACAATCAGAGGGAGTTTAGATGAAATAAACTGTTTCACACACTGATGACTTTAAAACTACTTCCTGTTCAGGGTTTTTATACTGATCCCAAACAGCAGCAGAAATAAACCTGCAGACAAAACCAACACTCAGCTCTCAGGAGGTTAATACATTTTATTGATGAGGTGTTGAAGACAAACTGAGTCTTCATCAGAGTCAAATAGTTGAGGCACTTTTACTCAGATTTTTACTCCACTGAGCAGTGGTTTATTGTCATGAAACTCCATTTGAATTGAGTAATGAAATGAAGGAGGCAGCTCTGACGGCTCTGATCAGTAACACCTGAGCTCTGAACATCAGGACCGTCTGACTCTGACTCCTCTCCTCTGCAGCCAATGGCAACGACAGTAAGAAGTTCAAGGGTGACATAAGAGGTCCCGGGGTGCCGTCCAGGGTCATCCACATCCGTAAGCTTCCCAACGACATCACAGAGACCGAGGTGATCAGCCTGGGTCTGCCCTTCGGAGACGTCACCAACCTGCTGATGCTCAAAGCCAAAAACCAGGTCCAGGACCCTGAGCTGTATCAGAGGGTTTTTACAGAGTCACACCAGGACTCTGCACTGACCTGAGTCTCCTCTGTGTCCTCAGGCCTTCTTAGAGATGAGCTCAGAGGAAGCAGCTCAGAACATGGTGGGTTATTACTCCACGGTGATGCCCGTCATCAGACACCACCCGGTCTACGTCCAGTTCTCCAACCACAAGGAGCTGAAGACGGACAACTCCCCGAACCAGGAGGTACGCTCCTCTCTGTTACCATCTGTTAGCATGTTTCCTGCTGTCTGTCTGCCTCTGTTCACCTCCGTCCTTCTGTCCTGTCTCAGAGGGCTCAGGCGGCTCTCAGGGCTCTCAGTACGTCTCACGTGGACCCGGCGGTGGCTGCTCCCAGCGCGGTGCTGAGGGTGGTGGTGGAGAACCTGGTCTACCCTGTCACCCTGGACGCCCTCTGCCAGGTAACACCAACACAACATGGAGACACGTTGAGCTTTAATAAACATCAGCAGGTCAGTGAAATGACTCTGCAGCACAGTGTCTGCTCAGGATGTGTTCAGGTACAGAAGTGAGTGTGGGAGTTTTGGTGTAAAATTGGCAACAGCCTATGAAGCTGTGTACCAGTCTTCATGCTAAGCTAAGCTAAGCTAAGCGGCTGCTCTGACAGTCCTTTTGACTCAGGAAGGTTCAGACTGGTGAATGACCTGAGGTATCTGAGTGTCAGACCCGATCAGGTCCAGGTCTCCTTCGGTGCAGTCAGAGCCCTCATCAGTTCTGCTTCACCTCGCGGTGTTTTCCATCGAGGTGGAGAAGTGTTGAGGAGATGTTTTCAGATTGACTCTCTCTGGTCTGCTCCTCAGATCTTCTCTAAGTTCGGCACCGTGTTGAGGATCATCGTCTTCACCAAGAACAGTCAGTTCCAGGCTCTGCTGCAGTACGCTGACGGAGCGTCCGCCCAGGCAGCTAAACTGGTGAGCCCCCCCCCAGCAGGAAAACACTAACACCTTCAGTCCACAGTAAGAGCAGCTGTTGATGAGTGTGTGTGTGTGTGTGTGTGTGTGTGTGTGTGTCAGTCTCTGGACGGACAGAACATCTATAACGGCTGCTGCACTCTGAGGATCAGCTTCTCCAAACTCACCAGCCTCAACGTCAAATACAACAACGAGAAGAGCCGAGACTTCACCAGACCAGACCTGCCCACCGGAGACAGCCAGCCCACCATGGAGCACCCAGCCATGGCCACGGCCTTCAGTAAGACCCCCCCCCCACCACCACCACCACCAGACCACACATGTACAACCACAACCTCAGAGACAGGATGTTTTCACCTGCTGGAGTCAAAGACTGAAACAGCAGCTGGAAGTGAAGATGAAGACGATTTCTCCAGATGTTTGTTCTGACCTGATGAAAACTGTTTGACCAGTTGCTGTCAGCTGCAGGTGTGACTGTGACTCAGGTGTGTTCTGTGTGTTCTGCAGCTCCAGGTATCATCTCAGCTGCACCGTACGCTGGAGCCACTCACGCTTTCCCACCGGCCTTCACCATCCAGCCCGCAGGTGAGCCTCACCTGTCCAGATGTTTACACTGACGTCATCACAGATTTAACTTCACACCTGGCCGTATAATCAGCCTGGTTTTCTCAGGTGTAACTGGTCTGTTTCCATGGTTATGGTGTCAACAGGAAGTGATGCATGCTGGGAACTGTAGTGCCAAAGCTCAGAACATGTTTGACAGTTTGAAATGAGAGAAAGTGTAAATCATTCTTATTTATTGATGTGATGTTTTGCCTGGTGTCGTTGGTGTCAGTCAGGGGTTTCCTACAGTTCTTGGTTTTGTTGTTTACTCGTCTCACCTCTCTCAGTCTCCTCCCCCTATCCAGGCCTGACGGTCCCCGCTCTGCCCGGAGCCCTGGCCTCTCTGTCCCTCCCCGGGGCCACCAGGCTGGGATTCCCCTCCATGTCTGCTGGACACTGTGTCCTGCTGGTCAGCAACCTGAACCCAGAGGTGAGTCCTGCACTCTGTGTCTGTACAGGGACTCGAACCTCCACCTCCTCCTCACTCTCATCATCAGCAGGTTAACGTCTGCAGCTCATCACACAAACAGTGTTGGTACAGTTAAAGACTGGAGCTCTGTTATCTACATCTTTAAAGCCATTCCAGACATTTTATCCTCCTGTCAGACTTTACTGCTCAGAGACATCAACAGGAAACAGCTGCTCGTCAGCAGAGTGACGCAGAGGAAAGTTTGACACATCATCATCTGATCTGTGATCAGACAGAGTTCATCTTCATCTACGACTGAGCCATCGCTGACATCAGTTACACTGCTCTCCTTACATCATGTGCAGCTTAGCTCTGAGTCCAGTCTGAGTCCAGTCTCAGTCCAGTTTAACCTCCAGTCTCAGTCCAGTCTGAGTCCAGTCTCAGTCCAGTCTGAGTCCAGTCTCAGTCCAGTCTGAGTCCAGTCTGAGTCCAGTCTGAGTCCAGTCTGAGTCCAGTCTGAGTCCAGTCTGAGTCCAGTCTGAGTCCAGTTTAACCTCCAGTCTCAGTCCAGTTTAACCTCCAGTCTGAGTCCAGTCTCAGTCCAGTTTAACCTCCAGTCTGAGTCCAGTCTCAGTCCAGTTTAACCTCCAGTCTCAGTCCAGTCTGAGTCCAGTCTGAGTCCAGTCCTCCAGTCTCAGTCCAGTCTCAGTCTCAGTCCAGTCTCAGTCCAGTCCAGTCTCAGTCCAGTCTTAGTGTTGTTTCCTCTCAGACATTAAATGTTTTTTTTCTTTGTGCCCCCCCTGACTTCCTGTAATGTGTTTTAATGCCTTCATATTAAACTCTGTTGTCATGAGACCCCCCCCCCCATACCCACACACACCTGTTCACACACACACACACACACACATCTGTGAACATCTCATAATGACATCATCTGACCCCTCCTCTCCAAAGGTAATTAACCTTCTGATTGACCCCTCACCTGTCTTTTTTTTTTTCTTTAATTTGTTGCCATGGAAACGCCTCGGACCCTCCAACTGTCCTGCCCTCCCACCTTTACCTGTCCTGTCCCTCCGCTGCCTTCTCTGCTGTCTTTAAAGAGAGTTACGCCCCACTGCCTCTTTATTCTCTTCGGTATGTTGTCACTAGCTTCTTATTTTGAATTATCAGTATCACCTGGTTGATTTTAAGTTCCTGTTTGTTGTTTTTCCTCTTTTTTCTTTTTGTTTTTGTTAAAGAAGAACAGAGTGTCTGCTGGTTTTGTCAGATTATGCGTGTTGATTTGAGGTTACTCACAATATTTGCAGCTTTTCTTCAGTAACTTCTGATCAGAATCCGTGTGAACAGGTGTTTTTACCTGACTTCAACAAAGACACGAGACGAGGTGGACTAAACACTGACCAATCAGAAGAGAGAGAGGCAGGAAGTGAGCTCATCAGTAGATCAGGTGTTCAGAAAGAATATAAAGTCCAGAGCCCGTAAATACAAAAACAAATAAATAAAAAGATTAAAAATGAATAAGACTTAACACTTAAAATCAAAAATAATAAACAAACCAAAATAAATAAATGTCGAGTTACTGAAGGTTTAGTTTGTGTTTTTTACAGCTGATGAATAAATGTGCTGCTGTGTCTTTACAGAGCCATGTGTTACAGCTGTGAATGAGAATTATTATAAAGAAGGAAAAAAAGTAGTGTTCAACTGATGGACACCAACCATGCAATATATCCCATCATGCATTGTTTATCTGAACATTTCAACAACAAAATAATTCAAAGAGTTTAGAGATTAAAAAATAAAACACATACAGTGACTCATGAGAATAAAAGTTACAATAAGTTGATTTAATGTTGATCTGACAGGTTTTAATTGTGCAACAGCGACAACGTCATTAACGTCGCAGAGAAAACAACTTGAGAGTCTGAGAGAATGTTTTACTGATGAGCTCAGTTTATAATCCTCTACATTAAACTGTGGACAGAGAGCAGAGGGGAGTGATTTCAGACCGATTGTCTTCTGGTCCAGTCATGATCCAGGGATCAGTAAAGGTTAAAAGTTAAAGGTTAATTAGCTAAAGATGAATAAGAAGACCCTGAGTGATAATCCCTCACGTCTTTAAGTTTCTTAGTTTGTTTCTTAAAGTCATGGGACAAAGACACAGACGTTTATCATAATAGATGTTTTTTAATCAATTGGCTGAAGGAAGAAAAGACTGAAACACTTTTCTCTTGTTGAGAGATCGACCTGAAAACCTGACATGTGATCAAATATAAACCTGAACTGCCACATTCAGTTTGAAACTCTGAGGAGCTGCATTTATTGTGTGTTTCATCTTATTTCAGTGAGTCTCAGTTTTTGAGTTTGCATGCCGGGTTTCTCTCAGTTTGCATGTCCTCAGTGCTGAATCAGCTGCTCTGGTTTTTTTTAGTCAACACTCCCATAATTCATAGCTCCTACACGGTGTAATCTGCCATTTTTAATTTTCTCTGACCCTTACCCTGAATTTCCTCACTGCATCTCCTGTGTGTAACGTTCAGGAACTCTGCCTTCAGATTAAATCCACAGATTAGAGTTGAGACTCAGCGTCTCAGTGCTGCTCCTCCTTCCTCCTCCACACAGTAAAACAGTAGAGTTCTCTGATGATTAGACGAAGGGTCAGTGTGTTGGCAGGCTGCAGTCAGTTCAACAGGTGTAACTTCAGGTGATTGTTTGTGTTGATGTTCTGTGAATCGTGTGTTTAACCTGCTGCTGTTTTTATTTCTGACTGTGTTAAGGTGTTTATGGAGACGTGATGAGAGTGAAGATTCTGTTCAACAAGAAGGAAAACGCTCTGGTTCAGATGTCTGACAGCACACAGGCTCAGCTAGGTAACACTCCATCCTCTCTGGGTTAAAACCTCCACTGTCTGCTGTCAAAATGAGAGCAGCTAAAAACAGGATCTAATTTACAGACACTCGTAACAACAGACACTTATTTTTAGCTCGGCTGTTAATGTTTAGTTTTTTATTTTGTTATCTCAGGATAGATGGGTTATTATCTTTATGATTATGGCTCCTGTACCCATCATATTTATGTTTATTCTTACTGTTTTCCTCTCAGGGAGGGATGACGACCATTTATGCTCTGTTATAACAGTTTCTTTATGAGTTCAGTCTTTGTCTGGTCTGAAACTTTAGTGGCGTTCTCCTGTCGTCTGTTTTTTCAGCCATGAGTCACCTGAATGGTCAGCGGCTGCACGGGAAGCCTCTGCGCATCACGCTGTCCAAACACACCAATGTCCAGCTTCCCCGTGAAGGCCACGAGGACCAGGGCCTGACCAAAGACTACAGCAACTCCCCTCTGCACCGTTTCAAGAAGCCCGGCTCCAAAAACTACTCCAACATCTTCCCACCTTCAGCCACCCTGCACCTCTCCAACATCCCGTAAGTCCTTTGTCAACACCTGGCCTGTAGTCCACACAGTCCTGATACACCTGAAACACCTGACAGTTTGTTTTTGTTTTAGCCCCTCTGTGGTAGAAGACGACCTCAAGATGCTATTTTCCAGCTCAGGAGCCATGGTCAAGGCCTTCAAGTTCTTCCAGTAAGTCGTCCATTACTTATTGAAGCCCTGTCTTTCTCCTTAAAGGTCTGACACCTGTATCCCAGAGTCCCTGTACCCGAACCCAAGCTTTCATCCCTGAAGTGCCTTCTCTTGTTCCCAAGGTCCTGGTTGTCCCACCCTGAAGCCTTTGTTATTGTCCTGAAACCTTCACCCTTGTTCCATAATGTTCATCCTTCAAACAAGCTTTCATTCTTGCTCCTGTGACCTTGATCTTGGCCTGGATCCTTGCTGGAGTCTCAGTTCTTGTCCTGAATTCCCTGTCTTTGTCCTGAAACCTTTATCCTTGTCCCGAGTCTTTTGTCCAAGTCCTAAAATCCCAATCCATGCCCTCAAGCCTCTGTCTTTGGCCTTAAGACTTCATGAAGCTATTTTTCTTTCCCTTTTTCAAGTTATTGTCATGTCTTGATGTCCTCATCCTTCCCTCTCCTCAAGTCCAGGTCCTGCAGCTCTTGAAGCTTCATTTGAGCTAAATTTCTTGGCTTTGGCCATTGTACTGTAAAGCCTTCATCCTTCATTCTTGCCTTGAATTCCAGTTATTTGTCATGAAGTCCTTGTCCTGCTCTGAGACCTTCACACTTCCGCTAAGACCTTGATCCCTTATCTTGCCTCTAAGCCTTCAGTCTTTGCCCCAAACCCCCTGACTCCTGTCCTTGAACCTTCATTCTTGCCCAATCATCTGTTTGTCCTAGTCCTAAAAACCTTTACCTTACCCCAGGCTCCTGGACCTGTCCTTTCCCAAAGCCTCCTTGCTTTACCCTTAATTTCCTGTCCTTTGTCCTGAAGCCTTTCTCCCTGAGATCTGCATTCAGTCCCTGAAACCTTCCCTCTCACTAACATTAACATTAAGAACCTCCTGCCGGTGTCTCCTCCAGGAAGGACCATAAGATGGCTCTGATCCAGATGGGCTCAGTGGAGGAGGCCATCGAGTCCCTGATCGAGTTCCACAATCATGACCTGGGAGAGAACCACCACCTGCGGGTCTCCTTTTCCAAGTCCTCCATCTGAGCCTGGGACTCGACCGTCTGGATGCCTGGTCACTCCTCTGGGAGCAGACTCGACGGTGTCCACTACACTCCGATCATTCCAACACACGTCTGCAGAAACCACCGTGAACTCTGGTGTGATGTTGTTAAATTATTTTTGTAAAGCTCATTGCCTTCAGAGAGGATTAGGGTCTGTGGAGAAAACGCTGAGATGACCCTCTGAAGAAGTCAGGGTTCTGAGTTTACGGTCAAGATTTTAAGGATCAAACAGAAGTCAGCGTGTTTCTCGCCTTCTTGTTGTGAAGTTGTTACCTGCAGCCACTCTTGCCTTTTGACTTTAATCTCAGAGTTCAGGTGTTAAAGTCTGCGTTTTAATTTATTTCTCCAGAATTTGAACTTCGGTCCTTTTGAATTCAGACTTCCTTAACTCAGAATTCTTTCTTTAATCTCAGATTTGTTTCCTTTGGCCCTAAACCTCTCCTGTAGTTTCCCCCTCTGAAGTAACTCTTCAGTCTTTAAAACGTCAGCTCTGACAACATGAATTAACCCTCAGGCTGTCAGATCTTAGACTAGGTCTGGCTCAGACCGGCCTGGTTTGGCCTTCAGATGATCCCTGTGCCTTATTCCTGGAGTCAGAATGACCTCCACTTTGACTTGGAAAAAAATATCTCCCATCATGCCTCTGTAACTTAGCAAAGAGCAGGTTTACAGTTGATAAAGGTTTACTGTTGATGAGATGTATTACAGATATATCCATATTTTTAGTGTATTTTATTGGTGTTTCCTTCATGTCAGTGTTTTGTACTGCTGGTTACTGTAGCATTGAACATGTGAACTCATTCTGTTTTAGTGGTTTGCTGGGTCTTTAGTCCTAGATTCAATTCTCTCTATTTTTGTTTCTATTCCTCTTTGATTTCTTTATTTCCATGTATGCAATCACGTTTTATTCAAATCAAATATTGTAGCAATATTTTAATCATTCCTGAGCTTTTATCGGTCGGGTTCTTTTTCAGTGTCTGTGCGAGCCGGCGGTTCCTCTCGCTGCTCTGCTGCCTTCACGATGTGCGGACGAATGTTTTTGTTTGTCGTGTTCTGTGGGATTCGTTGTGAGTTGCGATGTTAGCTTGTCTCGTCTGTCGCATTGCCTCTCTGAACGGTTTTATTTATAAGTTTGTGATCCACTACAGCTGAAACCAAAAACGGCCTTCTACATGCAAACAAATCTGCCTGCCTCAGGTCTCTGGTTTTAAGGACTAAAGAAGATGGTGAAGTGGTTCAGACTCTCTCTTGGTGTTTTCCTGTGGGAATGTTTTTATTCGTTTCTCGACCGCTTCACTGGATTCAGCCAACCGGTGCGACTTCAGTCTCTATCGCAAAACCAGTTGTTCTGTGGAGTGCCTTCACTGCAGCGCTGAGTCCTACATCAGGCATTAACTCTTTACTCTGAGTTGACAGTTTGACGGAAAGATGCTCGGTGGCCGTCAGACATGTACTGAAACCAAGACAGCGTCGCGCTGAACTCAGACGGCGTCGTACTGAACTCAGACGGCGTCGTACTGAACTCAGGCGGCGTCGTACTGAACTCAGGCGGCGTCGCGCTGAAACCAGACGGCGTCCCGCTGAACTCAGACGGCGTCCCGCTGAACTCAGATGGCGTCGTACTGAAACCAGACGGTGTCGCGCTGAACTCAGACGGCGTCGCGCTGAACCAGACGGCGTCGCGCTGAAACCAGACGGCGTGCGCTGAAACCAGACGGCACCGGTTCAGTTTATCTGTGTCTTAATATTATTACGTCGACATTCCAGCCACTCGTCCACCTGCTCTTCATCATGACGAAGCTCCTTCACTGTCTGAACGTTTCCTCTAATTGAGCTGCTGAGGGCTTCACAGTCGTGGTGTGTTCAAGACCTCTGGGAGATTTGAAACTAGTTACTGAGTTTACTGAGTAAACAGCTGCTGCATCACACTTCAGTCTCCTCCTCCTTCATGTCCAGACCAGATCCTGTCTCAGTCTGACTCAGCTGATTTCCCGAGTGTCCCACAATGCACTGCACATCAGGTCCCTCCTCCCACTCTGTTTCTGGTCAGAGAGTCGAGGCTCCAGATCTCACGGGGTGTTTAAGACCAGATTCTCCCTCAGTATGTAAAGATAAACCAGCCAATCAGAACGCGCACACACAGGCTGTATCTACACTAAACTCCACCTCCATGACCCCCCCTCTCTGTGTCTCTGTCGTGACCTTTGACCTCTCCACATACAGGATGCAAGAACCTCTAATATGATTGGTCAGATCCTGGAGTGAACTCTGAGACTGAGGCTCCTCACACTGTGGGAGGAGACGTGAAGTGAGCAGGCGTCTTCATCAGATGAAGAGTGTCCAATCAGGTGAAGTCCAGGTGTTGATCACTACACGGAGGCCGTGAGACGTTTCCTGTTCACATCAACTTGAATCCTCAACAGTTACTGACATTTAAATACTGAAACTACTCCCTCTCCCAGGTGACCTGAACGCACCACGAGCCCTCAGTGTCAGGTGAGACAGGTGAGACAGGTGAGGCAGGAATGGGACCAGTCAGTAAGAGGTCAGGGGTCGGTGTGGGGGGTGGGGGGTAGTTAAAGTGTACATACATGTTTTCTACAGTTTGGTGTCTGAGAGGTGATTGTTGGTTTTATATCTGATGAAACGTGTATATTTTGATTAAAGTGTGCGACGGTTCTGAGCCTTAAACTGTTTGTGTCACAAAGAAAAAAACAGATTAAATCACTTTTTATCTAAAGCTGGAGTCAGACTGGTTCATATCACAGACTCTCAGAGTCTGGTTCAGGGTCATATCACAGACTCTCAGAGTCTGGTTCAGGGTCATATCACAGACTCTCAGAGTCTGGTTCAGGGTCATATCACAGACTCTCAGAGTCTGGTTCAGGGTCATATCACAGACTCTGGCTCAGACCTGAAATATGAAAGAATCAGAAAATGAAATCGATAAAATCATCTGGTTTAAAACCAGCTCTTTGAGAAGTTAAACCATGATTCTTCACAGGTTCATTAACACGTTCACTGACGTGTTGTTAGGAAAATACATTTGAGTTTAAAGATCATTTATGTCTTTTATTTGTTAATGAATATAAGTGAGTGTAAAACTGTTTCCTGTTGCTCAGAGTGAAATCACCTGATGAAGATCTGTGAAGAGGCTGAACCTTCATCACCGCTCTGTTAATGACCTCCTCCTCCTCTTCTGTGGTGGTTTAATGTCAGCATGTGTTGACAGATCAGAACCAGCAGGAGGCAGCAGAGTTTAAATCTGTTACCGTCATCATCAGATCTAAGATGATTTTTATATTTTATTATAGAAACCAGGATCATTTCATATCAAATATTTTCTATCAAAGACAAAGAAGAAACGTTTTAAATCCAGTTTCCTGTAAAAAGATGAAAAGAGTCTGAAATTATTTTTTTTATTTCTGACAAAAAACAGAAACTGAAAAAAGCTGAAACAGAAAGTTTCTTCTGGACAAAGAAAGAGGAGGTTTATCTGAGAGGAGCAAAGCTCTGAGGAGGAGAGGAGAGAGGAGAGAGACGAGGAGAGAGGAGAGGAGGAGAAGACAGAGAGGAGGAGAGAGACGAGGAGAGAGGAGAGGAGGAGAAGACAGAGAGGAGGAGAGGAGGGAGGAGAGAGACGAGGAGAGAGACGAGGAGAGAGGAGAGGAGGAGGAGAGGTGGAGGAGAGAGAGGAGGAGAGAGGAGAGGATGGAGAGGAGGGGAGGAGGGGAGGAGAGGATGGAGAGGAGGAGGAGGGGAGGAGGAGAGGAGAGAGGAGGAGGAGGAGGGAGGAGAGGAGGAAGATAATAAAGCAGAAGAAGTGAAGCGTTGAGGAGGAGGAGATCTGAGGCTTCACAAACTGGACCGCCCCCCCCCCCCCCCCCATGTTGGACCGGTGACACGGCGCCGAACAAAGAGGGATTGTGGGAAAAAAGCAGCAGCACGGCAGCTTGGTCTCTAAATCCTCCAGACTGAGCAGAGACCAGTTTAACATAATCCCCCAAAACACCCCCCCCCAGACCTCACCCCCCCGCCCCTCCAGCTCAGCTCTCTACACACACACTGCAGCACCTCCACCCGAGATCTGCAACCACAACCAGAACCCAGACCAGGTCCAGGGTTTGTCTCAGACTGATCTGTGACCTCACTGATCCAGTTTCTTTAAGGCCAGTTGGTGATGGGGGTCCATGAAGGACAGAGACCAGCTGGACTGGTCCAGGTCCAGGGTCCCTGGTCTGGTTCTCAGCTCTCAACAAGTTGGAAAACTGGTTCAGGTTCAGGACCTGCTGTGATGCCATGAAGGGGGCGGGGCTACACCTGTGCAGGGCTCAGGGTTCTGGTTCATGCTGTGGTGGGGGGGGGACTGGAGGTTCAGATCTGACAGCTTCCTGTAGAGTCAGTCCAGTCTCTTCAAAATAAAAGCCTCATCCTCTAATGATGAGTGACAGATCAGAGGACGCCGACTGACCCCCCCTCCCCCCCCCTTCTTCTTCTTCTTCTTCTTCTTCTTCTTTTCAGTCGCTGATTAAAGTTTTTCAATTTGATTCGTTTTTAATCTTCGTCTTTTTGTTACAGGATTATTTCTTTTTCTTTTCCTCCTCCTCTCCTCCTCTCCTCTCTCTCTCCTGTCCTCCTCTCCTCCTCCTCTCCTCCTCTCCTCCTCTCCTCTCCTCCTCCTCCTCTCCTCTCCTCCTCTCCTCCTCCTCCTGTGGTTAGTTTTCTGTTAGCCTGTGGTGATGCGTTCAGGTGCCAGGAGGAGGAGGAGGGTTCAGGGAAAGGTCTAACCCGTTGGTTTACACTGAACCAGAACCAGAACCCAAGACATGAACCTGGACTCAGGTCTTCTCTCTGGATCTGATTATTTTCAATGATGGTTAAAGACCTGTCTGGTCTCTGATGGAGGATCTGGATGGAGGATCTGGATGTGGATCTGGTTTCTGTGCAGTGATTTTATTCTGAGTCTGAGGTGTGCTGATGTCTGGTGGGCAGCTACTTTAAATGCTAATTCTCCTGCTTTCCATCCTGTACCCGAACACATCAGCTCTAACTGCCCCCCCACAGAGTGACCACTCGGCTGTCAGCCCCCCCCCGAAACACAAACACCACGTCTGTCACATGACAGACGAGAGGTCAGGCGTGTTTGACGAGTTCAGAGGGAGAGAGGAAGGAAGACGGTGTTTAGATGGAGAGAAGAAGAAGAGGAGGAGGAGGAGGAGTCTCAGTGTGCAGCTAATGGCCGTCTGTCTGTCTGTCCACCCCCCGGGTTTCTGTGATTGGAGGCCGTCCTGCAGGGAGCCCCAGGTGATTCTGGGTAATTCTGTCCAGGTGTGATGAGACGTGAAAAATCCTTCACTTTCAGACCTGATGCTCGTCCTGTTATTAACCCTTTAATACACACACACACACACACACACACACACACACTCAGGCAGGTCATTACAGGCTGTTGCAGGAATCAGCAGACAGTCCATTAAATCGTCTGTCTGAGTCTGATTCACAGGTTGGACCCCCACAGAGACGACAACTCGTCTCCTTCACCAAGGACAAAACACACACACACACACACACACACACACACACACAGAGTCTGGACTCAGACCTGGGTTCTGTGTTTGGACCTCAGACCTGACTCAGATAAAGAACCTGGATCATGTGATCAGTCTGATCAGAACCAACAAGGTCAAAGGTCAAGTTCTGTTTCCTGTTTGAAGATGTTCACGTTAGAGTTTAACAGAAACATTTCAGACCTGGAACAGCTCCTGGTTTTCAGACCCTGTCACAGGAAGAAGACGATGGTGATGAACAGGTGTGTGAGTGTGATGCTGCTGATGACCAGCAGGGGGCGGAGTTTATCCACAGGAACATGGAGACTTCAACAAGAAGAAACAGGAACATTAAAGCTTCATGTGGAGAAAAACCTCCTGACTCAGCCCTCAGTCCAGACTGACAGGTGACTCACCTGTGTCACTGCTTCACACATCACCAGCTGGAGGAGGCTTTTATTCTGAAGGACAACATCATGAACCTGTCGACAGGTGTGTGAAGGTTCAGAGCTGATCCACCTGAGGTTACCTGGTCCAGATGTTTCCTCAGGTGGAACCAGAGCAGTGATGGTTTTCCTCTCTCTCTCTCTCTCCATGCTCAGTGGTTGTCGAACGCCCGGTGGTCTCTGCATTTATTCATGGAGCCTCTGAAACTTTAATCGTCAGCTCCATTAATCTGTGGCTGCGCTTTAAAAGCAACAATTAAAGATTCATCCCCCCCCAACTGAAATATTCATGTCTGCTGATTCACTGGATGAAGGAGGAGACAGAGAAACACAGGAGCTGACATCACTTCCTGTTCTCCAGCTAACCTCGCTAACGTTAGCATCAGAACATTAGCTGAGTGTTCACTACTGCTGATGTGAGGAGCAGCCATCTTGGATTCTTCAGACTTCAGAGAGGAACCTGAACGCAGCATTGTATCAGTGATACCAGCTTTTAGCAATGAATGCTAACTGGTACTAATGTTAGCTAACCTAGCTAATGTTAGCAGTAGCGTCAAAGTTTGTTTTTCTTCATTGGTTTAAAGCTGCAGTCGTTTCCTCTTCCTCGTCACAGTGAAGCAGGAAAATGACTCTGAACAGTTTCTGGACTCGGATTGGCAGCATCTGGAAAACAGGAGAGACTGGACCAGGTGGACCAGGTGGACCAGGAAACAGGAAGTCAGACTGACCAATCAGGATCAGAGTGATATTAACAGTAATAATAATAACAGTAATAAGACTGATACATATGAAATGTAACAGCAGGTGCTGAACAGGATCACCTGGCTGATCACCTGTCACTGACTCCTTCATTTAGAAAACAGGATTTAGGGCGCCCCGGATCGACTCCTGGTCCGGCCGGATCTTTACTGTGTGTCATTCCCCCGCTCTCTCTCCCTGTTTCCTGTCTCCTCTCCACTGTCCTGTCCATTAAAGGTGAAAAAAAAAACCCCAAAAAAATAACCTCTGACCCCTGACCCCAGTCCTGAGCTTCAGTCCTGGTCCTGGTCCTGGTCCTCTGTCTCTGAATGGGAGCAGCGTCCACATACTTTTGGCCTCGCGCCGCTCCCCGGGCTCTGATTGGTCAGGACGAAGACACCGTGTGTCGGAGGCTCCGCCCAGCGGGGGGCGCCCCGGCAGCAGAGCGGAGTGAGCCGGTGACCACAGCAAACGCTCCTCCCGCGGCTCCAACTTTACCTCCGCTTCTTTGTTCGGTTTGTGTCGGAGCCGGTTCGGTTCAGAGCTGCAGAGGAACGAGACGAAAGTTCGAGTCCCGGTCCAGAGAGAGGAGAGGAACCGAGGGAGACCCAGAGACCCGGAGACCCGGAGACCCGCTCCTGATGCGGACTGACGCCGGGGTCCTGAAGTTCCAGAGCGGCGGGAGGATCCGGGGTACGGACGCGGCGGGGACCGGGTCCTGAGCTCCTCCTCGGTCTGAGACTCAGTTACATAAGAGAGGACGGAGGTCCTGGATGAGAGCTCCGGGACTCGGACTCAGGACTGAGGAGTTTTTTAGGACGCACATGGACTGATCCAGCTCTCGGTCCTGGATCTCTCTGGTTCTGATCCGGCTCTGATTCAGAGAACATGAAAGTTTGGACCAGTTCTTGGAGCCGGACTCGGATGGTTTCTCTCATGGATTATTGTCCCGCTGCCTGCTGGGAAACCCTCTGTGAGAACAGCCAATAATCGATCCGGACTGAGTGAACCCCCTTCTCCTCAGACTGTTTGATGAGTTCTGGTGCTGGTTCTGGTTCCTGCTGAAGAGAAGAGACGCGGATGTTCGCCGGGACGCAGCGCGCCGCGCCGCCGCACATGGAGCGCTCCGGGCGGCCGCTGCTGCTGCTGCTGCTCGGCCTCCTGCTCCGGCTCTGCTCCGCAGTCACCGACGACCGCATCATCTCCGACCGGTACGCCGTCTACTGGAACAGCTCCAACCCCAGGTAAGACCCGGTCCACAGCCGGTCCAGACCCGGTCCAGGGTCAGAAAATAGCGATTTAATCCAAACACGCGGAGGTGAAAGTTTCCTGTGATTTAAAGAGAAAGATTCAGAAATGATTCAAATTCACTTTAAGTTCAAATCTCAGAGAAAATAAATGAGATTCTTCTTCATTAAACTGAAGGTTTTTACTTTAGTGAAATGAAATCTGAGTCTCTGAGAGAGAAAACAGGAACCAGGAGAAAGTGGACCAGGTCCAGTCAGAGACTCAGAAACCGGATCAGCTGCTTCATACAGTTTGTTTATTACATGAAGAATGTTCATATTCTTCTAAATACACAGGTTTCTGTGTGTGTGTGTGTGTGTGTGTGTGTGTGTGTGTGTTTGAATGAGTCTGTTCTTCATCACAGCTGAAACTCTTTCTGCTTCTAATGAGTAAAATCATGAGAATATTAACGAGCAGCTGTTCTGATCATTGATCGGTTATTGATCGGTTATTGACCGATTTGTTTCAGTGAGTTGTTTCTTTGTGTCAGGAGCTGGAGGAGCAGGTCTGATCAGGTCTGACCCTGGATCAGTGTTTGACCTCTGCTGTCAGTGAGCTCTCTGTCCTGGCCTCTGATTGGTTGGCTGCGGTCTGAACCGTCCAATCAGAGGCGGCGCTGCGGTCGGTTTATTGTCATGTTGCAGGTTTTCATTTCAGAGGAGAGAGAAGCAGATCTGAGATCAGTCAGTGTGTGTGTGTGTGTGTGTGTGTGTGTGTGTGTGTGTGTGTGGTCCAGATGTGTTTCCAGCTGTTTTCTGAATCTTCTCTGAAACCTCGTGTTTCTCTGTGACTGAGGATGAAGACCATGGTGACGCTCGAGAGCTAAACCTCGCTCTGTGTGTGTGTGTGTGTCTGCTCCTCTGTTTGTTTGACCTTTGACCTGTGATGAAGGACCTCACTGTGTCTCACCTGCTCAGGTAGAAACAGGAAGTGAAATTAAGAAATTAAGTGAGATTAACTGTGACAGAACCACATCAACAACACACACAGTCAGTGGGTGAAAAGTACTCACAGTACAGCAGTAACTGTAGTACTGTGAGTACTGTAGTACTGTAGTACTGTAGCACTGTGAGTACTGTAGTATTGTAGTACTGTAGTACTGTGAGTATTGTAGTACTGTAGTACTGTAGTATTGTAGTACTGTAGTACTGTAGTACTGTAGTACTGTGAGTACTGTGAGTACTGTAGTACTGTAGTATTGTAGTACTGTAGTACTGTAGTACTGTAGTACTGTGAGTACTGTAGTACTGTAGTATTGTAGTACTGTAGTACTGTGGGGGTCTCAGGTGTTTTCTTTCTGTTGCTGTTAGCTCTTTATTCACATCATCAGCCTGTCGCTGCTTCATACTCTGTAACTGTAACTGACTGTAACTGTAACTGTAACTGACTGTAACTGTAACTGACTGTAACTGTAACTGACTGTAACTGTAACTGTAACTGACTGTAACTGTAACTGACTGTAAGTGGATCAGAGTCCAGAGAGATTCTGAGGAGAAATAAAGAAATTATGAAAAATAAAAATCAGATTGATCAATTGAGCTGCAGAGAAATCACGACCTCTGACCTCTGACCTCTGACCTGAACATGTGGGGATCATGTTTTCCTGTCCTCCTGTTTTCTTGCTGTTGGTTGAGTCTGATTCTCCTGACTGAGCGAGCAGCAGTTTGTCCCTGTCCTGTTGCCGTAGACCTCTTTAGCACCGTCCTGTTGTTGTGAGAGTTTGTGCTGATGTTGGTCGATGCTCTCTGTAGACCGAGACTCTGTAGACCGAGACTCTGTAGAGACCGAGACTCTGTAGACCGAGACTCTGCAGACCGAGACTCTGTAGAGACCGAGACTCTGCACAGACCAAGACTCTGCAGACTGAGACTCTGTAGACCGAGACTCTGTAGAGACCGAGACTCTGTAGACCAAGACTCTGCAGACCGAGACTCTGTAGACTGAGACTCTGTAGACTGAGACCCTGCACAGACTGAGACTGACAGACTCAGACCTGCTGCACAACACAAACCCCCAGAAATGTTAACTTCATTAAGGTTTTCCTCAGAGCAGGACCCTGCAGGACCAGGTCCTGCTGGATTCAATAAAAACCAGCATGTGAGCTCATCCTGAATGAATCCACTTCAGACTGATTGTGGTCCACAGCCTCAAACTCTCACCACAAACAGAGAGAAACCAGCGAGTGCTGAGGGTTTTTATCTTTAACTGATCCTGAGTCAGAGCAGGACGGTGCTCAGCAGCGAGATCAGGGTCAACTGTGATGAACAGCTGTGGAGGAATCAGAGGTTTTCTAAATGTTCAGAGGATGATTGATTTGATTTAATTTGATTTGATTTGATTTGATTTGATTTGATTTGATTTGATTTGATTTGATTTGATTTGATTGTTGGAGCTGTCAGTATAAATAATGTAAATTCTGTGTCAAAGTGAAGATCGATCACTGATCAGACAGAGAGGATGCTGATGTCCTGTGACCTCTGACCTCTGACCTGTGACAGGTGATGGACAACGTGTTGTTTCACGTATAAACGTCAGATTGTGGTTTGTTTTAGTTTCTGAGAGAAAAGTTGTGACTGACTTTTTCAGTTGTTGATGTCGTTTCTCTTTTTATCCTCGTCAGTTTCAGTTTTGTTGTTGATGAACTGGTCTTTATGTGGTGAAGCAGAGCACCTGAACGCACCGTCAGTGTTAATCTGAGAGTGGAACTAAACTCCTGTTTCTTCTGATTTAAACTCGACCAAAGGTCAAACACACACAGAGTGAAATCCTCTTCTTCTTCATCACCTGGTTATCACCTCTTCATCACTTGTTAAACAGCTGATAAGGACTCGTTATGTCTGATTAAGCAGCTCATTAACTCGTTGACTCGTCCTGCAGATTTCTGTTTTTTATTTCTGATCAGTTTCTTCAGATTTTCTTGCATCTCTCTCGCTCGTCTCCGTCTGCGCTGCTGGAGGAGAAAATGGCGGACGGTTTTGTTCAGAGTAAGAAACAGAAACACACAGCTGCAGCCGCCATTTTGTTCTGCTTCTTAACTCGGAGGTCAGACCCCCCCACTCCTCCTCCCTCCTCCCCTCTTCGTCCCACTAACCCCCCCCAAAACCTTCACCCCGACCTGCAGCAGCCGGGCGTTGCCTCGGCCGGACGGACTGAAACACATTCTGATTTATTATCTGATCAGAAAAATAAAAATCTAAACTCCTCAGAAACTGAAGGATTCTTCTCTGCTGATGTTTTGTTTCTTATTTTCCCTGAAGACAGATTTAATGTCTCGAATTTAAAATAAAGTTCTATGGGTTTGAACGTCATCGTCTTTAAACCTGAACATCTTCAATTGAGTCTTAAAATTACATTTGAATTTAATTCAAATTTATGTAAATATTTCTGAAACTAACAGAGAAAATGTATTTTATTTTTTTGGCCAAAGGAAACCTGAGATAAAAAGTCGTGTGACTGGATGAATTGTGGTGAATTTATGATGGAGATAAATTTATCATTTTTGTGTCACAATTAAAAATTCATTTAGAAATGAAATGAATGATTTAGTAAATTACAGAGCAACAAATAAAATATAGATTCATCATTTGGTTCATTAATCCTGATTTTAGAACAAACGTCTTTCATTTTTCTTTATTTTTAACCAGAATTTTTCACCTTTCAATGGATGAAACTTTGTGGAATCTGTGCGAATATTTTGCGACAGCAGTTTTTGAGTTTTAGTTTTCCAGTCTTTAGTATGAGTGTGATGTGGATCAGAAACCCGTTCTCCATCAGGTCTGAAGGTCTGTCGAGGTCTTTCTAACCTCTGTGTTCAGATCCAGTGAGATGTTTCTCTGCAGCAGTCGGGTCCTGGTTTCTGGTTTTTGGGATCAGTGGTGAAAATTCACTGAGCTGATGTTTAAACTCCATCTGGTCTCAATCTGCAGCTTCCAGACGTCAGCGAGCTGAAATCAGAATCAGAGACAGTTTTCGTCTGTGGTAACCAGAGGATCTCAGACTTTCACACAGAAACAAACGTCTGGTTCATTCAACCAGTTCACATGAAGCTGATTAAACTCTTTACTCCAAAGTCCAGTTTGTTGGATGAGTGTAAATCGTACGGAGGTGAGGTATAAAAACCTTTGTGTTTTATTCCGAACAGTAACGAGGAGAACGGAAGAAAAACCTCAGGAAGAAACTGCGTTCAGACGTGAAAGATGAACACATCGTAAACATGCGTCGACTGTTCGTGTAATTACTGTCGTGGCCAGAAGGAGGCGTCAGGAGTTTAAGTTGAACTTTGACCTTTTCAAGAGATTTCAATCCACAGGTTGATTTTCACAGAAACAAAGTGTCGGACAGGAAAGAGCTGGAATATTTCACCAGGAGCGAAAACCACCGAATAATGACGTGATGAGGTACAACAGAAAAGATGTGACGCGACAAAACGACGTAACCTGTGATAGAACAGCACAAAGAGACATGACGCAGTGTTACAGGATTTACTGCAGCGAGCGGAACCACAGTTTGAAGTGACGCAACAACGTGACGCAACGTAATGATGTGAGATTGCAACGTAATAATCTGACGTAAAAGAACAATGTCACGTGATGTTCAGTCTGGTTCAGGTCAGTCTGGTTCAGATCATTAACTCTTTACTCTAATAGAGACAGGCCATAGCTCCAGGTAGAGTGTCAAATCTTGTCACCACTTTCCGCCACTGAGGATGACGATCGGTTGTCTAGTGACGGTGAAAGTGGCGGTGCGTCCATCCATGATGGCGGTGTACACGAAGCAGCACACGTCAGAGATGACTGTTCTGAGGTTTTACCTGACCGAGGTCGCTGTGGGAGAAATCAGGGAATCCCTAGGAGAGTTTCTGGACGTGGTCGAGGCAGCAGGGGTGGAAAAGGTAACACGTTAAAAAGCGGTGGGTACAATATGTACAAATCAGATGAGTAAATCTACTCCCATCATAAACTCTGGGTCATATTTACAGTTTGCCTTTATCTCTAACCACCTCCAAACTACAGCCTTTCAGAAACAGAAATGAAACAATAAATAACTGCGGCGCCTGAAGAGTTAAATCTGTTTCTCCTCTGGTGGTTGGATCTTTAATTTCAGGTTGTTTCCAGGTGTGTAGGTTACATGATGATGCTGCAGGTCACATGATGAGTTTGACCACTGGTTCTGGTGTTATTGGATCATTGTGGTGATTCATGAGCAGAACTGAACCTTTTGATTCATTCAGCTGAAAACAGTTTTTTCCTGTTTGCTCTTGTTGTTCCTGGAAGCGTCCGTGTGTCTGTCGATGTGTTTCTGTCAGCGGTGATGGAGCCGAGCAGGAAACACGCCTGGGTTTTTACTTTGGTGTTTTTTCGGACGGACCAATGGCGCGGCAGCGTGGCGTCAGCAGGGAGAGGTTTCTGTCAGAGCCGCTCCTCCAGTTATTTTTATATTCTCTCCTCCTCGTGTCTCAGCACTTCATCATGCTTTCTGCTCCCCGCTCATGCATTTTAATGCCTGACCCACATTTCATTGGATCTGCACACACACACACACACCACACACCACACACACACACCAGGGAAACTTTGAAGTCCTGGCTCTTGCACACAGAGGAGGAGGGGGGTGAAAAGCTGCAACCTTTCACTGTTTTCTGATGAAACTGGGCCTGAAAAGCAGCAGAGAGCGGAGCAGGTCAGATCAGGAGAAACAAACTCTGAAGGTTTAGTTTGAGCTTTGTTTCACTGTTTCAGTCACGGAGCAGGAACCAGTCTGACGTTTGGCTGAATCCTCATTGACCCAGGACAGCGTTAGCCTAGCTTAGCACAGAGACTGGGAGCGGGGGGAAACTGTTAGCCTGGCTCCATCAGAAGAGCTGAGCTGAGCAGTCAGTCTCTGATCTAAGATCAGATCAGCAGAGCTCAGATGGTAGAAATCAGCTTCTTTATTCAAACCACAGGATGAAAAGAATCTCAACAGACGGAGCTGATGTTCCTCTGATGTCAAACAAACAGCTGCAGTTTTTCTCTTTGCTGTTTAAAGGTAAAGAGCCTGTTTTAACAGGATGAGAGCAGAATGAGTCTGAACCTGCTGCAGGATTATTTCAGTCCAGGAATCACAACACGTCTGCTGAAACTGAGAGATGAATAATTTAGTCTGATCGGCCAGAAATTCACACAAAATAAAATCAGTGTTAAATTTAGTAAAATCCATGTTTAGACTGAAAAATAACTGAAACACCAACAGAAGTGAAAACAGAAGAGCTGTGCAGACGGTTTGAATCAGTGAAAACAGATATTAACACATTAACAAACCTGTTATAGAAGCTTCATCTGTGCTGATCAATAATCATTCAGACTTTACTTCTATTTTACGCAACATTAAAGAAAAACCCAGATCGGATCTTATTATTACAGCTCTGTACCCCCCCGTCCTGTCCTCACAGACGTCCGGAGGAGAAACACACCTCGTTTATTTCACCAGATTAAAACGTTTATTTTTGTTCCAGCATTGAATAAAACAAACGACATGTTAAAAAATCTTTTCTGTGCATCAGACGTCACATGGGTCTGAATACTTTCTGTTCAAACATAAAGTCAAAACGCTGACTAACAGGGACCTGAACTCACCGTTCAGGCATTAATGAGCTGAATATTCACAGGAAGTGATTTCAGTTCATTGTCTGCTGTAAAACCTGAAGATCAGCTGTTTGCAGTTCATCCTGTGTCAGAGCTGTCGGCTGATTCCTCCTGAAAAACAACTTCATTGTTTCTGCACGGATCAATTTTTATTGATCACATGATTAAATCCGAGCTAATCGCGGTTTTCTGGATGAGTGACGACGGCAGTGAAGGTCTCAGCAGGAGGAATCATTTCATATCATTCACTCAGTGACTGATCTTTTCATTTCTCACAGTCTGAGAAAACAAAGCTGTTCTTCATCATCAAGACTTCACATTCTCATTTGTTCATTTAATAAATGGTTCTAGATTTTTCACTTTGATATAAATAAAAGCAGGTTGGTGTAAAGTCTCATCAAATTAGGCCGACAGGAAGTCGCCCACCACAGATTTCAGTGTTAATCAGAAAGTCGTCGTATTAACATCGAACTGGTCGAGCTTCAGTTCTTCACTCTGAAAATGTGCAGATAAAATATCTGACGTTTGAAAGCTGATTTCATCTGTCGTCTGAATAAAGTTTCATTCAATGCAAAGGTTAAAATGTTTCTGGGTCACATGACTGTGACAGGAAGACGTCGTTTTGGTGATTATTGACTGAAACGAGCCGACGCACGACACTGATGATGTCACAGTGTGAGAGGAATGACACGGTGAGGTGACATCATGACGTGATGATGGTGATGATGATGATGGCGCGTTGTGACAGAGTGACTGTTTCCTGATGACCTGATGTGTCTTTGCATGATGATTCGATGATACATGACCATGTGATGTGAACGTGTGAAATGACGGCGTGACATCATGACGTGATGAGCTGACATCATGATGTGATGAGGTGACATCATGACGTGATGAGCTGACATCATGAAGTGATGAGCTGACATCATGACGTGATGTGACTGTGATGTGTTGGCGTGACGTGTTGTGAAGGTGAGTCGTGTTGTGGCGGCGTGCTGTAATCTGACGTGATGTGTGATGTCAGAGTTCAGCGTCACAGTGAAACCTGATACTGGACCACGGGTGGCCGCCGCCGCCCTGTTCATTCCATCCTGTCCTCTGATTGGTCCTGCTGGGTCTGCGGTGAGGGATCTGGAGGTTTCTGGAGCTCAGAGCAGATGGTGACCTTTGACCTGTTGGGGCGGCCTGAGATTTGAGACGTGGAAAGAAAAACAGAGTGTGAGGACTCAGTCAGTTTATTCTCTGTCTCAGACCCACAGAGCTGTTCCTCTCTGAACATCAGACTGGTCACATGTGAGTCTCTGCTGCAGCTGATTCAATAATGATGTTTCTGCCGTTTCATCTAAAATATCTGCTGCTGTTGGTAAAGTTTGCAGTTTCTTCCTCTCGCTTCAGATTCTTTCCGACGTTTGTTTGTTTAACTTGGTTTTGATTTTCGACTCTGACGGAGAATCTTCTCTCGACTCTGACAACAAAGATCAGTTTTGTTTTTGGAATCAAACTGACTTTAAACAGAAATCATCAGAAGACAAACCTGTGGAGATGTGTCGGCTCTGGAGTCGTGGTGGGTTTCAGCTGAAGGAGCAGACGAAGTGGAAATTAGTGGAAAGTGAGTTTGAGAAAAAGTGATTTTTAAATAAATTTCAGATTCAGTTTCTCAGACAGAGTTTGACCTCCTCTGATTGATCAGCTACTGATCAGAGCTGTGTGGTCAGTGGATTACAGTGATCAGCGATCAATATATATGATCATCTCATCTTGTTAAAAATGAGTTTAGAATTGTGTTAGAACACAGTGTAACGTCTGCAGTGAAATATAAGTTGTCTTTATGATCACTTATTGATTTCTGATCAGAAGTCAATATTAAAGGTCGTCATATTAAAGATCTCATCTGATCTGTTTCCAACATTCTGAACGTTCATGTTGTGACGTGACAGCATGACATGACACGTGACAGGTAACGTGATGTGACAGGTGACTTGATGTGATATTGTGATGCACTGTGACGTGATGCAGTAACCTGACGTGCTGTCGTGTCATGTTGCGTGACAGCAGTGTAACACATGAAGAAGTGATGATTGGTGCGATGTGACACGCTGTGGTGACGTGATGTGACGACACGATGCAGTGTGACAGTGTGATGTCATGTTTCACAAACACATGACAGCAGGAAGTGATGTAACAGTACGACCTGACTGGACTAGTGATTTAAAGTCACATGACACTGATGTTATGATGTCATGTGACAGTGTGATGTGACGTCACTCGGTTTAAACTGCAGGAAGGAGCTTCTTCTTCTTCATTAGAGCAGATTCATATTTTCCTGTCTCTTCAGTTTAATGAAAACAGACACTGAGGTTTCGACTGAGTCTCATTTACCAAACACATAGAACAGGAATTTGAAAATGGATCCACAGATTTTCCATTAAAAATTTTGAGATTTATGAAAACAAACATGTTAGTGTGGCTGTGGAAACATTGACTCATGTCTCTGAACATTTTGGAGACATTAGAGGATGGCTGACAGAAATGAGAACCAGTAAACACTCTGGGTCTCCTCAATGATCTGATGTTGTTTCTCAAAACTTTAAAAATGAATGAGTGAATTTTCTGGCTGAGGTTCAGTGAAGCTGAGAGAGGGCGTTCGAGGACACAAACACAGAGAGAGAGAGAGAGAATAAAACTGAGCTCATCTGAATAAGAAGGTGAAACCACATCCAGAAATACTTTGAAGTCTGACGCCTAAAGGTGCATTTCACAGAAAAAGACCAAGACGAAGCCGCTTTACTGGACGAACTGAACAAACCGAGGAGACATGAAACTAATGTTCTTCAACAGGAGGACGAGTGTGTTGAGCTACAGCTTTAAGACGACACACAGCTGTGTGTGCTGAATCAAACCTGAATCAAACCTGAATCAAACCTGAGTCAAACCTGAATCAGACGCTGAATCAAACCTGAATCGGACCTGAATCAAACCTGAATCAACCTGAATCAAACCTGAATCAAACCTGAGTCAAACCTGAATCAGACCTGAATCAAACCTGAGTCAAACCTGAATCAGACCTGAATCAAACCTGAATCAAACCTGAATCAAACCTGAATCAACCTGAATCAGACCTGAATCAAACCTGAATCAACCTGAATCAAACCTGAATCAACCTGAATCAACCTGAATCAAACCTGAATCGACCTGAATCAGACCTGAATCAAACCTCAATCAGACCTGAATCAAACCTGAATCAAACCTGAATCAACCTGAATCAAACCTGAATCAAACCTGAATCAAACCTGAATCAGACCTGAATCAAACCTGAATCGGACCTGAATCAAACCTGAATCAAACCTGAATCAAACCTGAATCAAACCTGAATCGGACCTGAGTCAAACCTGAATCAGACCTGAATCAAACCTGAGTCAAACCTGAGTCAAACCTGAATCAAACCTGAATCAAACCTGAATCAAACCTGAATCAACCTGAATCAAACCTGAATCAAACCTGAATCGGACCTGAATCAGACCTGAATCAAACCTCAATCAGACCTGAATCAAACCTGAATCAACCTGAATCAAACCTGAGTCAAACCTGAGTCAAACCTGAATCAAACCTGAATCAAACCCGAATCAAACCTGAATCAAACCTGAATCAAACCTGTAACGTTAACTCTGAGCTGCTCCCTCTGAAAGAGTGTTGTCCATGAGCAGGAAAGACTGAGCTACAGAGAGAGGCGGGCTCATCCTATAGTCACCTGGAGTGTGTCATGGAAGGGGAGGGGCCACACCAGCACCTGTGTGCTGCTGCTGTGATTGGCTGGTAGACTGCTGTCTGAGCTCAGTTGATTTTATTTACAGAGAAATGAAAGTAAGGAGAAGCATGGAGCCCAGAGTAAAAGTACAGATACTTTGACACAGATTTACTCCAGTAAAAGTATTCTGCAAAATAACTACTCTCAGAAGTACACCACTGAATCTGGGACTGAACTACACCTGAGAAACTGGAAACTATCTAACTAACAATCACTGATGATGGAGGTCCAGCTGTCGTCCTGTTGATGCTCAGTGTTTCAGCAGCGTGTGTGTTTGCTGTGTGTGTGTGTTTGCTGTGTGTGTGTGTGTGTTTACTCTGTGTGTGTGTGTGTTTGCTGTGTGTGTGTGTGTGTGTTTGCTGTGTGTGTGTGGAGGTGTAAACAGGATTAGCCTGCAGCTCAGGTGTTCCTCTAACAGGATTAGAGAGTCCTCAGCGTCGTGTTAATCCGAATTATCGACCGCTGAAAACAAAAGGTGTGTTTGTGGACGGAGCGGAGACGTGGAGGGGAGTGATTCAGGGCGGGTGGTGTTTAACCCCCCCCCGTACTCAGTGTAGTTACACCTGTGGACTGATGCCGTCTCTACTGGTCTGGGTTCAGGCTCCGCACGCCTCGCTGTGTTTCCTCCCTCGTCATTCTCCGGCTCCTGATTGGTCCTCCTGGAGGTGGGAGGAGCCTGTAGATGAGCCAGAGGGCTGCAGGTCTCGGGTTCAGGTCTCAGTGGTCCAGCTGTGGAAACATCAGGCGGCAGAACAATGAGCATGGTCCTGAGCTGCTGCCAATGTGCCCTGGAGCAGGCTGCGGTGTTTAACCCTGCTCAGCCTCCTGAGGAGACAGAGTCCTGCTGCAGGCCTCAGACCTGCTGCTGCTTCACCTGCTGCTGCTTCACCTGCGGCTTCAGGTGTTTGCGATGAGTTTAGGTAGATCTGACATAAAGGACCCAGCGGTCTGATATTGTGGAGGTTCTCCTCGTGTCCCCAAACCAGCTCTGACAAATTGAGACCTGGAGCCAGGACCTGTGCAGGAGTCCTGTGAATAGATGAGTAGATGAAGGAGAAACTGTAAAAACTTTATTGATGTTTTGACGGTTCACAGTCTGATGCTGCATTTGTAACTCGCTGAATAAAACCCAGGTCCAGCAGCAGCAGGACAGGTCCTGATGACTCGTGAACACCTGAGATCCTGTCTGTGTTGTAAAAGTCGCTCGGTTGTAAAACTTGCAGGTGAGACTGTAAACCAGTGACAGTCTCACCTGTTGCAGGTAACCTCAGAGAGGTTAGCGCTGCAGCTAAAGACGTTAGCAGCAGGAAGCAGCGTCCCTCCTCAGGTACGGGTCCTCAGCAGGTTACATCAGTTTATTCTCTGACGCCAGGCGTCACTGGTTTCTGACCGGTTCTGACTGGTTCTGACTGGCTGTGCAGACAGACAGGTCGACCTGTCGTCTGTCCTCGTGCTGTTTGTGTCTTTATGATTCCAGCAGACCTCAGGTCAGTGTATGTGTGTGTGTGTGTGTGTGTGTGTGTGTGTGTGTGATGTTATTCATTATGAATGACCTGGAATTCCTGCTCGGAGACGACTCATGAATCATTGAGATCCGACCAATCAGAGCAGCCCTGTTTTTATTCTCCACGTCATCAGAGCTGAGGCCAGACCAGGACCAGGACTGGACCAGGACCAGGACTGGAGCAGGTTCAGGTTCAGGTTCAGGACTGGAGCAGGTTCAGGTTCAGGTTCAGGTTCAGGTTCGGGACTGGAGCAGGTCATCAGCTGCAGCTCCTCTGCTTCCTGTTCATGTCTCACCTGCTCAGGTCTGCACACCTGAATGAACCAGCTCTTTACTCTCTCAGCTGGAGCCTTTGGACTCAGGTTTTTTTTTGGTAAATTGTCTGCACTAAACAGATCAATATTTTTATTGATCTGACTGATCACTGTGTTTATTTGTGTCTCTGACTCGCTGCCTTCATGAGGCCACAGATGTTTGTTGTTTTACTTCCTGGATCATTTCCTCACTGAGGAGAAACTCACTTCCTGTTTCCTCTCAGAGACACCTTCAGAATAAAGAACACTGATTATTCAATAATCGATCGTTAATTCGATCCTTCTCTAACGTCGACTGTGTCGATGAATCGACGTCGTCATGTTGACTAACAGTGAACTCAAACTAAACTGGTGTTGACCTGATGGAGACGAAAACTTCATAACTCGTCTTTGTCTGTGTGTGTGTTTCTGTTCAGACCAGATCCAGGTCCAGGTCCAGGTCTTAAACCTGAGTTCAGACTGCAGTCACACAGACCTGGTTTTTAGTTTTGCGCTCGGCATGTTTGTCCCTCTCCATCCGTCTCCATCCAGCGCCGAGCTGCGACCGGCGCCGGCTCTTTCCCTCCTCAGCTTCATTAGTGTTTCTCCCTCAGGAGGCGTCTGTGCTTAATTAATCACCAAACGCTCTCCTGCTTTTTTATCGACCTTTTGATCTGTGATGGATGTTTCATTTCCTCTGTGCTGCAGCTCTCTGGGCCTCTCCTCTGGTCTATGTTGGAGGAGCAGTGTGAGGCCTGCCAGGCTTCAGGTTTGTCAGATGTGGAGCGGAGCAGCCAGCCGGTGTTTTACGAGCGTCAGCGCGGCGCTCAAACACCCGGATTTGGTCTGAATTTAAATCTGACCTACTTTTCTTGTCATCAGAAAGCGTGAATCTGTTTTTCTTCTCCTTCATCTGAGGGGGGAGGAGGGGGGAGACAGGAAACACTGTAAGCGGACTTTTCCCCAGACGGAGGGGGAAGCACCGGCAGATTTACACCAGGATGAAGCTTTTAGACTAAAGAGAGTCGGCTTTTTTCCGAGCTGTCAGCCTCTCCTTCTCCTCCTCGTCTCCTCGTCTCCTTTTATTCATTCACAAACCTGACACAAACTAAATCTGCCTTTTCTCTGCCACCGTTTCTTCCACCTGAGCCGCAGCTCCTGCCGGCTGCGGCGGCGTTGTGTCGGCCGCGGCTCCAGAGTTAATGGGATTATGCAGATGGCAGCTCTCTTAAAGCGCCTATTTGAAGTGTTTAATGGAGATTATGGAAATGGTCGAGCGGCTCAGACCTTCGCTCGCTCAATGAAAAGACGACACAATGACAAGAAAAGGAGCAGAGGAGCAGCTGCTGGGACGGGGCGGCCCGGGGAAGTCGGGGTGAAGGGTCGGCCCGGTGATTGGCAGCCGAACGCCTGGCTCAGAGGCACTACAGCAGAGAGCAGATCAGAACCATTTATCTGCTGTTAGTTAGTGTTTAAACTGAGCTGCAGTGAAACACAGTGAAGCTGAACATGGTGACGTTCAGGAGCTCTCACAGTCTGAACCGGACTCTGATCTGGTCTAGGTCTGAATCACTGTGTTCATGTAAAACATGGTGGAGCTTTACTTTAATGACTCCAGCTTCACGAACCAGTTCTCTGGCTCTGGTTCAGATTCTCAGATCCTGGTTCAGGTTCATGGAAAGATCCTGGTCTGGTTTAACCTGAACCACAGACGGACTCTGGATGTGAACCTGTCGTCCACTTTCAGAAATGTGTTTCTTCATGGATCCAGAGAACAGGAGTTAGATCTGAAGCAGATCCGTGCAGACATCAGAGGATGTCCTGTAAAGTCTGCGATGGTCTTTGGAGCAGATCAGGGAGGGTAAGATCAGTCTGAACACACCTCACACCACAGGAGAATCTGACAAGATCATCTTTACAACCATCAGATCATCAGACCTGAGGACAATCATGTGACCTTCAGAGTGAACAGCAGACGAGGATCTGAGCTGAAGAATGAAAACATGTTGTGTGAGGAATCAGAGCTGAGCTGGATGTTTCTCTGCTCTGAACATCATCAAGTCCGTTTTAAAACATGTGTTTTAGCTGCAGTTCAACACAAACCTCAGATTTCTGAGGAGCTGGTTTTTCCTGAACGCCCGTTAGAAACTGAACCACACGGCGTCCTCTGGTTCTAGTTTGTGAAGCAGAGATTGTGGAGGAAATCCTCCCTGTGAGGGTTTTGGCTCAGATCTCTGCTCTCTGTTTGTCTTCTTGTTGTAAACCTGATCTGAGTCAGTAAACTGAGGCCTGATTATTTTCTCTGTACAGTCGCCTCTCTGTGGCTCTCTGCAGATGTTCCTCTCTCTCAGCTTACTCATTCATAAAAAATGCAGAGTGTTAATAATAAAACCTAATATTTCTGGGCGTCGGGCGCTGGGTCGAGCAGCGAGGGTAAACATGGCGGCAGAAGAAAGAGGGGAGAACGCCGTCAGAGTTTCACGCTCTGATTACTGCGACGTCTTAACGAGGTTTACATGACGAGGCCGAGCTGGCATGTCCACACACACACACACACACACACACACACACACTCTCTCTGCAGGTCTTTAAAGGAGCAGGCCGCTGAGTTTTTCTGTTTCAGTGAAAATCCTGCTGCAGGTTTGGTTTTGTGAGGAGCCTGATTCAGACTGGATTTATTTCACCGAGGAGGAGGAGGTGATTTTAATATTTCATATTTCATTCTCCTCAGTGAATTTAATCCTGTCCACAGAACATCCGTTTGTTCTTTTTCCTCCTCCTCCTCTCCCTGTTATGATCCTCCACCTGCTGTGGTCAAACAGACGTCTCTGCTTGTTAAAGGAACTGGTCTGGATCATTGTCCTGCAGAGATTTATGGATTTATTTTTAAAAATATAAACCTGCAATAACTTTAAATATTTTTCAGTATGGGTGATAAAATGATCCTATCTGGGATCGTAATAGAATTTATATTGATTAAGACAATGAGCTCAGGCCTTTTTGTTCAAACAACCAATCACACGGCAGCATTAATGTGACACCAGCCAGTCAGGGAGCAGTTTCCATTTCCCAACCAACCGGCCGTAAAAAAAATCTGTGAACGAGTCAGAAACATGAGTGGAACCAGAGAGAGACACGAATGTGAAGAACTGAACAGGAAACACAGGTCACAGCTCGTCGATTATATGGAAGTGATTTGGTTCCTTAAAAGACACGAAGCCCAGATGAAGACGATCAGAAAATCTGTTGTCTGTCGGTTTTGTGATCGTAAAGAATCGTGGATATAAGTAACACAGTTTCCTTCCTCTCAGTTAAAGACATGATGTCCCTGAATGCAGCAGAGAAAGATTCAGGTTCAGGAAACTGATTAAAGTTCTAGACTGTAGCTACGAACTCCCAGACAGGAAATACTTTTCACAAACTGCTGACTGTCTAATCTGCTCCTCTACATAGAAGGTCCTATCAGAGGAATCTGTGATCAGTCACAGGTTTTAGTTTTATTTGTTAATTTTTAATGTTTAATTCAGGCAGATAAAATGTGTTTGTTTAGGAGTTTAACTAATGAGCCACTGGTTTCTTTAGGCTTCAGGAAACTTTCTCGCAGATTATAGATTCTGATAAAAATTGATCCTGGGGGAAAAAATGATGATGATTTTTTTTCCATATTACCCAGCTCTCTGTTTCCGTTTTCTACCTGGAGGACGATGATAGAAACAGTAGATGTGGAGTCAGGGAGTCTGTCTCTGCTGCAGCTCCAGTAACGTCACCACTGAAACCAGAGATTCAGACTGAAAACTGCTCCCAGTTCAAACACAGCTGAGGTGGTGGTGAAGGTTTGTTTCAGGTGAGACAGGTGAGACAGGGAAACATCATCCAGTTTAAAGGTTTATCAGACACCATAACAGAGATGTTCCTAACCCTCAGAGAGGATTTCAGAGCAGGAGCTGAAGAAACCGTGTTCGTGTTAAACGTGCAGGGATGTGATCGGCCGATGCAGAATTTCAGCGATGACAGTTGTTGTTGTGTTGCAGCAGAAGTTGAGCTCGGTGCAGCTTTTTTCCCGGGGTGTGCTGGGGTCTGTTGTCAGGGCTGAGTTTTGTCGTGGGTCTGGACTCGGCCTTGTGTCGTTCGGCTGCAGGTCTTTACTGGTTTTACTGGAGCTCAGTTATATAAACGGGCTTATCACCCACCACCTCAGTTTAGTTGTAGCTGCCTGAGTGAACACACAGACCTCTGAATTTCTGAATTGATCAGCGATGGCCTCAAGAAGCTGCAGGACGTCCCTGAAAGTCCAAATCCTCGACACTAAATTCAAGGAGAATGTGGGAGCAGAGGCGTGAAGCGAGTGCTTCCACTGAGATATACTGGACTTTAAACACCACTGCCAACAGAAACATGATGGGAGGCCATACATGAGAGTTTACTGTTAATCCATGTAAATCTTGATTCACACGTTGTTTCATTCAGACCTGATGTAAATGGAAATGATCAAAAATAGAATCATTTCTAAATGTCATTATCCAGGTCACAAAAGCAAAGTAACTGACTTTTACAACAGAAACAATTAAAAAATAACACATTTGTGTTACATGGTGTAATTATAATAGTAAAGGTTTAATAATAATAAAGCTTAATGAGTTAATGAGTCTGATATTAGAGAGGAAACGAGGAGAAGTGTGTGAGGAGGGAAGGAAAGGAAACAGGAGGAGAGGTGTTTGGCCCTGGTTACTGTGATCCCTGCTCTCTGATTGGCCGACAGGGTGAGAGCTCTGTGATTGGTTGACAGTTTAGGGGAGCTCTGTGATTGGCTGAGGGTCTGCAGATGGTTTTCAGCAGCCAGTAATAATTGATGGAGTGTGTGTGTGTGTGTGTGTGTGTGTGTGTGTGTGTGTTTCCATAAATATATCATCCTCTGCAGCTTCATCGCTTTTCTTTCATCGTCTCTTTTCTTTTTGTTCATTTTCTCCTCCTTTCCTTTCCCCGTCTCCTCCTCCCCTTGTCTCCTCTCCTCCCTTTGTTCTCCTCCTCTCTTCCTCTATAACTTTCTCCTTGTTTCCTGTTATTTATTCATCCTCCTCCTCCTCCTCCTCGTGTTTCCAGCCTCTACAGCAGCGTCCATGTCGTCCACACCTGAGGACATTTTCCGATTACATTTCTCTTGTCCACATAGCTGCAGGATGGGGGGGTTGGGTGTGTGTGTGTGTGTGTGTGTGTGTGTGTGTGTGTGTGTTGGGGGGGTCTGAAAGCTGCAGCTGAAGCTTTGTTTCTCTGTTTAGTTTTTTTATTTGCAGATAAAAACACACACAGAGTTTTAAAGGTAAAAATACATGTGACATGTACATTTAAACTGGAAATAGACGGAGCCCGGTGGGACATGTCTACTTCCTGGACAGACAGGTGTTCATGAGGAAAACAGCTGTCTTCCTTCCCTCCTCTCCTCCCTAGTTTCCTTCCCTCCTCGACTCACCCGCTCTAACTCTCACCTGAACCAGCTCAGCATTGGTCCTTGGAGGCTGTTGCCATGGCGACATCCTCCCCCGGCTGCCGTGGCGATGAGTTGTAGGTTGAGAAAAGGAAACGAGGTGAGGACGGTTCAGGGTTCTTCTCTGTCTGTCTCTCAGCGCCTGCCTACCTGCTCTGAGCCCCGGGGCATGCTGGGAGCTGTAGTTCTCCCTCTGCACTCTAGTGACCAGATGTTCAGCCTCGTTAGCTCCTGTTAAACTTTAGGACGACGTGTCAGCAGAGTGTTAATGGGAGTCGTCTGTCAGAGATGATGTGCCAGCAGAGACCGAGATGTTCTACAGGTTTATATCACAACTGATCGTTTCTGTAGCGCCACCTTCAGGACAAACTGTGACCTGAGGTTACACAGCAGCTCAGCTAAACGTCAACAGAAGTCTGAAAGCTGTTTATTAATGCGTGTTTACAGACTGAGATGTTTCAGATGTTCGTCATTAAAAAGACGGCGACAGGATGAAGTTTCACTATCGATAAATCTGCACATTAGTTTCTCATTGATCGTTTATTGAATGTTGAAGAGGTGATGTCTTCAAACATCAACCAACAGTCCAAGAGATTCAGTTGAATTAGATTCAGCAAATCAAATCAGAGAATATTCAGGACTTGAAAAATGATCAGTTATCAAAGTATTATTGATTAATGACACTGGACAAAGTGGAGCTGATGTTTCTCTCAGGATCTGGACACGTTGGTTCATCCAAACACTCGTCCTGCTTCCTCCTGTTGTGACTGGATTTAGTTTCAGTTAGAAAAGTCGTGTGCACGGTCTTGGAGCCTCGGTGGAAGAGGTGCTGTTGTGTTGTGTTGAGAGAGCGATTATATATCTGACAGATATAGTTGTATTCTGGTCTGATTAAACACTGGTCCAGATGTGGTCCAGGTGGAGCTGACCCTTCCCCCTCAAACTGAGCCGGAGCCGACTCACGTCAGGTCCTCTGAGAGCATGTCCAACAAAGTCAATCCGCTGACTCCTACAGAGGTTTAAGGAAAAATCAGTTCTGTAATGAACGCTGGGGGGGGGGGCAGTTTGAACACAACACTTTCTTTGACTCTGATCCAGAGGATGATGACTTTGTCGGACTTTAAACAGCCAAAATATGTCTCTCTCCTGACTCTTCTTTTCATCCGTCTCCTCGTCTGTTGAGCTGTTGCTCCAGTTCTCGTTAACATTTTCTCTTTTATCTCGCTCCAACTTCCAACTTTGTGGTTTTAATTTCAATTGTACTTTAATGAAAATGTTTTATTCTTGTTTTATTGAATTCGTTCTTTTTCTTTTTCAGTTGGTTTGGCTTATGTTCACTGACAAACAGGTTTAAATGGTTTTGTGAAAATGTATATATAAGGTCAGGTTTCTCTCTGTTCCAGGAGTTCGTTCTACTTTTGTCTGGTTGCAGATACAATCTGCCAAAATGCAGAACGAGTAGATTTAAAAACTCCTTTGTTCCCGCTGCAATCGTTTTTTTTAAATACTGTGATTGTTTTTACCAGTTGGACCCTTTTATTTTTAAGTGTTTGTGGTCGCTTATTTACTGGATTTCTATTTATTTATTGTTAGAACATATTTCACTGCTTCGTGCTGTGTGATTGGTCGAATTATGTCCAAACATGGATGGACTCAGTTCTGTCGACATTGTACCGACCGTGTCTTATATTTCTATCGAGCAGTTATTTTAGGTTTAAGGAGAGACAGAAATTATTTATTAATGATTATGTTGAACGAACTGATGTAAAAGGTGATTCTGTTTTCACCTGAGTTGTAGAGAAGTTGTATTTTAATAGAGTTGTTTGTATGGATGTTTGTGTCTCAGCTCCATCATTCACCTGCATGTTTTATCATTTTCCATGAATACGAATGGAGCTCCTGTGATCCACATGAATATCAAACAAACTCTCTGGGCTTTCTGTTTCTGTCCTGATCTTCCTCCTCTCTCAGCTGATTACTGCAGCAGGAGGTGGACTGACGCTGCTCCTCTACCCATGATGCTCGTGGAGAGGTGTTTACTGTCACAGTGGTCCTCGTGGTGGAGGAGCAGCTGAAGGACGACGGCGGCTGCTGACAGTGTCTGAAGGCCTGAACCTGATGAAGTGTTTACATTTCAGTTTCCCTCTCTCTCTGTTTCCTGTCGTTTCTCTGCATGAGGCCAGAAAAACATTTAGACTGAAATTCTCTTAAACCGAGCGAAGTCGTATCAGCTTTATTTCTCTGCAGCATCAGTCTGTTCCTTCATGGACAAAATTCAGATAAACTGACCTCCACAACAAGAAAGTTTCTCAGGTGGAAGATGAGCTCTTTCACTTCAAGTAAAAGTACTGAGAAAAGTACTGTGTTACTGTGTTACTGTTACATATCGACAATATGACAATGTCATGTCATTATCCTGGCCAAAATAATTCCAATTAATGACTAATTAATGTGAGAATCATGAAAATCTGCTTTAAACTCTCAGGATGATTTGAACTGTTCCTTATGGGCTGTGGTTACTGTTATGTTAACATTAAAGGAAAAACTGTAGTGGATTACAGTCAATTCTCCAGACACTGCAGTGGAGATATTAGCTGTTTAGCTACATGGCTAACATTACCTGGCTAACGTTAGCTTAATTCACTGGCGACCAAAACAGCATCACAACGTAACAAACATTTAGATAAACATCAGCGTGTACCTGAACCAACAGTAACCAACAGTACAGTTCAGTCACTGACAGTAACGTCGGTTAATTTTACCTGGAGTTCGCTGAACAGAGGTGGATGGTTGTCATGGAGACGGGAGCTCAAAAGACACAGGGCTCCCCCTTGTGGTGATTCAGAATAAATCAGTACAGGACTGTGTGTTGGCGAGACAGATGTTTATCCATCGTCAGGAAAATTGTTAATATCCTGATTCATTGTTATCGTCCCGTCCCTCCCACAGACTGATGGTGAACCATCGGAGAGTGAATGAATGAGTGAATGAGTGAATGAATGAGTGGTCGATGTGAACAGAACAGCTCTGTGTAAAGCTCATCCACCATTTTCTTTCTGGATGAATCTAATCTTCATCAATTCAGTGTTTGTTTTGTAAAGTGAGAATCATTCAGTTTTTGTTTTGTCCAAACCTCAGAATCAGAATCGTCTCATGTGACAAACTGGAGCCAGAGAAACAGATTATTTCAGCTGTGCAGTTTGATTTTTCACAGAGCTTCATGTCGTATGAACTGAAATCAAACTGGAGGCTGATGGCAATGAATCAGAGGCTTTCAGCTGTTCCAGGGTCAGTTTCGGTCGGAACTCTGGGTAAACTCAGACATGCAGCTCCCATCATGCCTCACCTCAGGACGGCGTGTGGGTGGAGTCATGTTGTCAGGTCAGAGAAAATCACTTCAGTCTTCAATGAATACATAAACAGGCCCCCCGTCACTGGGTCCTCCCATGATGCCTTGCAGAGCAGCATTCGCTGTGTTTAAATGGAGGCTGGCGCCCGCCGAGCCCATTTTCCCTCCAAAACCGACCCCAGACGGCGTCCCCCGCTGCATGCTGGGAGCACGCCTTCATCTTGTCATTCATCAACTGTCCTTGTCTTCTTCACAAGGAGAAACCTTCCTCCTCCTCCTCCTCCTCGCTGCAGTCTCGGCCGTTTGTAGTCGAAGCCACTCATCGTGTGGACGGAGCTCAGAGATAATGTGGGAATCGAACTATCGACTCTGAGCTCTGACTCATTTATTTATATGTAATCCACAGTTTCCTAACATTAACATTAAAGAGAGGAACATTGATCATTGGTTATTAGGGCTGTTTGATTACAAAGATCCTGTCAGAGATTTGATCTGATATCACGCTGAGTTTCATCCCCAATGTTCTGTGTCTCTGCACATGGCTACTGTTTCATCAGATAAATACAAACTCCCCTTTTTTATTATTTAGAAAAGAGCTTTAGAAATCAGTGTGAACAGAATGTCTTTCCATTACAAACCAGAGTAATTCAAGTGTTCAGGCTTCTCCTGATCCAAACTGATCCTCCTGCAGTGGAGCTTCTGTCTCCTGCTCTGAGGAAGGACACGTCCTGAATGTAGAGACCATCACAGACATGAGACAGCAGCTCCTCCAGCTCCGTATGAGAAATCATGTTAACTGGTCTACAACAGTGTTTAGGTGGTTTGTCAGCAGAACACTGGATCAGTGTGTTTACTTCACCTGTCAGTGGTTTAATGTTGGAGCTGCTCAGTGTTTAGAAAGTGCTAGAAAACTAATGATGAAAGAAGCTTCCTCAGTCTGAGTCCAACTGTGAGGTCTGAGACTGATTCAGTCCGACGTGAAAATAAACTGAATGAATCATCAGATTAATGAACAGAGCTGGTTCCTCTCTCTGTCCTGTGGAAGCTGTGAGGAAGTTTTATCTTCTGATGAGAGCAGTAAAGACTCAGCAGCTCATTACAGAGACTCTCCTGATGATCGTTGGTGGAAATGAAACAGTCTGTGACCTACATGAGACAGAACCAGCATTTATTCACAGGCACAGCTCTGTCTCTGTGCTGCATGTTAGCCTAGCTTAGCACAAAGACTGGAAGCAGGGGGAAACTGTTAGCCTAGCTTAGCACAAAGACTGGAAGCAGGGGGAAACTGTTAGCCTAGCTTAGCACATTTTAACCTGTCGTCTTGATAAAAGGTGTGAAACTTCCTCCAGGCTTTTCACAATAAAAGTATTGCAGATAGACTTTTAATGTGAAAAACATGCTGTATTTGGTAGTTACATATAAATGTGGATTGAGACTGTCAGTGGTCCTCACAACTGTAGAGAGACAAGTGTGTGTGTGTGTGTGTGTGTGTGTGTGTGTGTTGGACCAGATGTTCAGGTCAGTGTGGAGACGCCACATTAACCTGTGATTGGCCCCCTGAGAGCCCACACCCACCCACCACACACACACACACACACACACACACACACACACACACACGTTCCTCAGAACAATCACAGCAGGTTTGGTTTCGATGAACAATTAGTGTTTCTATTAGTGCTTGGACACACACACACACACACATAATTAATTTATTTCTGCTGCAGCTGATTCAACATCTGAAGTTTAAAATCAGAAAACTGAGAAAATAAAACCTGAAAAGAAAGAAAGAAAAATTAAAATAGGATTGGAAATGTATGTGTACTCTCTGTGTAGTCTCTGTGTACTCTGTGTGTACTTTCTGTATACTCTCTGTGTACTCTCTGTATACTCTGTGTACTCTGTGTACTCTCTGTGTACTCTGTGTGTCCTCAGTGTGTCCTTGCCGTCCTGTCCTCGTCCGCCCTCCTCTTCCTCTGAACACGTCTCCTCTTCATTAATTCGCTCCCACGCCCCCCCTCCCTGCGCTCTGATTGGCTGCTGCTCGTGCCCGCTGTGGTAAGACGCCACATTTATACGGGACAGTTTCTGACAAACAGGAGGCAGCGGGGTCGCTAATGAACTCAGAGGAGATTAGAGAGCTCAGAGGGTTCTCTGACGACAGGAAGTCCTGAGTCCGGCTCTGGACTGGGTCTCGAGGTCCCACAGAGGAGACGCTCCCGACATCCCTCACAGCTCATTATGAGACAGCAGGAAAATTTAAACAGAGGTTCATGATCATCCACTCGACAGGGACATCACACCCTCCTCCATGTTTAAAGCTGGTCTGAGGTCAGTTCACTCTGCTTTACAGGAGGCAGATCCTTTCACAATAAAAGCACATGTGTATTTATCAGGAACGTTTAGAAAGTGTTGAAGGAATCACACGATTTGAGGAGCTCTTCCTCAGGGTCTTTCAGGTTCTGTAGGTTCTGTTGGTTCTGTTGGTTCTGTTGCTCTGTTGGTTCTGTTGGTTCTGTTGGTTCTGTTGTCTGTTGTCCTGTTGGTTCTGTTGGTTCTGTTGGTCTGTCTGTTGTTCTGTTGCTCTGTTGGTTTTGTTGGCCTGTTGGTCCTGGTTCCTGTCAGGAAGAGGAGCTGATAGATAATTATTGATCACAGGTGTGGATCAGATTGAAACCTGAGGCTCAGAGCACCTGCAGGGTTTCTACAGGTCGTCACTCAGCTGACGGAGACAAACAGAGAATCCTGCTGCTTCACGTTCAAACCTTTTCTCTCTCGTGTTTCCAGTTTCTCTCGTTTTTTTTCTTCATTAAACACTGAAGCTGCTCAGATTTCACACACACACACACACACTCTCTCTCAGTAATCCCTGCAGTGGTCTGCTTATTGTTCCTCTGACGGCTCAGTTTCTTCTCCTGTGTGTGAATGTGCAGCAGCAGCTTTGTGAGTCTGAGCTCAGAGGTCAAAGGTCGTCTCTGGTTTGAGTCTCAGACTGACAGCAGAGGAGATCTGTTCACAGCCAGGAGGATCAATAACTCAGCTCCTCAGACTCTGATCTGGTTTGTGAATCTTTCTCCTGTGAAGAGAGAGTTAATGATAATCATCTGATTAATCAATAAATCAGATGATCAGTCGTCATCCTGTGGCCTGGTTTAAACTCAGACAAGCGTTGGTGACGATGGATAGTCTCCTTCAGACCTGTCAGCAGGAAGCAGTGCATTCTGGGTGAAACGGGCCGTGAGTTACGGCCGAAGGACGAGTTTTACCTCGGGATGAAACCTCTCACCCTGCGACAGGAAATGAGTCGACGTCCCACCTGACTCCAGCTGATGAGTTACAGCGGCTCAGACAATCAGCTGACAGGACGGAGGATAAAAACACCTGGAGGACGAGAAAACATGTGCAGAGGAAAACACATACACATCCAGATGTTATGACCCATAATGCACTGCAGCTGTCAGTCAACAGGACAACAGGGTTACCAGGGCAACCAGACAAAGATGGTGGAGACTGAACGGAGGGAACATGGACACTCGTTTCATTCAGGAGGAAACATCTGTCCAGCTGCAGGAACATGACTGAGGGGGGGGGGGTCTGAAACAGCAGCTCCTGATTTCACATAATAACCCCATCAATACATCAGAGGGAGGGGGGCGGAGGGACGGGCAGCGGCCAATCAGAGCGCAGGAGGAGTCCAGTCATTGACATCTGGATGTGATCAGCGTTTCCTCATCGTGTGGTTTATTAGAGTTTTACTGACGGATCCTGCTGCTGAGAACAGAGTCCACCGCACTCTACTCTGACTTCTACTGTTTCACTGAGGTTTCTACTTCAATGAACAACAGGCAGATGTCTGACAGCGCCTCCTGCAGGCTGCAGCCTTCACTACACAACATCTGAACAAACAGTCAGTGGAGGAAACGTCCAGACTTCTGGGACCTTGTTTTAATAATGTCACTGAGTTTCTCAGTGAACACTGCATGGATGTGATTTTAGACCGATTCACTATGTGTGTGTCCAACTGAGAGCCGAGACCCTGTCCGTGTGTCCTCTGACGTTGATGGACGTCCTGACAGTTCCTCGAGGTGTGTGAAGACAAAGTTCGAAACACAGTTGATCTTCGTCTGTGTTGTTGTATCATCACAAAGGTTCAGGCCCAACTTTAAATCAGGACGTCCAACAGAGACCAGTTCTGACCGACTGTGGACTGAACATCTGACAGAGACTCAGTCAGAGAGTCTATCGAACATGTCAGTAAATCTGCTGTGAAAGTGAAAACAAACTGTTCTGTTGTTGAGGACAAAGAGCTGAGTCTCAGAGCTGGACGCTCAGACCACTTAGTGTTTTATTAGACTGAAGACTGAAGACCCCCCCCACCCCCCCGTTGTCTGACAGAAATGAAGGATTTTCTCTCCATCCTTTAACTTGCAGTTTAAAAACAAACCTCTGATTTCTCTGTTTGTCCAAACATTGTGTTCGATAAAAATCTCTGAGAATAAACTTTATTCTTTTCAAACAGCAGAAAGTTTCAGTAACATGTGTGTGTGTGTGATGTGTTTCTGTTTTCACTGATATTAACTTCTTCTTCTGTTTGTGTTTTTCTTGCCGGTGCCGTCCTCCGCCTCCTCTCTGCTGCTCTGAAGGTAAGAGATCAGACTTGATGTTTTCAGTGGAGATGAAGCTGTGGTGTGAGGTTTCAGCAGCGTGTTGCTGTGTTGCTGTGTTTGGTGACATGTTGGTTCAGGTCCAGACCTCTCAGAGCTGGATTTATGGTCCGACACAGAAAACTGAGCTGAAGTGTTTGAGTTGAGTGATATCGGGTTTAACTGAGGAGAAACTCACAGAGAGAATAAACAGAAACTGCTGCTTTTACTCCACAGACTGAAAGTGACGTTTAAGAAGAAACAGATTCAGTGTTTTTACCGAAAGATTCTGTCTGAGATTATTCTGATTATCATCATTCTGTGAGAGGAAACGACAGAATTTAAAGAAAGAAATGTAGAAATTATTGTTACAAGAAACAGATGGAAATAAAAGGTTAAAGAAATAAATGGACAGAAAAGACAAAGTAAATCTGAAGTAATGATAGTAAAGTAAAAATAAAACTCTGATTTGAGTTTGTGTCTGTATGTCATATCAGACACTGACATTATTCACTGTCTTCTCTACTTAATCCTGCAACCTTTACCTTTATTGTTTATCTTTCGTAGTTTATTATCACTATTAATTCCTTCTGTGTGTAAACTGACTGGGCGATAAAGTCGATTGTGGTTCTGGATGATTCGTTGACGAGCTATAAAACGATGAGTGGACGCTCAGTGAGGAAACGTTAGTCATTCGTCTTGTCCTTCATTCATTCCTCCTGCTGCAGGCTGTGGTGTTTTCAACTGGTTGGACAGTTTAGTGTCTCAGTCAGTCTCTGTATATTCTTTTGTTCTTGTTTATGGTCAGTCACCTTGAATCAGAAACTCCAAACAACAGATGATGATCAGAGGAACCAGCTCTGCTTCACTTCCTGCTCCACGTTTGATTTTCTCTCTTGTTACTCTGAAGTTAGTTTAGGAAACAGTTTGTCTGATGAAGCCGTTTTCTGTGAGTGCAGCTTTTTAAACGACGATCAGACAAGAAGCTAAAATCCTGATCAGCTCCTCTGTCTCCTCTATGCAGTGCTTTGTGTCCATCGACTGCAGAGTCAAAAATCAAGTGATTTCAGTCTGAGTTTTGACTTTTGATTGACTCAGTTTTCCAGTGTGAACAAACCTCAGAGTGAAACCTCAGAGAATCAGAGCTGAGTCTGGAAAAGTTTTTATTTTGTGAGCTTTCTATGCGATGAGTTGAGTTTTTAGCCAATTCATTTTGGTGAATTTCCTCAGCAGAGGAGACGGTGATCTGCTGATCTACAACATGGACGTCTTCAGCAGTTTGTCTGAGATGGATTTAGGATCAATGAAAATACTGAAAAAGGAGTCAGACATGTACAGTATTTCCTCTTTGGCTGGTCCTCACAGCATCAGAGGACTGACTGAAGGTTCAGGACGTCTCATCTCAAAGTGAATGAATCTGAATCAAACAGTTCGAACCTTTCATTTGTCTTCAGCTCCTCCTCCAGTTACAATGGTGGAGGAGGATTTGGCCTCAGTCGCCTCAGAAATCAGATTTTCCAGCAGAAAGTGAAGCAGCTCCTTCATTCTGAATTTAAACCTCCTCCTCTTCCTCCTCCTGCCTCAGCAGTCAGTCACACCCCACCTCCTCCGCCCAATCAGGATGGAAATCCACTTCCTGTTGGGTTAACAAGGCGGCACAGCGTCGAACGTACCGGAGCGTTAAATCCTGTGAATGGCGTCAGCCAACTGTGAGTTTATCAAACAGAGACGAGTCGAGATGTTCGAGCAGCGTGACCTGATCAGAAACACCAGAGACATGCAGCCGTCACAGCCAATCAGCAGCTCCCTTTATTAATGAACCACAGACTCATGAACTCAACCAGCATCAACGAGCTGACAGAAAACACAGAGGTTAAAGGTCACAGAGACAACAACAAATACTGACTGTAGATCATTGGTTTGTTTGAGTCTGGAGGTCAGAGGCAGCATCAGGATCAGGGTCAGGATCAGGGCGTCAGGATGCTGCAGGGACAACTAACAGCTGAGGGAAACTGATTAATACAAGTGTATGATGTGTTCAGGCTATTGAGACAGCAGAGACAGAGAAGCCCTCAGTGGATGTTTGAAAGGTTGGTTGGTTGTTGTTGTTGGTTGGTTGGTTGGTTTGTTGGTTTGTTGGTTGTTGTTGGTTGGTTTGTTGGTTTGTTGGTTGGTTGGTTTGTTGGTTGGTTGGTTGGTTGGTTGGTTGTTTTGTTGGTTTGTTGGTTGGTTGTTGGTTGGTTGGTTGGTTGGTTGGTTGGTTGTTGGTTGGTTGGTTGGTTGGTTGGTTGTTGGTTGGTTGGGTTGGGTTGTTGGTTGGTTGGTTGGTTGGTTGGTTGTTGGTTGGGTTGGTTGGTTGGTTGGTTGGTTGGTTGGTTGGTTGGTTGTTGTTGTTGGTTGGTTGGTTTGTTGGTTAGTTGGTTGGTTGGTTGGTTGGTTGGTTGGTTGGTTAGTTGGTTTGTTGGTGAGTCATTAAAAAGTGAATTAAAATCTTTGAAAATGAGAAGTTGAACCATGGAATCAGGTGGAGACTAAAACCAGATGTTTCTGTTTGTTCTTCTTCATTAGTCATTAAACGTGTACAGTGAGGTCAGTCTGAAGTCAGTCTGAGGTCAGTCTGCCTTGATGGGTCAGGGTGTCCCTGTGCTGTGACTGACAGGCTCAGCAGCTTGTTCGGCGCAGCTGGGGGTTAACGCCGCAGCTGATTGGCCGGTCAGAGGGCCAAGCGACAACAACAGTGGCTTCTGTCCAACCAGAGCACGGCACTGAGAGGCAGAAGAACAGCTCCCGTCTCTCAGTCTCTCCTCATGTCGGCGTCTCCTGGCAGGATTTGTGTTAAATATTAATGAGCGGTCAGATTAGCAGAAACTCCCAGCAGCCACTGGGGCTGTGTAATCCAGGCCGTGTTGAGGTGCTGATAAGACCGGGCGGGGGTCCGCTGTGTCCCCATCAGGAGCTGAGAGGACGGCGACTGCCCCCCCCCCACTCAAGGGTTCAACACTGTTGACAGGTCAAAGAACAGGAAGTGGTTTTATTTCAGCTCTGAGACGTGAACAGGCCAAGTTGTTTTAAAGATCATTTACTGAAACTGGTATGAAATACCCTGTAGGTCAGGTTTAGTCTAGAGAGATGTAAGGTCAGAGGTTTTTCAAAAAGCAAAGAAACAAAACCTGAAAAAAACGTATGTTTTTATATTTGCATCGATTTAACAAATAAATATTATAAAGTGGGGGCTGGCCTCTTCAGATATTAGAAATGTACATTAGTATTAATACATTACTGTCAATTCTGTTAACAGTGAACTCATATCTTACAATCAGTGAATCCAGAGTCTGTCACTGCCTTATCCTCCAATCATGGTTAATGGAGGAGAATATTTAATATAATATATAATCACAGAATATTTGATATAAACTAAATTTTCCTCCTCAAATATTTTTTAGAGGAGTTTGAAGAATGAAGCTCGCACACTCAACTGTTGATAAAACTCAATGTCAGAAAAAATGGAACTGTTTCCAGCAGCTGCTCCACAGTTAGTTTATGGTGTTTTAATCTGAAAATATTTCATCACGGACATCCTGTCCACACCTGAAGGGAGGGTGGGGGTTGGGGGGGTTGGGGGGGGGTGGGGGGGTCAGGGCCTTGTTTTCTCTCCTTGAGTTCTAAAGATAAATCATTGTAAATTCTTCCACATTAAAGGCGTAGTTTGATGTGACGGAGAAACTGAGCAAGAGAAATGACGATACGACATGAAGAAGGTGTGTGTTGAATTTACTGAATAGTGAGGTGTTGGCTCAGAGTCAGAGGTGATGAAATCAGACTTTAGATTAAATCAGAGTGAGGGTTCATCATCGTCGTCGTGCGGGAGGATCTTTCCTGAGACCCTCTCCGTCCTCTCTGTCCTCTCAGGGAATTCTGGGAATGATGCAGCTATTGTTGACGGCAGTGTGTGATTGGTGGAGCGTATCCACCGCTGACAGCCGGGACAAAGAGGGTGGGGGGGCGGTCGACCAAGTAGAACTAATCCACCCCCCCGACTCACCCTCCTCTCAGCCCTGCAGAACCCCCCTCCCTCTCTGACCCCCCCAGTTGTCCTTCAGGGTCACAAAGAACGGAACTCAGATTTTGAGTCAACACTTTATAAAATATTATTTTCTATGGATCAAATCTTTTAATAATTTTTTTTTCGTTGTTAAAATCTGATTTTTCTTCACTCATCAAACCAAGTTTTTAATGTAAATCTAGTATTCAATTTAAATTGTCTTTTTGAACTTTGATCTCTCTTCAGTTCTGAACCATTTCAACTGTTCAGTCACTCAGGAAATATCAAAACTGAATTTTATAAAATATACTAATATTTTAAATGAAGAAATAATAACAGTCATAACAGTCTGTCTATTAGAATTAACCCTTTGTACAACACCATTTTCTGAAATTATAGTAACATAAAATATTATATGGAATACTGAATATATTTTGATAAAATGTGTGGATTTTAGTAATAATATTATTATTAATTTTAAGTCTGTTGTTCTAATTATTTAACCACATTATGTGATAACGTAGAAAATGTTCTAAACTGCTAAATAGGTAAAAATAAAAAAGTCGGGTTTTTAAAAGTATTCAATATATTTTAATTCAAGGACATATTGCAGAGACTAAAACTGTGTGATTTAAATTTTAGAAATATATTCTTTTGAAATTTTAAATCTGAAGAAATAAAAACAATATTATTGTGACTGAATCATAAAAAACAACCTTTTAAATAATAATTCTAATGTTACTACTACTACTGCTACTATATGTATAATAATAATAATAATAGGTGTGTGTTGTGTTACTACAATGCAAAACATTTTAATGATTATATTACAAACACTTTAGAATAAAATATTTTTATAATAATCAAAACTTTACATTTAGTTTTTATGTTTTCTCGCATTTTTATTCTCTGAGTCAAATTAATCTAAATGTGATTTTTTTTTTAAGTCTCCACGTAATTTGAAATATCAGTATTTTGGTTTTAGTTCTGTGTTGAGGTGGAAACAGTTAAATTCAGAGGGAAAGCTTCATTAAAACTGAACTGAAATCTGTAAAACTAATTTACTATTTTCAGTTGGAGTCAGACTCACAATTATTATTATTATTGATTTTTTTCTTCAGTAAGTGATCGATATTATAATTGATCATAACATCTTCAAATGTCTTGTTTTATCTGGAACAGTTAAAATAAACCAGTAAAATCTTCACATCACTTTAGAAACTGGGAAATTTTCATGTAAAAATCACATAAATAAAAAATTACTGAAATAGTTAAAATAACTTTTCCTTTAGGACAATCTTTTCAGCTTCAGTTTCTGTTGAAGGAAACAAAGCCTGTCGACTTTATCAATGAAACAACTGATCGATTAAATCTGTAGAAATACAGTTAATAAATAATACATTTTACAGAGTAAATGTTAAAAATCTCAGACAGACGCTCAGTGTCTCTGCAGGATGACGAGATCCAGATCACTGACTTTGTTCAAATCAGTCTCCGGTTGTCGGACGGATGATGGACACGGTCCAACTTCACCACTGCAGGAATTAGTTTCTATTATTATTATTATTATTATTGTTGTTGTTGTTGTTGTTTTTGCTGTTGTTGTTTTTTGGACAAATCCTCTTGCAGTGTGTGAGTTGATCATTTCTGACGTTGGTGATAAAATCAATCAGATTTCTTCCTGTGAGTCAAACCACAAACTTTAAACTCTGTGTTGTTTTATCTGTAGTGACTTTTATTCCAATTTAAACATCATTTTGAAAACTGGTTAATAACTTGAGTTTCATGAGTAAGAATCTGTTAAAATCAATATTATTTAGATGTTTTTGTCCTGCAGAGCTGAACCTGAGCTGCTGACATTTGACCTCAGTTTATTTGTATTTTTATTTTGGATCAGAGTGATCCAGGTTCATGTGGATCAGACTGATCAGGTCTGATCTTCAGATCCAGTTTCTGTGGTCAGGACGAAGCTGACGGAGCGAAGCTTTCACACTCGTGGTGTTTTCCAAAAATAAGGCGTGGTTGTGCACACGCTCAGTCTGCAGAGCTGTGACGGCTCAGGTTTCACACTCCAGAAGACAACAAATCAAACACTGTTGACCTCTGACCTTTAACACCCCCACACCCCCTCCGTCACCCTCAGACAGTAGAGCCTTCAGCAGCTCGCTCACATTTTATTCCCATTAGAACCATCACAGACTGTAGATTACTGTCTGTTAACTGTTTTTAATGTTCAGTTTCCTCATCTGCTCTTCACAAAATCCAACTGAGAAAAAAAAACAAATTTCAGTGAAATTAAAACTAGAGCTTCAGACCTGCTGGATCTTCATCATGGTTTTAACCTTTGAGACTCAGAACCAGAGAAACTTTAAGCTCCGTTGTTCATTCAGAGGAAAAGACTGAAAATCTTCAGTCGTTCAGTCTAAACTCTGGAAACAGCAGCTTTACCATTAAAACAACATGGACGAGAAAAAGCTCTGAAAAAAGAGGAGACGTGTCGACAGCAGCTCCAGCTCAACTTTACATGGACGTTAATGTGACGTCTGACTGACATCATGAGCTTAAAGTGTTTCAGTGTTTCAATAAGAAGATAGAGACACAGAATTATCTTTATACAGTGTCTCTGTAGTCAGACCCTGAACTCAGCATCATCCTGGTTCCTCCACAAAAAGCCAGTGAGATTTTCTTCTTCTCCACCACTAAGCTTCCAACTGGTCATTTCATTTAGCTCTGAGCTCTTCTACAAAAGCCTTTCTTCTTAGAAAGTTAGTGAGAGTTTGAAAGAGCGTGAGTAGAAACACAACGAGGCTGTAAAGGTGGACTGGTGAGTAGATGGGTTTTCATGTTAACGTCCCCGACAACCTCTGTAGTCTCATTTAGACACTCGTTAGCAACCGCCTTTTTTAAGACACGTAAAAGCTTCAAACATCAGGAGTGGGGGATTTACTGACCCATTTTATGTCGGAGAATAAAACCTGAAAATGTCTTGAGCTTGTGTTAAAACCACAGACCTTATTTCAGACATTTAACCAGAAACACACTCTGGACAGACAGGAAGTGCTAACATGCTAACATACAATCTGAAACCAACAAATTCTATGATTTTTTTATTTGAATTAACTCAAAAGATTATTTGATCATCTCAGTAGCTTCTGATTAAGTTCCAGTCGATCAGCTTATTGATTTATTGATTAACAATTGCAGCTTTTTAACCTCTGAGAGACTTGTGGATGATTCAGAAGGTTTTATTGTTTCTAGTCATTTTCTATTTCTATTCATTGTCAGGATGGTTACAGTGGATGAGGTTTCCTGTCTGATGCAGATCAGACCAGTTCAGTTCAGACCAGGACCCTGAACAGTTTCCTCTGCAGGATTCAGACTCAGTCCTGGACTCAGTGGGAACAGTGTGTCCTCTCAGTAACCCTCCCCCCTCTGTGGAGGTGGGCGGGGCAGAGACGCCTCCCAGCCCATCGATTGGTCACGGTCATGCTGCTGTTACCCCCCTCCTCTCCCCTCGTCCCTCCTCTGGGGCAGATGGGTGAGAACAGACAGAAACATGTTCGGTTCAGGAGGTCGGGACGTCCTGCTGATCGATGAGCTCCCTCAGCCCCACGCTGAATCTTCCTAAAGTGGACCAGTGTGTAATTTCCATTAATTTACCCAGAAACCCCCCCTCACCCCTCACCTCCCCTTCTTACCCCTCCTCACCCGCCCTGTGTTTGGTCAGAAGCAGGACTAATGAAACCTGAAGCTGCTCTCGGAGCTGGTTCCCTCTCATCTGCAGCAGCTGATCCTCAGACTGATCCAGATCATCAGGACTTCATGGGTCCACGTCTAGAAACTGAGACCTGATACAGGAGGAAAACAAAGACAGAGGCTTTGTTGGAGTCCTGCTTTTAGCTTTCACCCCGGGTGTAACAGCTGAGACGATCAAGTCCTGATGAACAAATGCACAGAAATTACTGATCAACTTCCCTGATCGGTGGATCTCCTGGTGTAAAGACCTGAACCAGACCGTGGTCCCAGTTCTGTTCAGTCCATTCAGGTCTGGTTGGGTCTTGTTGTCTTGCTGTCAGAAAGTAAACAGGCTGATAAGGGATCATGAGCTCTGAGGGTGAAATGTTCTGGTTGCAGATTATTTTCATTGTCACTGAACTTTTACCTTCAATCACTGGTTCAGTCTGTAAAAGGTCAAAGAACAATGAAACACAATGAAACACGTCCATCGAGGTGACGTCTTCAGATGTTGTTTTTATTCAACCAAGAGTCAGAAACCCAAAGATCCAGGAGAGAAAACAGGAAACATCTGAAAAACGTTTACACTCGATAGACGATTTATTTGGGCGGCTGTGGCTCAGGAGGTAGAGCAGTCGCCCACCAATCAGAAGGTTGGTGGTTCGATTCCCGGCTCCTCCAGTCTGCATGCCGAAGTATCCTTAGGTAGCAAGATACTGAACCCCAGTTTGCCTCTGATGTGTCATCGGTGTGTGAATGTGTGTGTATGTGTTAGAAAGCACTTATGTATAGAACAAGTGCTGTGTGAATGGGGTGAATGTGATCTGTAGTGTAAAGCGCTGTGAGTGGTCGAAAAGACTAGAAGCGCTATATAAGTACAGTCCATTTACCATTTGAAACAAAGCAGTTCATCTTCTCTGGATTGGAGCCTTTGTCATTGAAACACCTGCTCTGTGTACCTGTGGTTTCTTCAGTTCGATCTCCCTCTAACTGAGTGAGAGTCAGCAGCTTAAACAGCTGGAATCAGACCCAGAGAGTTCAGAGTGAAGCTGAACTGTAGATCAGTTAAAGAGACGTTCATCTCTGATTTCCAGGAAACTGACGGACAGTATCAAGAGTTAGAAACAGTTTGGTGTGTTTGTTACAGCCACAGCACTTCCTGCTGCAGAAGGAGAAGAGGATCATGGGTAATATGACCCCCCTCCTCTGTGTTACCATGGACACCTGTTCAGGTTCCTCCCTCTCAGCAGGTGACACCTTTTATTAACAGGAGAATAATTAATGTTCAGGCTCAACAAAGGACGACTGTGGCCTCTCAGGACCCCCCCGACCCCCACACGTTTCCACATTTTTCTACCAACACTGACTGAAGTCTTTGTTCCATCAGAGACAGACGAGCTGTTTGGGTCTGTGCAGGTCCAGCAGATTCAGGATCAGGTCTTAATATCCTCAGGTCTCTGGTCTGATCTGGTTTCAGATCCTAAAGTTTCTGTGTTCGTCTGATTTTCATGTAGTTTCATCTTTTCTGTATGTTTAAAGTTCAGCTTCAATCTTTTGATTTTAATCAACAAAAACTACATTTTAGTCTCATATTTGTTACCATGGTAACAGACGTAGTTCTGGCTTCACCTGACTTCACCTGACTGTTGTTCCCACTCACCTATCAATCAATCAATCAGTCAATGAATCAGTCAATCAAATCACTTTATTTGTCTCCAAGGGGCAATTTAAAAGGGCATGAAAGTAGCATTAGCATTAGTGTTGACGTTGCTAATATTACCAGGAGACAGTGAAATGTAAAGTTGTGTATCATGTTCACTGTTATCTGATGGTGTTTACTGATGACAGAGCCATGAAGGAGCAGATAAAGATCAAATGGTGGAGGCTCGAGATCGGAGCCCTGTGGGACTCCAACCGATAAATCAGCTCCACCACAGCTGCAAACACCAACCTCCTGTAACTGTGTTTTAATGAACGAGGCTGTAATCAGTGACAGGAAGCTGCCGTCAGTCTGAGCTCAGGTTAACTCTCAGGTAAATGTCCAATTCAAGAGGAAGCAAACTATTTCCATTTAATCTGGAACTGAAGTAAATGTCTGCATGAGTGGGAAAGTTTCACTTATGAAGGAAGTGAATAAGTACAAAGTAAAATTCAGACAGAAACTCAAAGTCAGCTGATTCTTCGACAGGAAACACACTGAGAGAGGAGAGCAGATGGCAACACACACACACACACACTCGGGCAGATGGGCTGTGTGTGTGTGTGTGTGTTTGTTGTTAGCTCAACAGTTGCCAGTAGCACACACACATACAGCCGACAGCTCAGGTTACAAACAGCAGCAGAACTGACAGATGTTAGAACCTTCAGCTGCAGAAAACACAGGCTTTACATGTGTGATAGTGTTTCTGAACTCAAACTTAAACCTGATTTAAACGTGATTTAAACCTCATCACTAAATCCTGATCAGGACCTGTATTTATCAAACTGATAAAACTCAAACTTCTTCACTTTTACTCACAAATTTCAAAGTAAAATCAAACTAGTTTTGACTCTGAAAGTCAAAAACCTGGTTCAGAGTTGATTCTTCATGACTGCAGCTCAGAGACAGTCTGACAACAACAACAACAACAACAACAACAACAACAGTAATAATAAAAACCTGATCATCAGGACTTCTCAACTTTTATTTTGAAAGTCCACAGGATGTTTGAATGACTGACTTTCTTGTTTATTTGAGTGAATCTGACTCTGACCAATCACATCCCAGAAGACTGATGACCTTTGACCTGTGTGTGTGTGTGTGTGTGTGTGTGTGGATCTAAACTGTTTTTTCTAACGAGGTCATGAGATTGTTTTGATTGGTGGATTTTTTTTCTTAATGAGGGAAAACGAGCGACTAATTAGTGTGTGTGTGTGTGTGTGTGTGTGTGTGTGTGTGTGTGTGTCCTGGGATGAGATGTGTCAGTGTTTCTCTTTATGAGACTCTGGAGACTCTGGTGATTGTTGTGTGTGTTGGTGTCTCCTGGGGAGTTCAGAGCAGCAGCTGAGGTGTATCTACCTGTTGGGGGGGGGGGTCAGCTCCTGTCAGGGTTTCATGGATGTTCAGACTCTGACTGTTTGACTGTGACACTGAGGGAAAGTTAAAAACAGTAAAAACAGGAGGATTCTGAATGAAATTCTGTGCTTCTGTTTGCTCTGATGGATTCTGGAGGTTTATTTTGAAAGGGTGTCAGGAAGTCACGTGTGTGTCAGCTCTGACTCACTAACTCTGCTGAAAGTTCCTGCTTTAATATAAGTCTGTGTTTAATGCTCACGAGTCTGTATGGAGGAGCTGATGGAGGAGATGGAGGAGATGGAGGAGATGGAGGAGGTGATGGAGGAGATGGAGGAGATGGAGGAGGTGATGGAGGAGGTGATGGAGGAGGTGATGGAGGAGGTGATGGAGGAGATGGAGGAGGGATGGAGGAGATGGAGGAGGTGATGGAGGAGATGGAGCTGATGGAGGAGATGGAGGAGATGGAGGAGATGGAGGAGCTGATGGAGGAGCTGATGGAGGAGGAGGGGGGGGGGGGGGGGGGGAGGAGGTGATGGAGGGGGAGGAGGTGATGGAGGAGGTGATGGAGGAGGTGATGGAGGGATGGAGGAGCTGATGGAGGAGATGGAGGAGATGGAGGAGATGGAGGAGCTGATGGAGGAGGTGATGGAGGAGGTGATGGAGGAGATGGAGGAGGTGATGGAGGAGATGGAGGAGGTGATGGGAGGTGATGGAGGAGGTGATGGAGGTGATGGAGGAGCTGATGGAGGAGATGGAGGAGCTGATGGAGGAGATGGAGGAGATGGAGGAGATGGAGGAGCTGATGGAGGAGGTGATGGAGGATGATGGAGGATGGAGGAGTGATGGAGGAGATGGAGGAGATGGAGGAGGCCTCAGATTGGTCGGAGAACTTCTTTCACAGAAAGATGAAAATAATCTGCAGCCTCAGAGACGGAGCTGAGAGGTCAGAGGTCACACTGCGTGTGTGTGTGTGTGTGGTGTGTGTGTGTGTCAGCAGCTCTGACTGTGACAGGTGGAGAGGTGCATCATGGGAGAAGAGGCCATGCTCCAAAAATCGAGATCAACACACACACACACACACACACACACACACACACACACACTCCCTCTCTCTGTGATTGACAGCTCTGATGGTTCCTCTCTCGTTGCCCCGGTGACTGCGTCCCGCTCTGCTAGTTCGTCTCAATTGGCCGGAGCTGCCTGCCAATCAAACACACAGGCCATGTCCCCGCCCCCCGAGACCTGCAGCCAAACACATCACCTCCTCCTCCTCCTCCTCCTCCCCTCTCTCTCTCCTCCTCCCTCCTCTTCCTCTCCATCAGCTCCTCATCGTTCCCACAGCGACGACCACGAGGAGGTGATTGGTGCTGATGTGGACGACTGAGCTCAAACGACCAGAGAGGGAGGGGAGGAGGGAGAGAGGGAGGATGGAGGGATGGAGGGAGAGAGGGAGGATGGAGGGAGAGAGGGAGAGAGGGAGGGAGAGAGAGAGGGAGGATGGAGGAGGGAGGAGGAGGAGAGAGGGAGGATGGAGGGAGAGAGGGAGGATGGAGGGATGGAGGGAGAGAGGGAGGATGGAGGAGGGAGGGAGGATGGAGGGATAAAAGAAAGTAAAAAAGGCAGGAAAAAGAAAGAGTAGAGAAAAAGGAAAGAGGAGAGAACGAGTGAAATGATGATGAATCTTTTCTCCGTCACAAACAAACTTGTTGAAGGTCACAACATCCCTGTTTGTTTTACTCCCCCACTGACTCCCCCCTCATACAGTTTAACCCCCCCTCCCCGGCCTCCTGCCACCTGACGAGCTTTGAAGTGCTAACGAGCTGCTGCATCGCTCGCCCTGTCTACACAGAGAGAGAGAGTCTGACCGCCACGCTGCTTTCATTACAGGCGCCGCAGGGCTGCGTTCAAAGCTGCACGGGGGAGGAGGGGGAGGAGGGGGAGGAGGGGGGAGGGGGGAGAACAGAGAGGAGTGTGGCCACCGACAAACCTCACATCAGGTTTTTCTGTTTCTTGGGGAAATTCAGGTTCTCCCTCGTTAGAGCTCGTTAAGACTCTGAGGTTGCCACGGTGATCCTGTGATGTCAGAAGGTCATGAAACAAACACACCTGTTTATTTTTCTACAGGTGTCTCACTGAAACAGCAGCTACACCTACACCTACACCTACATCTACATACAGTTGTTGCTGTTACTGTTGCTGTTGTTGCTGTTGTTGTTGTTGTTGTTGTTGTTGCTGTTACTGTTACTGTTGTTGTTGTTGTTGTTGCTGTTGTTGTTGTTGTTGTTGTTGTTGTTGTTGTTGTTGTTGCCTTTGAGCTCATGGTTACAACACAGGAAGTTGTGTACATTGATGTATGTTTAACGTTTAAAGTTGGGGGAGCACTGCTGCGGCAACATGGACGCCAAAACAAGCCACAGAGGCTAACAGTTAGCATGCTAGCAGGTGACAAAGAAGGAAAAGATGAGGCTGGTGTAGAAAAAAAGACAAATTACAGCTGTCAGCAGTCTGAGGTCAGATGAGGATGAGGTGATGGAGGGATGAGGGTCATATTTCCTCCGTCTCGTGTCTCTCGTATAAACTCTGAGTCTAAACTGTCTGTAAGCTGATTTCAGAGGAGGAGGTTTGTAATTCCAGGATTTTGTGCGGCAGCGGTGTAAAGTGTAAAGTGTAGAGTGTGAAGCGTTGCGGCTGCCGGTCGTTTGCCAGCGCTGAACCAGCGTCCGGCCGGACTCACACTTAATAGGAGCGATAAAGAGGCTGCCAGCTGGCAGGAAAACCCTCCACGACCTCCTCTGTGAGCCCTGATAGCTCCCAAATCCTCCAGAGACCAGAGGAGAGAGAGGGGGGGGGGGGAGAGGGGGGAGGACACTTACACATGTTCAATAGTTTTCCAGGATGACACACTGGTTTCCAGTCCTGGAACAAAGTTTTCCAGGACCCCCATCAGGACCTGGATTCACTCACAACACATGCAAAAATCCCTTCCTGTTGTTTCCAATTTGGGGAAAATCCTCAGCCTTGATCCTTGAACCTTCAAAACCTGGATTTGTGCACATTCAAAACTTTTTCTGGACAACTTGTTGTTTTCCAGGACATTTTTGTCCTGTTTTCAAGGACTTTTCCAGGACTTGACACCTGCCTTGAAGAAAGTAACATGCCTTGAATTTACACACATATACATTCAAAACTTTTCCAGGACAAAACTTATTTTCCAGGACTTGAATTCAGACCCTTGAACATTCTGAGAAGAAGCTTCAGTTCACTTTGTTCAACTCATGAAGAGGCCCCCCCCCCCCACACACACACACTCTGAACAGCTCCACTGAAGAAGGATGATTGACAGGTCTATAGATAATAAAGGGCCAGGCAGGGCTCCGGGGCCAACAGGGGCCACATGGGGGGGGGGGGTCACTGTGTGTGTGTGTGTGTGACAGCGGCAGCTTCGTATTGTTGATATTGTTTTTGACTGAGGGGGGAGGCAGAGGGGGAGGGGCAGGGTCAATGATATGGGTGTGGTGTGGGGTGGGGGGGCAGATTTGATTGACAGTTGGCAGATTTCTGGGTGAGTCTGGATCCTGTCCCCCCGATACTCTGAGTCCAGTCTCTGTCCTGGTGTTGACTCAAACCTTACCTGACCTTTGACCTTCACCTCACCCTGAGCACTGAGGCATTCTGGGTAATCCTCCCGTCCCCTGTGTTCCTCAGAGGAGGAGGTGGATCAGTTTCACCTCCCTGCGTCTATTTCAGAGACGGGTGGAGGTTGTTGGAGCCATGCTAACAGTTTCCATCCGCCTCCAGTGTTTGTGCTAAGCTAGGCTAACTCCAGATCAGTCTTACACAGCTCAGATTTCCACAGTGAACATGTGGCTGCTACTGCTGAGTGTGAACTCTGAATACTCTGAATATTACAGCGCTCAGGAATGTGTGAGCTGCAGACGTCCTGTCAGTGCTGCTGTAACGTCTCTGACAGCAGCTGCTCTGATCGACACACAACCAGGAAGTTACACACTTTACAGGCTGACACCATGTGGAACAAAACCCCTTTAACAGCCTGTTCAAGGTGGGAACACTGCAGAGTTACTCCACCTCACCTCTGTAGAAAAGCTTCAGAGCAGAGATGATTTCTGTTTTACTTCATAGACATGGAACTAATGTTTCTGCTTCTGTTTCTGCTGCTTCTTATGAAGGGAACACCATCAGCCAGTCCTGGATTCTTGATCCATCAAAACCTGGATTTTTTGCATGTTCCAAACTTTGTGTGGAGCTGAAGACTGGAACAGAAGAGGTGTCATTATTTTACTGAGCAGGACGACGAGGTTGAAGGTGAAGCAGGTTTCTGCTGCTGAGCAGGAACAAGGAACTGCTCTGGTGACTTCGATGTGTGTTGATGAAGGAGTGATGCTTTCAAAGGCTCGAGGAGTTTGTGGAACCTGAACACACCACACCTGGTCTGGGTTTTTTAACATCATTTTGGTTTGGTGTTAGACGACGTCTCGACTGATCGACTTTAATTAGTTTGATTATGTGACTTCAACAAGTGATTAAAAGGCTCATCCCTAGTTTTTAGTCTAGTTTTAGTTTTAGCTCGACTGTAACAGATCAGACCTGGAAACACAAACGTCTGTTACTGACTGAGGGATGAAGTTACACCACGGTAACGTTCTGGACAAACTTCGATGTTTCATCAGTTTTCCCTCCCCAGACGTGAATGAACTTTCTCTCTGACTGATCATGTTTCAGCTCAGTCGTCGACATCGTGGGTATAAATGAGCCTCGTCTTAGTTTCACACTTTTCTTTTGTCTGGCAGAAACAGAAGAACATGTCAGAGAGGAGGAGACAAGCAACAGATAAAGGACTGAAACCGGTTCAGGGTTAGGTTCAGACCTGGTCTGAAGTTCTGTTAAATTAAACTTGTTATATTCAGAGGATGAACCCTTCAGACAGTAATGATCTTTCCTTTAGCGCCACCTTCAGGACAAACATTACGCGTCTTTGTAGACCAGAAGAACAAAACCTCGGTGTCTCCCTCCGCTGAGTCCGGCTGAGTTTAAAGGTTTATAAAACTCACAAACTGGACTTCACGACTGTGGGAAGTGATCGCAGCTGTTTTACCCTCAGTCATGAGGTAAACAGCAGAAACTCAGTCTTCGTCTTATCTCCAGGGAACGTGAGCTTCTCTCAGGAGTCGAGTCAGGTTCAGGTTTTTCTGTTGCTGCCTCATTCAGATGAATCAGAGCTGTCTGTTTCCCTTCAGTCTGAACACAGCTTCAACTCTGCTTCATGTTTTCTATCATATTTACTTCATCATTCACAAACAGGTTTTCAGTTTAGTTTGTTTGAATTTTGGGTTTTCTCCTCGACAAGACGATGACGAGGGAGAAAGAGGAGGTTTGTCTTTATGATAAAAGACAGAAACCTGTGTGTGTGTGTGTTGGACAGGTAGGATCAGGTGTTCAGACAGCAGATCAGATAGTTTTGTCTTGTAGCTTGTAGCTTCTTGTCTGAACCTGAAGGAAACACTGTGGCTATTGTAGCTGAGGCTGTCAGGACAGAGTCAGGTTACACTAACACACACTAACACACTAACACACACACTAACACACACACTAACACACACACAGTAAGTGAATGGGCTGCAGAGTATCTCCAGAGGGCATCGATCATGTGACTGTGGGACAGAAATAATAAAGCTGCTGCTGTGGGAAAATCCTGCTCCGTGATGGACGGAGGATAATTCAATAACCACAGGTGATTAAAGAGCTTCACACAACACGACTGCTCCACTGAAAGAAGAAAACAACAGAATAAAAGAAACTGTGTTTGACCACCAGGGGGCGACAGCTGCTGAACTTAAAACTACAACAAACTATAAAGTTTAGACCTGGTTTGGTCCAGTATTTAGACTTGGTTTGGTCCAGTATTTAGACTTGGTTTGGTCCAGTATTTAGACTTGGTTTGGACCAGTATTTAGCTCTGAGTTTGGTCTTGGCGTCATGAATAATCTGACTCAATCATAAACTCCTGTGATAAAAACAATATTCATGTTTTGTCCTATAAACTGGATAAATGTCGTCAGAGTTGAGAAAACATTGGTAAGACAAGGCTGGTCCGTGTTTGTAGATGTGGTGCACAGGCCGGTCTGGACCCTCCCCCTCAGTCCAGACCACCTGAGCAGAATAAACCTGGTTCCTGAGCCTGTGTTTCACATTAACACTGTGCTGATTGTGTCCGAGCAGATCTGAACATTAATCTGTCAGCGCCTCAGTTTGCTTCAGTTTGGAGAATCATCAGCGTGTCGGCAGGTCTGACAAACGACCTCAACCCGTCCCCGTCCATGCCAGACCTGGATCCAATCCACCTGACCTTCAGAGACCTGCACAGATTAAACAGTAAATCACAGTGAGGCATGCTGGGAGCTGTGACATCACAGGTGTGGAGGCTGAAATATATTTTCCGCTGGAGAGAGAAGAGACAGCTGCTTGGAAAAACTCCAAGACATCTGAGTGAGGAAAGAAAGAGGACGGAGACCTCGGCCAGTGTGAGACACCTGTTCAGGGTCTGTCAGCAGGACCAGGTTAAATCCAGTCCAGGTTCTACTGAGTCCTGGATTATAACACACTCAGCAGATTGTGATTGATTTGTCATCAAGGAAACGAAGGAAGCAAGGAAGGAGGACAGGTTGTAATCCAGCTGTGGTGAACATCAGGACAAAGGTGGCTGTGTTTGGAGCTGACTGAGGTGTGATGGACTCCTACAGGCAGCTGTAAAATCATTAAAATAAAGAGGGTGAAGTGTTGTTTCCCTGGAATCTGAACTGACAGGTTGATGAGCAGCTGGTGGAGCTGATTCTCCAAACGCACTGCAAATGATAATGGTTTAAATATGGAGAGAACAGTCTTTCCTGAAGACTTCCACAGTGCTGACCTCAGCTGTTCACATGAAGACTGACAGATGAAGCTGTGCTCAGTGTCGTCAGATCAGAAACTGAGATACACTGAAGGATAAACCTGAGAACCATTTATTTCTGCTAATATCTGTTTATATTGTGGAAAATGAAATATGCTGGTTAGCCAGGACACAGCACAGTGCTGCAACAATTTAACAAGACCTGGTAAAAGCCTGGTATATCATTATGAAATCAAACCGTGGAGTTCCTCTCCTGCCGGGCTGCTGACAGTGTTGTCAGTTGGTGTCAACTCTCAGCTCTCAGCAGGTAGAACACCTGAGCTGAGAGCATCAGAGCAGGCAAACAAAAACAAGTCTTACTCCCAGATGACGTGAGAGAAACTGTTTACACCGAATCATCTTGGTAGAGCGATGGTCAACAGGAAAAGTCTGACAGCCGGTCGACCAGCGGTTTAACTCTAAGTTTGTGGAGGTTTCTAATGAAAGGACATCAGAGATAATCATACCAAAGAAAGAACGTCATCACAGATACAAATGGCTGAAATGAGTTTCCTCTGCAGGTGTCTCAGAGACACGGTGAAGAGCTCCTTCATGTTGAACAGAGCCGGTTGAGGTGGTTCAGGTATCTGATCGGGATCCTCCTGGACACCTTCCTCTGGAGGTCCTGCAGGCAGGTCCCATCAGGAGGAGACTCCAGGGTAGACCCAGAACTCTCTGGAGGGATTATATATCTCACCTGGTCTGTGAATGCCTCAGGATCTCCTCGGAGGAGCTGGGAAACGTTGCTGGGGAGAGGGACGTCTGGAATACTCCTCAGTCTGCTGCCACCAGGATCTGAACCCGGATAAAAGAAGGAAAATGGATGGATGGACGGACAGATTCTTTATTGTCCTCCATGAGCTGCTGCTGCTACAGTAACTGACTTCCTGTCACACCTGTCCCTCTTACCTGACACTGCCTCTTCTGCCTCCTCAAACCTCTGTGACCTCTGGACCTCAGCCGACAGACTCTCAGTTATTTGCCTGGGAGGAGTTCAGACATCAGTTTTTGTTCTGAACTGTCAGATTAACGTCTCCTCTGCTGCTTGATGTTAAAGTCTCTTCACTGTGTGAAGGCTCCATCCTCCGTCTGCGCTCGGCCTAAACGATGCCGATGATGAAGACGATGATGGTGGTGAACCCGGTCACCCTGCGGCCTGCTGGGACGGACAGAGAGCCTCCCTCCATTAGAGAGATGAGTGATGATGTGAGAGCTGAGGGGACAGAGTTCACAGTGAACGCACCGCCCGCTCTCTGAGCTGTTAGTCACTCGATCCCTCGGCTAACTCAGTTAGCCTGCACTTTGCTAATGGTGTTAGAAAAGACAAAGAGGGCGAGGCGGAGGAGAAGCTCTTCCCTCCGTCCTCTCTCTCTCCATCAGGATCGTTTTCATTCAGCAGGATGTTTCCTCTCAGAGCTCCAGCTGCTCTGATCCACCTCCCAAACTCAATCAGGACGACGCCCTGATGCTGCGTTCAGGTCACACAGGAGTAATCAGCACTGTGATTCAGCAAACCAACAAAGTCTGGAGTCAAACTTTAAGTGTTTTAAATCATTAAAGGTTCTGTCTTTGTACGGAGGACCATTAGTGACAAACATCACTGCTTTGTAGGTTTTTATCACAGTCCCAGGAAACTAAAGATACAGAGGGTGGGGGCTGTAGGGAGGGTGGGGGTGAGCTTTATTAATATTACAAAAATAAAAAGACATTTGTCAGATTTTAAAGGTCTCATAGATATTGATGACTCTGTGCTGAACATTACACCACATTATCCAAACGTAGATCAAAAATAATAAACATGCACCTTATATTTATTTTAGATTATCAGCTCCTAATTATTTAATGAGATTTTTATGTTAAAATAATGAGATCCAGATCTCATCAGTGTCAGATAATGAGTCAAAAACTTAAGTTGTAGATTTTGGTGAAACTTTGTGTGATAGAATCTGAACATCTAAAATGTTTTCACACAATCACGTAAATAAACACTTGACTTGTTCTTTATGCTGATAGATATACACACAGAACTATCACTCGGTTCAATTAAATCATTTTAACCCCAAAAAACAAAGTTAGAGGTACGTTATTTCAGACCCAAATGTTGTCTGCAGGTGAGAGAATCTGAGAGGCAAAACTGAGGGAAAAGGAAATGAGTCAAAGCTGCTGTTTTCTCTGAAGTCTGAATTTCTGAGCTCCCAGTTAAAAGTTTGAACCTGACATCAGAATCCAAGATGGCTGCTCCTCATCAGCAGCAGTGAACTCTCTGCTAATGTTCCTGTTTATAGCAGCTCAGTCTCATTAGTTTACATGAAGTCAGTCAGACACAGAGAACTGTTCAGGTTTATCTGTGGACATGTTGCTACGCTGTTTGTAGAGCGATGTTAGCAACTGTTGCTAACAACAGCTAGTCTGAGATACGACTGAATCAGTTCACCTTCATGGTTTAATGTTCCAGGTTTGAAATGTGAACGTCTGTTTAAGGTGGAGCAGATTAGTTTTAAAGATGCAGCAGCAACAACAAAGTCTTTCCTCCATGTTTTACTGACCTCTGACCTCTGATGAGAAAGGAACGAACCTTTCTCTCCTGTGAACTGTGGAGGATGAGAACCTGAGGGAGGTCCTGACTCCCAGAGGGTCAAACGGACAGTAGGAGGTGGTTTGGAGCAGTCCTGTCTTTTAACAGGGACTGTGGCATAGAGAGAGCGCCCCCTACAGGCTGCTCTAGATATGAGCCTTTGTTTCTGTTTAGTATTCACCTTGATGTTTCTGTATCAGAATCAGTTTGATTTCATGGGTTTTTAATTTGAGGCCAGTAAACAGTGAATCATCTCATCACACCCCCCCACCCCACCCCCCCTCCCTCTGTCAAACATGTTTTTTATTGTTAAATGAGAGCGGAGCTGAATTTAAAACCAGCTGTGATTAACCAGCATGGCTCAGCCAATCAGAACGCAGCGCGAGAAACCAAATCAGTCAGTTCAAACCTCATTACCAAAATCCAAATTAGCTCTGTTGATTGGGCGGCCCGCCCCCCCCTCCCTGTGAGGGACAAAGGGTTTTTACTCCACTGTTGTTGTTCTTTGACTCACATGAATATTCAGAGCGACATGAAGTTTGATTAGTTTGTTTTCAGAGATCAATTGTTGAATGATTATCATTTGTAACAGGGAGGTGAGATGCATCTGTCACTGTACGACGGCTTAAATTAAATTATGTAAATTACAGAAACAGTGACGGAGCAGCTGTGAGGACGAATCATGAAGAAACACAAAACACTGCTCTCTGATTCACTCGACATGTTTCTATCAGGCTCTTTATTTCTCTGTCAGAGGAAACTTTATTTTACTGTGTCGACTGCAGACTCAGTTCTGAGTTCTGTAGACGTCAGGTTTTCAGTTTGGACAGAAACAGTTCATGTTTGGAGTTTAGTCCTGCAGCAGCAGATCAGTGGTCAAACAGCAGAGACGTCTCACTGATGAATTCAGCCGATAAAAAGACAAAGTGTTCTGATCTGAGTCAATGCCCAGGCACAACAGAGGTCAATAAGTCTTTGATGTAATTTGGAGAATGGCCATTTAATGCTTTAAAAGTGATGAGAAGAGTTTTTAAATCAGTGCAGAAAGTGTCAGGCAGCGATCAGGTTTCCTCTGAGGTTTCCTCTGTGAACCACAGCTTCTCTGAGCTGATCACTTTAATTAAACTGACAAGCTTTGATCAAATCATTTATTGATAACAAATCAGTCTCTCACTGATCGCTGTAGTTCTTCTTCAGCGATGTTTAGGACCTGCAGTGGCAGGAGCTGACCGACAGGGGGAGCTCTGAGCAGGAGGAGGTGGTGGAGGAGGACCAGAGCTGGACCTGGTGGTTTTTATGTTGCAGGATGAGATCACAGCTACAAAACTATGTGGACCTGTTATAAAAGAAAGTGGCGGGAACAGGTGAGTGTGTAGAGTCACTGGAGGGTCCAAAGAGCAGCATGAGGAACCAAAGCCACTGGCGCTAGGACCCTGGGGACGTCAATTATAGTGGGACAGGTGAATGCGGAAGTGTTTTGGTGGTTTGGGGGAGGAGCGCGTGAGTTGGCGCCACAATACGAAATGTTTAGAGATGTTGAGGATGTTTAGTCTCAGAGGAGGTCAGTCTGAAGCAGGTGTGCAGGTGAGAGCCAGGTGTGTGGAAACTGTAACCACCCCTCACCGCGGCCACAGGAGGGAACTGGACCGGATCTCTGCAGAGACCAGAACAAGAGTCCAGAGTCAGTTCAGGTCTTCAGACCGCTGATGTCACCTGTACTCACCTGTAAGATGGCCGCCGTCGGATCGCGGGAGGTTCGTTCGGCCGGTGAGTCCAGAATCCTCTTCTGATTGAGGCGGACCTTCGAGTTCGGCGATTTTCGGACAGTCGAAGGTTTCCGGAGCGGTCCGGAGGAGCTGTGGAGGCACTGATGGAGGTGAAGTGAACCTGAGCTCTGGTTTAAATCCAGGTGTGCGGTGACATACGTCATCCAGGTGAGAGAGACAGGTGACAACAAACAGGATCTAAACGGTAAAACGTTACACGCGGTTTATAAAGTCGGTTTCAGGGAGAGCGTGATGTTTCTTACGTCACAGTGTCTTACCTTTACCTGTCTGATGTTATCTCATCATCACTGGCTCAGACTGATGTGGTCCGGGGTTCAGGTGTGTGGTCCAATGGGAGGAGAGCGTCTCCACATGTGAGACGTGTTGTTATTGGTTCAGGTTGTGTTTGTAGATCTGTTGGATGGAGGTTCAGTATTTTAAACCAGTTCTGGTCTCACTCTGATCCACGTTTTGTTTCGACCTGCTCTTCATGGAGAATCAGTCTGAGTGTGTTTTTAGTTTCTACGAGAAAATCTGATAAAGAGGAAGAATTAAAGATGAGGAAGCTGCAGCTCCGAGTGAGTCTGCAGGGACCGACCTGCTGGGTAGGAGAGCGCTCGCTTTCTCTTCCACTTACTCCCAGACGGGCGGGGTAATAATGACACCAGCTCTGCGTGTGTGTGTGTGTGTGTGTGTGTGTGTGTGTGTTAATGATTTCAGCCTCATTAGTTTCTCTGAATCTTCGTCTCTGTGGATCTGAGCTGTGAAACGTCTCGTCCCAGTCGTCACCACAGACTCCTGTTGTTGTTGTTACTGTTACTCAAACATCACGTCTGCTGAAACACAACTGCTACACAACAGAGTCACTGTTATTCACAGTCTGAGTGTCAGTGGATCTTTAAAATGACGTGAACAACCTGAGCAGGAGGTAAAACAGGTGAAACATGATGTGAAGGTGTGAGACAGTTCCAGGTGAAGCAGTGGAGGTGTCAGTGGACACAGGTCAGGTGAAGGTGAAGTGCAGCTGATTATTACTGTTTAGTGGGAAATAAAACAGAGATGTAATAATCTAATTTAATTTAGGTTGTTTCTGACTCAGTAAAGTTATTGTGAAGAATCAAGTTCAACTTTTTGATCTGTGCGATCGATAGGATGCGATCACTGGACTGACCCTGACCTGAGCTTCAGGACTGAACTCACAGGATTCAAAGACTCAAAGACTCTTTTGTGTGCACTGCAGTCAGGAGGTTTTGTCCTCTCTGTAACTGGAGCTCCTTTGTCTTCACATGTAGTCATCTTGTACTCTGTTGTTGTCCCTGTTTTCTGATTTATCTTGTGTTTATGATGAATTCATGTGTTTCTAACATCAGGCTGAAACTAAATTCTCCCTGTGGGAGAATAAAATCTGACTTGACCTGCAGCTCTCTGTTCTCACCATGAGTGACTCACAGTTACGTCTTGTGAAGCGACATCTAGTGGCCATTGCAGTTATGACATGTATAAGCAGATGTTCATGGTAGGAGGAGGTTGAGGTCGGTTCCTGTTTGAAATGATAATCTTTGTTTCTTTCACGAGCAGTTTTAGCCTAAACCACGATGTTTCTTAAACCAAGTACTTTTTATGCCTGAACCATGACGATGAAGCTGAGGTGATGCCTGCTGCTGGTAAACTGTTGTGGGTTGTATCTGAGGACTTGAATGGTGGTTTAGGTTGACGGACTTGTTGGGCCTAGACCACCACCTAATGGTCCGAGTGATTGGATCTCAGTGTGTGTTGGGTTCATTCACCTCCACCTGGAACCAAACATATCAAAAAGCTTTCCTGCCTCATTAAGAGATTATTTTTGGGTTTGACAGTTTAGAATGTCCGGTCTTGGTCTCTGAACCTAAATGAATGAAACCTGAATTCTCTAACCACCTTGTGTTCTGCTGCTCAGGTTCTTCCGGGGAGACTACACGGTGGAGGTGGCCATCAACGACTACCTGGACATCTACTGTCCTCACTACGAGGTGCCGGAGGCGGCCGAGCGCATGGAGCACTACGTGTTGTACATGGTGAATTACGACGGGTACACCACCTGCGACCACCACAGGAAAGGCTTCAAACGCTGGGAGTGTAACCGACCGCAGAGCCCCAACGGACCGCTCAAGTTCTCCGAGAAGTTCCAGCTTTTCACGCCATTCAGCCTCGGCTTCGAGTTCAGGCCGGGACACGAGTACTACTATATCTGTAAGTACTGCACACTGAGTACTACTGAGTACTACTGTTTACTACTGACCTTTACGGAGTCCTTACTACCAGACTCCATTGACAAAAACCAGAATTTAACACAGGAGCTGCTGGAATACCACTGCCTCCATCTGTTAGTGTGTCTGTGTTACTGTGTGGTACTTTTACTTCAGTAAAGTATCCGATTACTTCTCCCACCACTGAAAGTCACACAGTAACACAGACACACTAACAGATGGAGGCAGTGGTATTCCAGCAGCTCCTGGTTAAATCCCTGTTTTTCTCTATGGAGTCTGGTGCTGATATATAGAGATGTTTCTGGTTAAACTAAAGGATCTGACTCTTTAATAAGAAGCTCTGTCTCTGGAGGAATCCTGTCATCATGTTGTCAGACACTGAGAACAACCTGAGTCTGTCAGTGGACGGACTCTGACGTGGACGATCGTCTGTTGATTAAACTGCAGCAGCTGTTGTTCCTGATCAATACTGATCAATACTGAGCTGATTCTGAAGAGTTTTAACTCTATCAGTTTCAAAGGTCACAGAATATTAGACTCCCTGAACCTGGTCTGGATCAGTCTCCAGGTCTCTGTGCAGCAGGTTTGAGTTGGTTTTCCTTAGGTCTTGGACCAGGTCATAAAATGTGGATTTGGAAACCCCCCCCCGCTGTCTGTGTGACCTCACAGGGCCGGTGTGTGTGTGTGTGTGTGTGTGTGTTCATCACTGGCTTTTAAACATGAGGTGCTAAAAGCTGTCATTAGCAGCCCTGTGCTCGCCCCCCCCCCCCCCCCTCACAGAGAGACAAACGGCCTAGTGTTTTAATGACACACCCCCCCCTCCCCCCCCCCGCACTGCCTCAGTAAACAACATGTTGATCAGACAGGTGGATTAGTTTCTCTCCTGATGGAGGTTCAGGTTAATCGTCCTCTGTCTGCAGGTACAGAGTGAGGGTGACCTTGTTTCATACCCCGGTGTGTCCCTGCCAGGTGGACGTTAATCTTCATCCTGACGAATCACAGAATCATTTATCGCCTTTTATTTTATTAGTTAACATGTTTTTCATCCTGAACACGTCGTACAGATAGTTTCTATTTTTATTTAGTCGTCACATTTTTTCAGAATCATAATTAATATTTTTCAGACATTTAAATTATATTTTTCAGAGGTTTAATTATATTTTTTCAAATATTTTACTAATATTTTTCCGACATTATTTTTCAGAGGTTTTATGTTTGGGAGGTTTTATTGTGTTTCTTGTGTTTCAGTCGTGGTCTGATCGACTCAGCAGGTTTATCAGCAGAGATCAACAACATGTAGTTAGAGTGAAACACACAGAAACAAGCTGCTGTCATTATGGTGTGTGTGTGTGTGTGTGTGTGTGTGTGTGTTTCTGTCTAGACATAATTTGTCTCCAACCTGGAAAAAATTTCCTAAATTGTGGCTCATTTGGGCTGAAAGGCTTCCAGCAGAGACACAGGCAGTTTGTTTTAAATGACACTTAATGACTGTGTGTGTGTGTGTGTGTGTGTGTGTGTGTGTGTGTGTGTGTGAGCTGCAGGTCAAACAGCTGCTGGATTTTTTCTTTAAAAGCTTTTAATTCAGATTTTTTAATGTGAAACCATAAAAAGTTCAAACGCTGTGTTTTTGATCATAAAGGTTTTTTTTTTTTTAACATTTTTAGAATTTTCTTTATTTAAAGATAAAATCTGTTCTTTAGTAAAAAGCTAAAAAATAACCCCAACAAGTTGTTTGTGGTTTGATTATTATATTTAAATAGTTTTATTTGTGATTTTACTTTGAGATCAGTTTCAGAAACGCAGCTCTGATTCTTCTGTGGAGACAGTTTCACATTTTCTTTGTCGACGTCTTAAAAAAAAAGTTGAAATTAAATTCAGAGTCTTTGAATTCTTCTTTTATCGTCCGTGTTTTATTTTTTTGTTTCTCGTTGGTTTAATTGCGGTCGTTTCAGGACGTGACTGAGGAGTCATTGATTTTCATCTCTGTAAAAACGGCTTAGTTTTATTCCAGAAGCAGCTGCAGTGAAAGAAACGCTCTGTTTACGTTGTTGAGGTTTGTCGTCTGATCAGTGACCGAGGACGAGATTCAACAATCAGACTGACGATGACGACAGAAACACTGAGTCCAGGAGGGAGATGATCAGCTCTGTGTGTCTGTATTTTCTGATGGTTTGAAAAGAGACGTGTTTGTGACGTGTGTTTGTTTCCTCTGCAGCGTCTCCACATCCAAACCTGGCTGGGAAACCGTGTCTGAAGCTCAAAGTCTACGTCAAACCAACCAGTGAGTCTCCTCCTCTTATTATCATCAAGCCAAGATCCAACAGATTAAACAGATTTCATGGGACCAGGTCACGGTCAGAACGTTCGCTTCAGTCCTGAACAACTTTAAATGACTTTCACTGAAACATGAAACAGGCAAGAGCTGAGGAGTTTTCAGAGGATTTTAACAGTTAAAATAAAAGTAAGATTTGTTTTACTGTTTAGTCAAAAAGTCTCTAAAAAAAGTATTTGACACCAAAAACTGAAAAATCTATATTTTACATTTACTAAGACTTCAGGAATATTCGAGGACTCTTCAGTCAGAAGCAGCTTTATTTTACCTGAAGCCTTTTTCCACTGATTATCAGGTGATGCTCCTGTTTGATAAAAATCTGTCTCTGTAGGAATCCTGTTCATAATGTTATCAGAGACCTACGATCAGAGTCTGAGACAAAAGCAAACAACTGAGATTTTAACAGATCTGAACCTGAGTCCTGTTTTCCAGCTGCTCGTGGATCATTATCAGACACTTTGTTTAAAAATGAAACTTCACCTAAAACAAATATTATTTATTAAGATAAACATTGAATGTTTGTAGTTTCATTTTAACAGTTTTAATAAAAACAAGAATAATATGAAGAGTTTATACTGATGTGTTAATGACGACACGGCGTCTGTTAATTATTCTGAAGCCGTCGTATAGTTTCATATAGTTACGCCGCTTCTTCTCTGTGTCGCCGGCTAACATCAGTTCTTCATGTGTTCACCTGTGGCTCTGCCTCAGTGAACGGCTGCAGTCACACCTGAGTGTGTGTGTGTGTGTGTGTGTGTGAATATACCGTCCTTCACCTGACGCTCAGAGCACCAGGTACGACCCGGCATCAGGCCGGTCTGATCCCTGCAGGTTCAGGATCAGCAGTGAGAGTAGAATCAGGATCTGTTCTCCAGTGGACGTTTGAAAATGTAACCATGACTCAGCTTTATTTATCTAACTGCACTGTTTTAATGAACGACTGATTTATCCAATAATCAGCTCAGGTGCTCTCAGTGCAGCCTCAGTGTATGAGAGAATAAGAGCCAGGTTAAAAAACAGTGGAGTCGTCTTTTACCTCAGGCTGTGAGAGGTTCAGCCTCAGTATAATAATCTGATAATCAGTGGAATAAAAAGCTTCATGTGTGTGTTCATAAACTCCTGCTGGTTGATATAAAACTGTAAATGTCAGTTTGAAGCAGAGGAAGTGTGAAGACTCACAGCTGTCACAGTGAAGGTGTTAGAGAGGAGTTGAACTGTCTCTGCAGAAAACAGCATCGACACATTAACAGCGTCAGCGGCAGGAAATCCTCCGCTCTGCTCGGCGTCGGCTGATCGCTCCGTGAGCCGCAGGATTTCACTGAGCAGGAAGAAAAGGTGTCGACTGGACGAGGAGGTGGAGACGCTGTTTGTTCTGAAACAGTCGAGCTGTGAATATTTACAGGAGAGGAGGAAATTATTTTCTCCAAATCCCTCTGACAAACGCAGCGTTTACACTGCTCTTAATCTGATTCTTTCACAATAAAAGTCTTTGTGTAGCAGGAAAATCAAACAACAGGAAATATTAGAACCAAATTAATTAGCTGCTTTATAACAGAGACAGAGAAAGATTCAATATTAATTCATGGAGACAGAAGTTTGCAGCATGAATGGATTTCTGAATGGATCTCCAACTCCTTACCCCACATAATCCATCCATAGTTCAGTGTTATTACGATTAAATAAAGGAATTAACTTTGTCAAAGGAGACTTCTGAAACATCTGAAATATTTCACGTTTGGTTTTTTATTTTTGAGTTTTGTTCCAGTAAAAGAGAAAAAAGATTGAGATGAACTTGAGTTTAATTTCATTTAGATAATATTCAATTTAAAGGCAGAAAACACAGTGACAGTAAACGCCTCTTCAAATCTGATTGAATCAAACTAGTTCATCCAATGAGTCGTCTGATCACATCTAAAGTCAATGTTTAAAAATTCATTCAAATGTAATATAAAGTCTCATATATTACTAATAACATTAAGTTAATTCTAAGATAGTTCTAACATAGTGTTAAATACATCATTAATAATGTTAATTCTAAATAACGTCATGTATTAGTAATGTTAAAGTTAAGTCACAGTGTTAACTAATTTACTGTTTGACTCAGTGAGATGAACCTGACTTTATTTTCTCTTCATTTGAATCAATTTAAAATGAAAACTGTTGATGTCTTTTCTTCTGCTTCATCTGATCACATTTAACAACAAGGTTTATTTTATTAAAACATCTGAACAGTGAAGTAATAAAAGTCTGGAATTAAAATGACATTTTTACAAACTGAATTATCAGTAAAATAATGTTAAATGTTATTACAGCTAATGTAACGCTACAGTTAATAATATGTTCAATAATGTTACAGTTAATTTCAAGTAATAACATCAAGAATATTATTAGTAATGTTTAAGTTGATTTTACGTCGCATAATGTTAATTATATTTCTAATAATGTTCATTTTAAGTAATACAATATTAATATATATTACTGATATATATTACCGATGTTAAAGTTAAGGGACATAATGTTAAACATAATTTTCATAATATTTAAGTAACATTATATTAATTATATGAGAAATGTTACAGTTAATTAGGTTACATAAAATATACATATTATATAATTACTAAGTTTATTACTAATAAGGTTACAGTTAACGTTACAGTGTCAAATATTTCTAATGATAAATTTAACTAGCAATGTTGAAGTCAAGTGAAATAATGTTAAATATATTTCTAATGTTCAGTTTAAATGAAATAATGTTAAATATGTTTCTAATGTTCAGTGTAAGTAATGTTAAATATATCGTAGAATCAGAGTTTTTTTTGTCTCTTGCAGGAAATTGTGTTGCAGTGACTCAGTTCACATATACAAATGAAATAAAATGAAATAAAGTAATAACAAAGTAATAGCAATAATAAAACCCACAATCTTAAAAATATGAAAATCCACCCATCGGTACTAAAACGATATGTACATATTTAGTATTTGGATGCTGTTTCCAGTGAATTTCAGGTTGGTGTTAATTGTAGTGAAACATCTGTAGCTGTGAACCTGATGCTGTGAACTGGTCCAGATGTGATTTGTATTCTCATGCGTCCTCTTGTAGATGACTCCGTGTACGAGTCTCCGGAGCCCTTCCTGACGGACGACACCACCGGCGGCTGCAGCCTCGCTCTGCCTCGCCTCTCCCTGCTCTTCGCCATGTTGCTCGTCCCGCTCCTCGTCTTCATCTTCGCCTCCTCATAGCACCTCCTCTTCAACCTCCTCCCGTCGCTCTGAGGAGAAACAACCGACCCGAGGCAGGAAACCGATCCAGCTCCCCCTTCCTGACCTCTGACCTTCACCTTAAGTCCGCTCAGCAGCTCAGCCAATCAGAGGAGGCAGAGGTCAGATGATGTTTAAAGCTCCTACAGAGCTGTGAGTGGACTCCATTAACTCCCATGTTAAAGTCACCACAGATCCACTGGATGTAACGAGGTTACTGAACATACGTCCGACCTCTGCTCACTCACGTTTCTACAACGAATTAAAGCAAACTTAAAGAACCACAGCAGAGTATTTTACTAAACCTACAACCTCCCAGAACATGACGCTTTTTAAATTCCTGTTCAAAGAAATCTGGATCAGATGAGGAATTAGATGCATAGTGTTCAAGTTATTATGAAATATCAGATGAGATGTTTGATCCACGTCTTGAGCACAAGACTGAAAATGTTCCAGGATTCTTCCAGAGCTCATACGATGAGGAACAGGAGCACGTTGTTATTTTGTTTACTCACAATAAAAAATATCTTTTAGGACTTTGTACAGATGTAGAACAAGATAATAATGTTTGTACAAATTAAAAAAAAGATTTTTTTTATTGTGTGTGCTCTCTCATCAGTATTTGTACGAGTCCTATTACATAGTGTTTTTTAATCTTGTGCTCAGGACGTCGTCTGATATTTCAGACTGGATCATTTGTGTAAAACCTGAACCTAAAAATAAAAATAACGCTCAGAACATCAGGGACCTCACAGACTGAACATCACAAATAACGACTTTTTGAACAGAATGAAAAGCTGCTTTACATTTAAACTTTAAATTAACAGTTTGAGGAGAATCAGACTTCACTGATTTGTATAATTAATGAGTAGAAATCAAAGATTGGCTTTGCAACAAACTGCAAACAAAACAAATTATATCAGATAAAGATGAATAAACTGTGCAGATCTTTTTTTCAGATCTAGTTCTCTAATATCTTTAATATGAAATATTTTGCACCAGATATTTTACAGTTTGTCTTGTTCCTAAACCTGCGAGTAAAAAGACAGTTTAGAGTAAATCAGCTAAAACCTGAAGCTCTCTGAATGAGTCTGGTCCAAAACGAACAACATGATGAGTGTGAACATGGTGGTCGATGGAGTCCAGCTTCAGTCTGTTTGGACAAACCAAAACAGAAACACGTCAGAGACTGAACTCATCAGGCTGATCTTCATCCACAGTCTGCAGCAGGACCAGGTTCTCTGAGGATCCAGCTTCAGGAAACATCCAGTCCATCTCAGACCTTTTCACTGATGATGACGGTCACAGAAATCAGCCACAGCTGTTCATCGGGTCAAACCCGTCAGTCCTGGTTTCTCTGAACTATGCAGAACAAAGTCACCATTCAACCTGGATCCAATAACAAGGTTCAGCTCTCACGTCTTCACCTCAACCTTCTCCCTGATCAATCAATCAATATCTGACCAGAACAATCTGATTCTCAGACGCTGTCTTCACCTCTGTGTTTAATGCAGCTTCCTAATCACCTCAATATTCAACATCAGGCGGCTTCGAACTCGAGTTTTCACTAAAACTAATTTAGCATGATTACATGGTTTCAGATCGGGGGGGAGAACCGGGTCCAAAGTAACAAGTCGACTTTCTCTGAGCTCTGAGATGTCCGACTGTGTCAGCAGGAAGTGAACACAACACTCAAACTGAAAAAGTAACTCAAGCAATGATTTTTTTTTTAAATGACAAGTTTGTGTTTATTGTCTCATGAGTCAGAAACTTGATCTACTGACAGATTATTGATTATTGATCAGTGTTTTTCAGTGTGGACTCAGGTTTAAATGACTGACACCTCCACCATAACAAATGTTACAGCATTTATCAAAGTGTTAATGAGCTGATCTTTATAGGCACTGAAATTTAATCAAAATTTAACATTTAGTTATGAAGCTAACATGATACGTTTACAGTTACACATTAACATTTTAATCAAAACAAGATCAATATAAAAAATTACAGATTATTCCAAAGCTGTTTGACTCCTTTTCCGTCTGTCACAGTTTCTTTTAAAATAACATTTATCTGCAAAGCGTCACTTTGGACCAGGTTCTCTCCGACAGACCGGGACAGATTCACTGAATCCTGGACGTGTTTTAACAAAATCAAAATGAGCTGCAGAGAACCAGAACAACAAGCCGATTTCTTCATGGAGTTAATGTTGATTAGTTCTAGAAACATCAGTGGTTCGTTACTGAAACGTTCAAACATTATTTATCATTACGATTTTCAGATCCAGACTTGAGCCCTTATCAGAGCTGTGGATTATTTCGACTGAAATCATCATCATCAGTTTCAAATATTAAAATAGAAAAAAAATAAGATTAGGCTGAAGCCTCTCTCTCTCTCTCTCTCTCTCTCTCTCTCTCTCTCTCTCTCTCTCTCTCTCTCTCTCTCTCACTCACTCTCTCTCCCCCTCCCTCCCTCTCTATGTCTCTCGCCCACCTCCAGCCCTGCAGCAGCAGACGGCCTTTTTCATTTCTGTAAATCTGCCAAAGACTCTTGTTAAACTTTTCTATCGGGCGCTTCTCTAGAGGACGGGAGGGGGGGGTAAAGTCATATAGCAGCTATTGGGGGCGTGGGGGGGTGGGGGGGTATCTGAAGGGGAGGAGTCAGGTTAACTTTTTTTTCTAAATCATGTTGTTTTGTTGTAAAAATACAAACGAATGTTCTGCGCAAAATAAAAACGAAAAATGGCCTTTTTTCCCCACTGGTGCTGAATTTTTAGAGACTGACGAACAGCGACACCGTGTGGCCGAGGTGAACATCTTCATCAAGTCCCACGTATTTTTTTCCTCTTCATCTCTTCATACCATCCCTCCATCTCTGCCGATGGAGGGGGAGCGTGTCCTTGTGTGTGGACGAGTAGGGGCATGCTGGGAAATGCAGTATATATAACGAACGCACTGTGACGGAGGACGGACAGATGGACGCTGTAGCACTTGGACTCCTGTGGAGAAGGATGGAAACAAACTCATGTTTCCTTGTCAGGTTTTTATTTTACGTTTGTGCCATTTTTTTCCGTTTTAAAAAACACAGGAGTAAAATTCATATGAGATATGAATTCATCAGTGGAGATGAGAAGGAATCAGTCTGATGTTTGTTGTTGTTGTTGCTGTTGTTGTTGTTTTTCTCCTTTTTGTTCCTGCTTGCATCACAATGCATTCTGGTCCTTGTAGTCCCGTGTGTCCCGGTTCAGTTGATGAATAATATTCAGTGGGTTCTCCAGCTCGTCATCCGTTTTCTTTGTTGATTTTCGTGTGGATGGAATCAGTTTGTCGTGGCTGTAAGAAATGTTAAAGAACCTGGAGGAAGGAAAAACTACAGAAAAAAAGTTCTGGTGGTGGTTTTGTGAGTGGGAGTGAGACCTCCCTGCTGTCTCTGGTTTACAATATCTCTGAGCTCAATCATATGACAAGTAAATGTTTTTCTACGTTCAAATGTCTGCATATTCTATTCTTTGAAAGACAAAAAATCTGTTTTTGTATATTTTCTTATTGGATGCTTATAAAGTCCTGTTGTAAAGAATGCATTTATCTGATTGGCTGAAGAGCTAATGAGGGGTCAGAGGTCATCAGGCCTTTTCAGGACATTTTTTTCCTGCGCTGCATGAGCAGGAAAAACAAAAACCTAAGAATACATTTACTGAATTTACTTTGAAGAAGATTTCAGAGAGAAAATGTTATGACGTGTATGAATCTGTGTTTGATAAATTCACCACCAATAAAAAAAGTTCCACTAAAAAATATTTTTTCACTTTGTCTTAGTTTGTTCCAGATTTTTTAGATGATATGTAAAGTAGGAGTAAAGTGTACAGTGGAAAGTCAGACCACAGAGGAAGAAATACCTGGTTTATGTGAGGATCCATCAGTCAGACAGAGAGTAATCAGATTACTGTCTCAGCTCACCTCACTGATCAAACATGGCGGAGTATTTATGGACTTTTTATATTTCCTGCTACTTTCTACTTTTACTCACCACAGATTCAACATTTATCACGTGATCAAAGCTGCTTCGCCACAGGAGAGCTGCACTGCTATTGGCTGCTTCATCCTCTTCCTCTCTGTTTCATTAAGGTGAAAAGTATTTTGATGATAAATTGCATTAATAGTTATAAAACACGATATTCCGCATGACTACTTTTTGACACTAGAAATCCACTTTACTAATAATATTTTGATAATATTTTGAGGCGTCAAGACCAATCAGAGGCAGTTACTAGGTGGACCAGAGTCAGCTGGCCAACTGACGTTTTTTCCTGCTGTTGTTGGTGGAAAAATGAAGCTGGAAAACGGATTAAAAACAATGTTTGAACCGTTGCCTCTGTTTGTCGGAACCGTGAGAAAACTTAATCACAGAGGAAGCCTGGATATTAAAACAAACTGTGGAGCTGCTGTTTGTCGAACAAGAGTGAGACTGGACACTGAACACATCTGCGGTGCAAAGGTAAGGCTAAGGAGCAAACTAGTTAGCAGTTAACATTAGTCTTCTCTTTCAATGACATCTTTTGACCTTATTTTCATTTTCAGTTGTTTTCAAAGCATGGCTAAGAGTGCATTTGTGTTTCAGAAATAAGATGTCAAAGTAATCTGTTTCCAGATGTAGTTTGCATCATTAATTGGGGTTAGGGTTACTGCTTTTAGCGAGAGGGTAGGGTTAGGGTTACAGTTTTTAGCCAGAGGTTAGGGTTAGGGTTAGAGCTTTTAGCCACATTTAGCCAGAGATTAGGGTTAGGGTTACAGTTTTTAGCCAGGGGTTAGGATTGGGGTTTGGGTTAGGGTTAGGGTTAGGGTAGAGTTAAGGTTAGAGTTACAGTTTTTAGCCAGAAGTAAGGGTTAGGGTTACAGTTATTAGCCACTTTTAGCCAGAAGTTAGGGTTACAGCTTTTAGGGAGGAGTTAGGGTTAGGGTTACAGTTTTTAGCCAGAGGTTAGGGTTAGGGTTAGGGTAGGGGTAGAGTTATAATTAGGGTTAGGGTTAGTTTTTAGCCAGAGGTTAGGGTTAGGATTAGAGCTTTTAGCTGCATTTAGCCAGAGATTAGGATTAGGGTTACAGTTTTTAGCCAGAGGTTAGGATTGGGGTTTGGGTTAGGGTTAGGGTTACCGTTTTTAGGCAGAAGTTAGGGTTAGGGTTAGAGCTTTTAGCCACATTTAGCCAGAGAATAGGGTTAGGGTTACAGTTTAGAGTTAGGGTTAGGGTTACAGTTTTTAGCCAGAAGTTAGGGTTAGGGTTAGGGTTACAGCTTTTAGCCAGAAGTTAGGGTTAGGGTTAGGGTTACAGCTTTTAGCTTCAATTATACTACAGCTCCAAGTAGAGGGTTAGGGTTAGGGTTAGGGTTACAGTTTTTAGCCAGAAGTTAGGGTTAGGGTTAGGGTTACAGCTTTTAGCGAGAGGTTAGGGTTAGGGTTACTACTTTTAGCTTCAATTATACTACAGCTCCAAGTAGAGGGTTAGGGTTAGGGTTAGGGGTTAGGGTTAGGGTTAGGGTTACAGTTTTTAGCCAGAAGTTAGGGTTAGGGTTAGGGTTACAGCTTTTAGTGAGAGGTTAGGGTTAGGGTTACTACTTTTAGCTTCAATTATACTACAGCTCCAAGTAGAGGGTTAGGGTTAGGGTTAGGAGTTAGGGTTAGGGTTAGGGTTACAGTTTTTAGCCAGAAGTTAGGGTTAGGGTTAGGGTTACAGCTTTTAGCCAGAAGTTAGGGTTAGGGTTAGGGTTACAGCTTTTAGCCAGAAGTTAGGGTTAGGGTTACAGTTTTTAGCCAGAAGTTAGGGTTAGGGTTAGGGTTACAGCTTTTAGCGAGAGGTTAGGGTTAGGGTTACTACTTTTAGCTTCAATTATACTACAGCTCCAAGTAGAGGGTTAGGGTTAGGGTTAGGGTTACAGTTTTTAGTGAGAGGTTAGGGTTAGGGTTACTACTTTTAGCTTCAATTATACTACAGCTCCAAGTAGAGGGTTAGGGTTAGGGTTAGGGGTTAGGGTTAGGGTTAGGGTTACAGTTTTTAGCCAGAAGTTAGGGTTAGGGTTAGGGTTACAGCTTTTAGCCAGAAGTTAGGGTTAGGGTTACAGTTTTTAGCCAGAAGTTAGGGTTAGGGTTAGGGTTACAGCTTTTAGCGAGAGGTTAGGGTTACTACTTTTAGCTTCAATTATACTACAGCTCCAAGTAGAGGGTTAGGGTTAGGGTTAGGGGTTAGGGTTAGGGTTAGGGTTACAGTTTTTAGTGAGAGGTTAGGGTTAGGGTTACTACTTTTAGCTTCAATTATACTACAGCTCCAAGTAGAGAATAGTTGGCATTTATGCATTATAAAATCATTTTTGTGATATTAATTAGAAAATAGATAAATTCAACTCAAAAGTTATGTGACAAAACTTTATTGATTCTGATATAGACAACATTTTAAAAAATCACAGCAAAGATAATGACAGATGTTTGAACACTTGGACACACGTTTCTGTCACCCCACATTTAATGTAGTGATGAGCACACATGATGTTATGCTTGTTAAAGACTGTTAAGAACATTTAACTACTGTTGTTGTCCTCTTTAGGTGATGCAGTCTTCTCCTCCTGCACAGACAGAGCATGTTAATCACAGAAACTGCCCAAAGCTGAAATTTTCTTACAAAAATAAATAAAGTACAAAAAACCCCCAGTAATTATCCCTAAAATGCCTCTATTACTACACACAACTTCTCCTATTCTAGTTGCTTGTAGTATTACAAAATACCTCTTACATTTGAGAGACAATAAGGTATTTTTTACAGTGACTACATGGGAGACAATGACAATTTTCACATTTTTTTGACCCCTTACTATACTATGACATTTTTACATTTTTGTGACACCCTACTATACTGTAACATTTTTCGAATTTTTTTAACCCCTTACTATACTATGACATTTTTTTATTTTTTTTTTATTTTTTTTTTTTTTTTGACCCTTACTATACTATGACATTTTTTGAATTTTTTTTGACCCCTTACTATACTATGACATTTTT